>NC_060139.1:296770555-297083221 GCF_021461385.2 Schistocerca piceifrons | reverse complement strand
CATGCTTCGAGGCCCTCCCTCCTCCCCCTTTCCCTTCCAGCGCCACTTGCAGGACACCAGCTGAGCGACTACTGGGGTGGGCAGTTGCCCCGATGCGCCCCATCCTGTCCCCCACCCTGCTGTATGTAAGAACGCCAGCTTAGCAACCACTTGCTCCCTGTTTGTAACTTAATTATTCATCATAAAAGGGATTAATTTTTATTCATAAAGTTTGGGTTTGATGGATATGTTGCGTTGTTATACAGATTTAGAAAACCAATTAGTGCAATTTTAATGACAATACTGATAGAAACTAGCAATAATCACAGCGCGTAAGAATTGTCCAGCATTGCTGAAACGATAATGTCACTGATTCTGTGTGTCTTGCCTTAAGGTACGCCTCTACTTTTAGTGGGAAGGCTTGTCCCACCTGGTCTGTACGGTACTTTCACCTGTAGTCGCCGGACATCCGTTGCACTGCAAAATTGCACCAACCCTATTCTGTAGCCGGCCGGTGTGGCCGAGCGATTCTAGGCGCTTCAGTCTGCAACCGCGCGACCGCTCCGGTCGTAGGTTCGAATCCTGTCTCGGACACGGATGTGTGTGATGTCCTTAGGTTAGTTAGGTTTAAGTAGTTCTAAGTTCTAGGGGACTGATGACCTCAGATGTTAAGTCCCATAGTGCTTCGAGCCATTTGAATTTGAATTCCTTCAGAATGTACAATGAAAACAGAAGGTAACCGATTTGCTGCCTGTGTCTCATTGTAGTCCTCGAAAACAGCCAAATTACCACGAAGAACAGATTTCTTCGACCTCAGTTTTCAGCCTTTCGCACTGACTTTTGGTAATGCCCAAATACCAAGTTATCTTATGATTTCTTAACAGAGTTTAAAAAAATTAAAATCATGGGAGAATACCTGTGTTTTTTTACTTGTTTTTTTGTTAGTATTCAACCACTTATCACTTTTCAAGAAAAAAAGCGAATGGTGGACGAACTAGGTTTCCTTTCATTTCCCTATTTAATTTAATATTTTCATTCTATGCGTCGTGGCAATGACTGAGTCAATATTTTTGAATGTTTTCACGATTTCTAAGTTTACTACCGGAAATAGGAATAAACAACCGGAAATCAGCTTTACAGAAACCGGTTATTTTGAGCAGTTTTAACAGTCAGGTTATATTTGCATGAAAGAAAAAAAATAATGTAACCGGAAACCGGTTGTTTGAACGATAACTACCTTCCTTAACGTGCTCGAGCTGTTGTCAAGTGGTGCTGAGCGAGGACCGCGCGTGGGAGGCCATGACACCTCACTGCGACAAGGAAAACAGGCATGCAGAATTAACTGTACTTTGAGGAGCGGTGATAAAACGACATTCATGTTCCCTTATCTGTGGAGTTTGTACGAATGCACAGATCTTGATAAGAGAATAGTGAGTGCTCAACGAACGTGTTTCCCAATTATCAGCTCGTTCCTCACGTCACATTTTGATAATCAAAGATGACATTTGCGGTAAGACCAGATACGAGGACATCCATTACAAATGAAGAAATCCCCAGGCAATCTTGAACCCTTTTTGTTATTAGGAGCGTTTAGCACTGTCGATGGGAATATTTGATTGTTAGTCACACAGAAACCCGCGCCTTGTGATTGTTAATAAACTTTTACTAGTTTCACGAGGACTGAAGTCGAACTATTGGTTCTGGATGCAACAGTATCCACTGGATTCTGAGGGGGATGTGAATGAAGTTATCGAGAGATCTGAGCAGAGACAGTCGAGGGGTCGTACTTATCAGGGTGAGTGACAAAAATTTGGATGCACATTATCTTCAAGAGAGCCGCGTCAGCGTAGCAAACTCCCATGTCCGCCATCCCATCCGTCCCAGATTCGTCGAACTTTTCTGTGCCCGTATCGAATCCAGTGCAGCACCCTAATAAATACTAGTGTTTTAGCGTTTGTTATGGTGCCATGTCTATCTTTCTGATTCTTTGTTACTGTTGATAGGAAGTTGAAAATTCAGTAATTAAATGTTTCTTTTTGTTGTGATTAAAGTTGTCTAAGCGACCATATTTCTTTGTGATTTGTGCTTTCCCTGGTCCAGACATTTACGGTCACAGTACTCAATAAATAAGTTTTGGGTTTTAAGGCGCGTCAGTATAAAACAGGAAAGTAACTCAATTGCCGACGTTTTGATCGACTTTGCAGCGTTCTTCTTCAGGGTTGTTAACTCCCTGTTAACCGCTCTGAAGAGAACAACTACAAAGTCGATCGAAACGTAGAATAATCAGTTGCTGCAGTGTGCTATAGTGGGGTTGGGTTGTTTGGGGGGAAGAGACCAAACAGCGACGTCATCGGTCTCATCGGATTAGGGAAGGAAGTCGGCCGTGCCCTTTCACAGGAACCATCCTGGCATTTGCCTGGAGCGATTTAGGGAAATCACGGAAAACCTAAATCAGGATGGCCGGACGCGGGATTGAACCGTCGTCCTCCCGAATGCGAGTCCAGTGTACTAACCACTGCGCCACCTCGCTCGGTGTGCTATAGTGACGCAGCCTAATACCGAAAACTATTTGATTCAAAATGACACAGTCTGTGGAAGCCAACGAACTTACGTGTAGTATTAATGCTCTGTGCGTATTTTCCTCTTCTCAAGCAATCCCTGCCTAACTCTCATTTAAGATTGTGACATACGATCGATGTAACTGTTAACGACGTCTTTTTTTCTTTCTCTTCTTATTATTTACGATTTCTGATTGTGGCTTAGACGAAGGTTAACCCTTAATGTTGATTAGTAAATAGTGTTTGTAATGTTATATCTGTCTCTGAAACGTGTATTAATTGTTTATGCTCTGTCAGTCTATTTTCTTGCTTTAAAATTTGTGCTGCTTTTAAGGTTCACTAGCTTAGTCCTTGTAGACTCACCACGTTCATATTTATATTAGCATTTCTGAGGATGTTACTGGTAATACTTACTGTGTTTTGGTTCCTTGTTTTAATATGTTTGTTAATTTGTTTAATAATGGACGATTATTAACTGTAATCTTTCGCTTTTAATATTTTTATACTTAGACAACCAACATAATTGGAATATTGCTTTTAATGTTTTGTTCCTTTTAGAAATTTTGCCTTTAATACTTAGTTCCTTACGTAATATGCACTACTGTAATTTTTATCTTTGCACAATAAACACGCAGCCCAACTGGGCCAGAAGTTTTTCTCTATTTAGTTCTTTGTGGAAATTAAAAAATCTCAATAATTTTGTCTGCTTTTTGTTGTGGTAAATTTTCTGTGCCCTACTTCTTTATGAAAAACTTGAAAGAAAATAGTTACTGCATAAACTTTTTCCCAAGCCTCAATGTACATTTTGTGCCCTCCTTTCACAGTTTATGATTTCTTGAAATGCTAAAGTTGCGAGTTGTTTGCTGTTCCTGTCTCGTTGAGACTTAACCGACTCTTGAAAAAAGTATACAATGGAGCGGTCCAGTTTTATATCTTTTGATATCAGCAACCTCTTCCTTTTCCCTTTCCAAACTCTGAGTATCTGACAGTACGATGTGGGTACGTGGGAGAATGTTACACAGATATTAAGAGGTGGATCAGAGAAATTTACTTCCCTCAGAGCGCAGCAATACCAACCTTCCTGTTTTTCTGCTCCATAGATTCCAGTAGCACAGCAGGAAGTGAATCCAGCGTGTTCCCGCTTTTTCGCGTTCACTTTATTGGCCAGACGAATGGCGCCCACTCCCTCAATGCAAAATACGAGGATTCGTTTCCAACGGACGTCGAGAGGCTGGTTTTCTGAGGCACTTTTGCTGCAATCTCCAAGGTGTGAGTATCTCTGTCCCACTGGAACATGGATAAGTCTAAGTCGGCTTGCTTTGTGCTGGGTAGGGCGTCACTAGACATGAAGGTATCTGCATTTCACTTAAAGTGATACTTAATAATGTTTCCTCTAGTGAAGTTCGCGTTTGAATATAAGTAATATTTGAAATTATAATATGTAAGTATTTTGCAGCATAAAGTCTTGTGAACAGGCTTGGTCCTTGGACAGCATCTGTCCACGTGGGATGATCACGTTAGTTAACTGCTACATTCAGTGTTTTCATATTTTCTTGTGGTTATTTAATATGTTTGATTTCGTGGTGCCTTAATTTGGCATGCATCATTGTGAACGAACCCTCCCGGTGTATTGGACCTTTGTGTGTTAGAAATTCTACTTATTTTTATTTCGTTTAATCTGTTTCATTGAGCTTTCCTAAAATCGTGCCACTTCAGTCCATTGGGCTCTTCTTTCGTTCCACGCTGACACTCGGTAGTTTGAAACTCTTCATTGTATAGCACAGACTACCATGTATTTTCGATGCTGTTTTTTCAGATTAGAGCTCCCTTCTCTTAGAGGGAGCTCGATCCACCGGGTTTAGCGAATCCCAACAACCATGATAATACATTTCTGTATCCGCATTTGCTGATATTAAAGTGTTTCACTCTTGCTGGCTGGCTGTGATTTCCCTCATCTATCCATAGACAACCTCTCTCATCGCATGGTACTAATAAATTATCTGGAGTGTAATGAATCCCTAGATGCATGATAATCTTGATCTGGATAAGATTTCAAAGGAGTGGTTGGTATTTCACTGCGAGTTTCGAACTGAGATATTCTTCTTACCACGTGTGATTGAGTTTTCGAGGTGACCCACTATAATCTTACTTGCTATTACTGACAAAGCATCATAACTCACGTCCCGCCGACAGATCACTCTTGCTTATCAATGTACGAGGATAATCCCAAAAGTAAGGTCTCCTATTTTTTTATAAGTGCATATACCTGTTAATTTCTACAATGGCTTACATCAGTTTACAGCTTGCACATTTAGCTATTTTTCGACATAATCACCATTTCTGTCGATGCATTTTTGTAGACGCTGTGGCCGTTTCTGTATGGCCACGTCATACCAGTTCCCCGCCGTGCTGCTCAGAAAGTTATGAACCTCTTCTTTCACCTCGTCGTCGGAGCTGAATCGCTTTCCGGTCAAATGTTCTTTTAACCTAGGGAACAGAGCACCAAGTCAGGACTATAGGGGGGGGGGGGGGGAGGTGATTACGTTCCACTGAAACTGTTGCAGGAGAGCAACGGTTTGCCGAGCGATGTGTGGGCGAGCGTTGTCATGGATGATGTGTACGCCCTTGCTCAACATTCCTCTTCTCCGCTTCTGAACTGCCCGTTTGAGTTTTTTCAGAGTCTCACAGTACCTGTCAGCATTAATTGTAGTCCCAGCCATTCATCTCCGACGACGAGGTGAAAGAAGAGGTTCATAACTTCCTGAACAGCATGGCGGCGAGCTGGTATGACATGAGCATACAAAAACTGCCACAGCGTCTTACAAAAATGCATCGACAGAAATGGTGATTATGTCGAAAAATAGTTAAATGTTCAAGCTGTAAACTGATGCAAACCATTGCATAAATAAACAGATCTATGTAATTTTAAAAAAATAGGAGACTTTACTTTTGGGATTACCCTCGTAGTTTATTACATAAACAATCCATTTATGTGAGGGACCATAGTGAACTATAATTTTTTCATAACGCAGTGTTTATTTCTACTGTGGAGGGGGAGTTTCCCTATAATAAACGCCACTTTCATTGGACGTGATCTCTAGTTGACTTATCCTGTTCCCTCTTTTCATTCCTGCATTCTTTCCCTTTGTGCGACTTAACTTTTTATTTTACAAGCTACGAATGGTCGCGAGTAGAACAGTGGTCGAGAAGGTGCAGAATTATTGTCAATCAGTCGCTTCCTTTTTAACAATCTATGTACAACTTTAGTTGTGTTTTTAACTTATTCCATTTTATAACTGTAATAACTTACATGCCTAGTAAGCCCACTATAGAATTTACCGATTGCTTTCTTCTTTTTATTCCATTTTTCACACTTGTATAGTTGATGAATATGCGTAGGACTACAGCAGTGACATCTAACTAGCTTACGATACGAACTTTACAACTACTCTGCAGTAGTTTGTTGTGAACAGTAGCTCTGTTAGAAGGATGACTTGCCAACACTGTGGCCTAGTATATACAATATTTTAAATACATTTGACGATGCTAAGCTGATTTTGTGTTTGTCTTTCGACGATGCCACTATTGTTTCATTACACTAGTACATATTTTAAAACAGGTCATATTTAAACCACATGATTTTCGGATGTATGTCAGTAATATTTTTCATTATGGCCTGCTTTATTGTTTTAAGATGCAGACAATCCACTGGTTGTATTTGTGTATTTTTCCATGTTTTGCTGCAGATCTGAAGGTGGTCATCACTGACCGAAACAGGTAGAATAAGGACCTAACAGTTTTGTGACGGAAATAAAAGAAATGTATTCTAAATTTTTTAATTATCAATTCAACTAAGACTTAGTCTATCATTCAATGTTGGTTCAGCCCATCCATGCATATACAGCGAGTGGTGGTATTATTTCTATAAGAGTAGTAGAAGTAAAGCATTTAATCATGATTGTTTGAATGATGTCGGTAATCAAATTAAAACCATTTCATATATTGATGCAGGAGACTCCCCGGGACGGGTACCCAAATATTAGTGTAGGAGACAGCCTTGGGGATCCCCAGGTTAGTGGTAAAAAAAGCGAAAGTGTTTAGGACACGTTTTTCACTTCACAAAAATCAATATTGGCTTATAAAACTAACTGACCTCCTTTAACATCACCAGAATTCTCAGTAAAATCGATTTTCTTAAAGTTAGGATGTACCTCTACATCCGTTTTGGACACCAAATTTCCATTGAGAATTTTACCCATGTTATCCTTTTCTTCCCCAGGGTAAAATAAAAGTTTCAGTCCCTTATTCCAATAATCTAAATCATAACTACATTCTTTTACCTCTAGTGCACCGTCTTTACTGCTGTGCTACTGCCAACGTCTTCAGAATTCATCTGCCTTCTTAAAGACATCCGCTTCAAACATCTTTGTCTCATTTCTCATATCACAAAACAAAACCAAATTCCACTCATAACTCGTCTGTTTTATCACTGATATATTTTGCCAACTCCGATGTGACACACCTCGTTTTCCTGGAGCCCTATATACATATTCCTATTCGTGAATGCCAGTCCCTCAAACATTAGCTCACGATCCTTGTATCCAAACTGAGAATACCTACCGTACAGAAAAATTCTTATTCCACAAAAGTGATCCACAGCGAAATATCTGAATTCACTTTGCTGTTTCCACAGTGCCGTTTCGTCACTGTTTTCCACATCACCTTGACTGATTACGTCTTTGACCTGAATATCAACTACACTTTCATTCAGTTCTCTACTTGCCTCCTTCATTATGTCCTCAAATAAATCTTCCTTTGAACCGCAGTCCTCCATCTGCATCTACGTCTACTTCATACTCCGCAAGCCACGTAAAGGTGTGTGACGGTGGGTACCTCTGGTATCAATAACCTGATCCTCTCTTCTCTGTTCCAATCGCAAATAGCATGTGGGAGGAAAGATTGTCGCTAAGCCTCTGTAGTAGCTCTAATTTCTTGAATATTCTTGTCGTGGTTATTTCGCGAGATACATGTGGAAGGTGGATATATGTTGTCCAACTCTTTCAAGACACTTCTCTTATGAAATTTCAATAGTAAACAGCAATAGGGAGATGGGGGCACGAACACACTTTTGATATCAAATTGATACGCAAATTAATTTAATTGATCACCTAACTACCCTCCAATGGACAACCCACAACCACGCCCACCGCCACCTCCACATGACGTCAGGTGTTTTTCTCACCCTCTACGTGGAACCGAAAACCCCTCCCTTCTCCACCCATCTCCCTCCCCCTCCCCCACATGCCCGAAATTAGGTGATAATTTTGAATTTCGGCGGAATTTCGAATTTGGAGGGCAATTCCGAATTTTGGTGGGAATTGATTTGTTCCAGGGCTGTGCCCACCCTACCTCAACACGGGAACTGGCAGGGAATTAAAAATTGTGGTAACCTTTTGAGGAATTGAAAGCTTGTCCTCCTCGACAGAAAGCTCAGGTGCAGCCCCCTGAAACAATTATACCACCAGAGATGCTTGGAAATGGTGTTAAATTAAAAATTGCGGTGCCCTTTCTGAGACTCTAATCCTAATCCTTCTGGACAGAGAGCCCAAGTGAACCCCCCAAGACTGCAGAGAGTGGAAGCTGAATCTGCATTCTCCTTTATGGATGCCCACGAACTAACGAACTAGGAAGCAGTCTTAGTTCACCTTCCTACCCTCATCCCTCCCTCCCTACCTCCTTCCCTTCCTCCCAGAATTTCCCTACTGCAGGTAGGGACAGATGCCAGTTCTGTCTCACCGCAGTTGGTGCACGAAGAGATCCTTCTGTTGACATTGATATATTGTCTCTAGTCTGTGAAAATCAGTCTGTGGAAATCAGCTTTGAATACAGTCCAGAGACACTATTTATTTTCATTGTTTCCAACATGAAGTGTCTAGTAACCACAGTTTTGTCAGCTATCAGCCGCCTTTAGTGAGTTAGCAGTCTAGTTAAAAGTTTATTAACTCTCTACAGTAAATTGTTGATTTCTTAGGATGGATAGGGTGTGTGACTGCTGTGTACGGACACAGGAGGAGCTGGCCACTGTTCGCAAACAGCTGAATGTGCTGATGGCCACGGTCAGCCGTCTTCGGGCTGCTGCCTCGTATTGTAGCGGCAGTGAGGAGTCTGGTGCGTCGCATGGTGCACCCCAGGTGTTTCATGCTTCGCCCACGGTCCCTGCTGTCGAGACATCTTACGGGTACTGGGCGCGGATGGGCCACCCTCTCCCCAAGGAGAGTTTGGCGGGTTCAGCAGCGTTCGCGTCGCGGAGGGTCAATGTGGAGGCTGGCCGTGTGGTATCGCCGGCTCTGCCTGTGAGTGGACATGTGGCCGCTCCTTCAGCAAGGTCCAAGCAGGCATACGGGGGGGAAGGGGTTTGCTAGTGAATGGGAGCTCCAATGTTAGGCGGGTGGTGGAGCCCCTTAGGGAAATAGCGGAAAGGTCGGGGAAGAAGGCCAGTGTTCACTCTGTCTGCTAGCCAGGGGTCTCATCCGAGACGCTAAGGAGGCCCTGCCGGACGCGATAGAGAGCACTGGGTGCACCCGATTGCAAATTGTTGCTCATGTCGGCACCAATGACTCCTGCCGTCTGGGTTCAGAGGTCATCCTCAGTTCATGCAGGCAGTTGGCGGAGTTGGTGAACGCGGAAAGCCTCGCTCACGGGGTGGAATCTGAGCTAACTATTTGTAGCGTCGTTCCCAGAACCGATCGCGGTTTGGAGCCGAGTGGAAGTCTTAAACCAGAGGCTCAGACGATTCTGCGCTGATCTGGGGTGCGAATTTCTCGACCTCTACTATCGGGTGGAGAAATGTATGATCCCCCTGAATAGGTCAGGCGTGCACTACACGCAGGAAGCGGCTACAAGTGTAGCAGAGTACGTGTGGAGTGCACATGTGGGTTTTTTAGGTTAGATAATACCCTCCCTAGGCCCGACAACACGCCTCCTGAGACGCGACAAGATTAATGTGGTAATAGTAAACTGCAGGAGCGTCTATAGAAAGGTCCCAGAACTGCTCTCATTAATAAACGGTCACAATGCCCACATAGTACTAGGGACGAAAAATTGGCTGAAACCAGATGTAAACAGTAATGAAATTCTAATCTCAGATTGGAATGCATATCGCAGAGACAGGCTGGACAGTGAAGGGGGAGGCGTTTTTATAGCGATAAAAAGTGCAATGGTATCGAAGGAAATTGACGGAGATCCGAAATGTGAAATAAATTGGGTGAAGGTCACGGTTAAAGGAGGCTCAAACATGGTAATTGGATGTCTGTAGAGGCTCCCTGGCTCAGCAGCTGTTGTGGCAGGGCACCTGAAGGAAAATTTGGAAAATATTACGAATGGATTCCCTGACCATGTTATAGTTCTGGGTGGAGACATTAATTTACCAGATATAGACTGGGAGACTCAAACGCTTATAATGGGTGGCAGGGACCAAGAATCCAGTGAATTTTTTCTTAAGTGCATTATCTGAAAACTACCTTGAGCAGTTAAACAGAGAACCGACTCGTGGCGATAACATATTAGATTTTCTGATGACAAACAGACCCGAACTATTCGAAACAGTTAACGCAGAACAGGGAATCACAGATCATAAAGCGGTTACTGCATCGATGATTTCAGCCGTAAATAGAAATATTAAAAAAGTTAGGAAGGTTTTTCTGTTTAGCAATAGTGACAAAAAGCAGATTTCAGATTACTTGACAGCTCAACACAAAGGTTTTATCTCAAGTATAGAGAGGGTTGACGATCAGTGCACAAAGTTCAAAACCATCGTACAATACGCATAAAATGAGTACATGCCAAGCAAGATCATAAGAGATGCAAAAGAGCCACCGTGGTGCAACAACCGAGTTAGAAAACTGCTACGGGAGCAAAGGGAACTTCACAGCAAACATAAACATAGCCAAAGCCTTGCAGACAAACAAAAATTACACGAATCGAAATTTAGTGTGAGGAGGGCTATGCGAAAGGCGTTCAGCGAATTCGAAGGTGACGTTCTATGTACTGACTTGGCAGAAAATCCTAAGAAATTTTGGTCTTATGTCAAAGCGGTAGGTGGATCAAAACAAAATGTCCAGACGCTCTGTGACCAAAATGGTACTGAAACAGAGGATGACAGATTAAAGGCCGAAATACTAAATGTTCTTTTCCAAAGCTGTTTCACAGAGGAAGACTGCACTGTAGTTCCTTCTCTAGATTGCCGCACAGATGACAAAATGGTAGATATCGAAATAGATGACAGAGGGATATAAAAACAATTAATATCGCTCAAAAGAGGAAATGCCGCTGGACCTGATGGGATACCAGTTCGATTTTACACAGAGTACGCGAAGGAACTTGTCCCCCTTCTTGCAGCGTTGTACCGTAGAGTCTCTAGAAGAGCGTAGAGTTCCAAAGGATTGGAAAAGGGCACAGGTCATCCCCGTTTTCAAGAAGGGACGTCGAACAGATGTGCAGAACTATAAATCTATCTATATCCATAACGCCTATCAGTTGTAGAATTTTGGAACACGTATTATGTTCGAGTATAATGACTTTTCTGGAGACTAGAAATCTACTCTGTAGAAATCAGCATGGGTTTCGAAAAAGACGATCGTGTGAAACCCAGCTCGCGCTATTCGTCCACGAGACTCAGAGAGCCATAGACACGGGTTCCCAGGTAGATGCCGTGTTGCTTGACTTCCGCAAGGCGTTTGATACAGTTCCCCACAGTCATTTAATGAACAAAGTAAGAGCATATGGAATATCAGACGAATTGTGTGATTGTATTGAAGAGTTCCTAGATAACAGAACGCAGCGTGCCATTCTCAATGGAGAGAAGTCTTCCCAAGTAAGAGTGATTTCAGGTGTGCCGCAGGGGAGTTTCGTAGGGCCGTTGCTATTCACAATATATTTAAATGACCTTGTGGATAACATTGGAAGTTCACCGAGGCTTCTTGGGGATGATGGTGCAGTATATCGAGAGGTTGTGACAATGGAAAACTGTACTGAAATGCGGGAGGATCTGCAACGGGTTGACGCATGTTGCAGGGAATGGCAATTGAATCTCAATGTAGACAAGTGTAATGTGCTGCGAATACTTAGAAAGAAAGAAGCTACAATATAGCAGGTCAGCAACTGGAAGCAGTTAATTCCATAAATCATCTGGGAAGAGGTATTAGGAGTGATTTAAAATGGAATGACCATATAAAATTAATCGTCGGTAAAGCAGATGCCAGACTGAGATTCATCGGAAGAATCCTAAGGAAATGCAGTCCGAAAACAAAGGAAATAGGTTACGGTACACTTGTTCTCCCACTGCTTGAATACTGCTCACCGATGTGAGATCCGTACCAGATAGGGTTGATAGAAGAGATAGAGAAGATCCAACGAAGAGCAGCGCTCTTCGTTACACGATCATTTAGTAATCGCGAAAGCGTTACGGAGATGATAGATAAACTCCAGTGGAAGACCCTGCAAGAGAGACGCTCAGTAACTAGGTACGGGCTTTTGTTGAAGTTTCGAGAACATACCTTCACCGAGGAGTCTGGCAGTATATTGCTCCCTCCTACGTGTATCTCGTAAAGAGACCATGAGGATAAAATCAGAGAGATTAGAGCCCACACAGAGGCATACCGACATCTTTCTTTCCACGAACAATACGAGACTGGAATAGAAGGGAGAACCGATAGAGGTACTCAAGGTACCCTCCGCCACACAGCGTCAGGGGTGGCTTGCGGTGTATGGATGTAGATGTAGATGTAGAGGGTAAGATAAAGAGAATGTTTCTTGATATGTGTTAAAAGTATCTATCAGAGAGATTGGGGCACTCTGGAACAACAACGAAATTCCAGAGCACGCTCCACATCGCTTTTTCAAACGGCCAGCTGCTGCCGCCTCGCCACACTAAGTCGTCTACTACCCTTCTAGCCGAAATCGCTAGGGGCAATGGTCCTTCGCCAACACAAAAGCATGTATAGTCAACTAAACAGTAGGAGATAAAAGGACGACCACCCCAACTACTACCTCTTCATCTAAAATATAGCGACACAGCCCCAAAATGTGACCTCAGCTGGTTGGAGAATGGCTGTGTCTGGCGACCACCCACAACAGACGCACCCCGCCATGCCACCAACAGCCTGAAATTCTGTGATGGAGGACAATTGCATTTATCGCCAATGCAACTATTTCTTGCAATCTCTTAAAAGCATTTCTCAGAAAGAATGGACTGCTCTGGAACAACAGCGAAATTTCAGAGAACACACCACATGGTTTATTAAAAAGCCGGCTGCTTCGGAAACAGGAAGCCATATGCCTAAAGCGACTGGACCGCAGACCAGCCTGACACACGACAATGGCTGGGCAGTCAGCATTACCGACATTGAAAACAGCTACACATACAGTAGAGCACAATGCAGGCATCCCTCAGAAAAAAAACCGTGATACATGGAGGCTATAGTGACTGCGGGCTGTTTGTCTAAAATGACAGCCGCGACCTCCTATGGAACACGACCACCCCGGCTTTAGTACCTCAGTCATTCCGAACACTGCGCTGTAACATAAGTATTTAACATCAGCACGTCTCCAATAATCAAGCATCTATTATAAAAGGAAAACACACATGCAACAAAATAAATGTCCACTTCCCACGAAAATAGAGCAAGTCATTTTCTTTTAGTTTTATGAGCAAAACTGGTCTAGTTCTTACGTCCAACTGCAGGGTACAATTCGCATATAATTATTTTGCGACATCTAGCGAAGTGCCCCGCCGCCGATTACAGATGATCAGCAGACACATGCCCACTCTACGTAAATCAGGGTAAAAACGCTATTTAGATACGAAAAATACGGATCACTGCAATATGTCCCCGTTATTTCCAAATCATCACCAGAGTAAAGAAAAAGCCTAAATTAAAATTCCGAAGAAAAAACATATATTTTGAGCAATTTCTTTCAGCCTGGTGGACAAATTACACCACCTCAGAACGTGTATCACGTTCAAATCAATGTCTGTAAATAAACTGCCATGCATGTGTGTATTACAAATATTTCAAACATGTGAAATAACATTACACCATACAATCTCTCACGCCATTGGCTCACATGTCGGAACAAACGCTATCATCTTACGTTCGACAACAACAAGCTATTATTTAAGAGAACCCAGCTGTTTTGTACATTATGGAAGGTCTCGTTTTACCTGTGCGATGTAACATACTGGCGTTTAAGAAACAAGTCGAGAAAGTCTGTCTTGTAATAGAACCTATAAGATTTCACCAAGTGTCTCTCTCTTCCAATACATCGAAGCCAATTACCGTCTGCGTGAGCCGGCCGGGTTGGCCGAGCGGTTCTACAGGCTGCGGTCTGGAACCGCGCGACCCCTGCGGTCGCAGGTTCCAATCCTGCCTCGGGCATGGATGTGTGTGATGTCCTTAGGTTAGTTAGGTTTAAGTAGTTCTAAGTTCTAGGGGACTGATGACCTCAGAAGTTAAGTCCCATACTGCTCAGAGCCATTTGAAACATTTTTGAACCGTCTGCATGCCCGCATTTGCCATTTTGATGCATAACTCACCTCTGCCGACACGTTTGTGAAGTTCCTGTCACAAAGCAGCAGATTCTTGCATTCTAGTTTTGCAAACAATTTCCTCATCACAGGCTGTTTCGCGCACTCTACTCACAGGTCGAGAAAAAAACTATCAATTCTGGATTCCTCTACGAACTGTAATTCAAATCATGTCTGGTTCACAATTGTAGCTTATGAGGTATTTTTAAACATGCAATTGTGACAATATCAATAAATACAGCTATGATTCCACGAGAATAGATACAGCCGTTACCTATTTTTATGGACAAAATCGGTATAGTTTTGAGACAACTATCTACAGGGTTGTTACAAATGATTGAAGCGATTTCGCAGCTCTACAATAACTTTATTATTTGAGATATTTTCACAATGCTTTGCACACACATACAAAAACTCAAAAAGTTTTTTTAGGCATTCACAAATGTTCGATATGTGCCCCTTTCGTGATTCGGCACACATCAAGCCGATAATCAGGTTCCTCCCACACTCGGCGCACCATGTCCCCATCAATGAGTTCGAAATCATCGTTGATGCGAGCTCGCAGTTCTGGCACGTTTCTTGGTAGAGGAGGTTTAATCACTGAATCTTCCACATAACCCCACAGAAAGAAATCGTATGGGGTTAAGTCAGGAGAGCGTGGAGGCCATGACGTGAATTGCTGATCATGATCTCCACCACGACCGATCCATCGGTTTTCCAATCTCTTGTTTAAGAAATGCCGAACATCACTATGGAAGTGCGGTGGAGCACCATCCTGTTGAAAGATGTAGTCGGCGCTATCGGTCTCCAGTTGTGGCATGAGCCAATTTTCCAGCATGTCCAGATACACATGTCCTGTAACGTTTTTTTTCGCAGAAGAAAAAGGGGCCGTAAACTTTAAACCGTGAGATTGCACAAAACACGTTTGAACAGCAAAATAGCTGTGAATTGCGAATTTGCTGGACGAATGCGTGAGGATTCTCTACCGCCCAGATTCGCACATTGTGTCTGTTCACTTCAACATTAAAAAAAAATGTTGCTTCATCACTGAAAACAAGTTTCGCACTGAACGCATCCTCTTCCATGAGCTGTTGCAACCGCGCCGAAAATTCAAAGCGTTTGACTTTGTCATCGGTTGTCAGGGCGTGTAGCAATTGAAAACGGTAAGGCTTCTGCTTTAGCCTTTTCCTGAAGATTTTCCAAACCGTCGTCTGTGGTAAGTTTAGCTCCGTGCTTGCTTTATTCGTCGACTTCCGCGGGCTACGCGTGAAACTTGCCCGCACGCGTTCAACCGTTTCTTCGCTCACTGCAGGCCGACCCGTTGATTTTCCCTTACAGAGGCATCCAGATGCTTTAAACTGCGCATACCATCGCCGAATGGAGTTAGCAGTTGGTGGATCTTTGTTGAACTTCGTCCTGAAGTGTCGTTGCACTGTTATGACTGACTGATGTGAGTGCATTTCAAGCACGACATACGCTTTCTCGGCTCCTGTCGCCATTTTGTCTCACAGCGCTCTCGAGCGCTCTGGCGGCACAAACCTGAAGTGCGGCTTCAGCCGAACAAAACTTTATGAGTTTTTCTACGTATCTGTAGTGTGTCGTGACCATATGTCAATGAATGGAGCTACAGTGAATTTATGAAATCGCTTCAATCATTTGTAATAGCCCTGTACATCCAAAATTTAAGCCGTTATAGCACTCTTTGTCATAGCGCCTCCTATAAGATGTTACCGTTTTCTCTCTTCCAGTATAATGAAAAACAATTACCGCCTGCGTGTTGCCATCGATTACATTACATATACATATATCCATGTACCACTCCACTGGCGCTGGAGGACAGTGCTTGAAGTCATTTGCACAGATCTGCAAAAATGTTTTGTCGTCTGTACTGAGGAAGACCATATTTGACAGCCTATCAGTCACACGAGAGGTTCCCTCTATTATTCCTCCATAAGCAGTTTAATATACTGCTTTCTCGGTTGGAACACATCCAACCAGTTTACACCGCAATACACTTTAATTTTTCTACCACGACTTCGAGGTCTGCGTCAGCTGCTGTTAAACCGACATTAACACCTTTAGCTCTCACGCGAAGCTGAACATCGCTTGGTGTAAATTATGCAATTCCTACAGCACACAGTTTGGTAGAAATAAAACACAGAGGTGATGTTTCCCATTGACATAAATGTGGAAGACATCGCAACATATAGAAATTGGAAGAGCCTGCTGTATTGTAAAGCGTTTCCGACAGGTCTCCGAAAGTGATGACCTGTACAGTTAATCCCATCTTCCCCAGTGAGAGGTTAGCGAATGTTTCAATGTTCCACTTCGAAGAGCATTGTTCCGTCATTCTGTAATCATGTACATGTGTTGACCGCCGCTGAGAAGTGCTGTTCACAACATTCGCGATATAGTACAAATAAAAAGAGGTACTGTTATCTTATTTGAGCAAAACTAAATATAAAAAAATAAAAATATGTGGAGGTTATCGCAGCATATGGAAACAGGGCGATTCTGCTGCATTGAGGAATGCTTCCAAACAACTGTCTGAAGGTGATGACCTCTACATTTAATCCCACATTCCACAGCGACACCGAGCGAGGTGGCCCAGTGGTTAGCACACTGGACTCGCATTCGGGAGGACGACAGTTCAATCCCGCGTCCGGCCATCCTGATTTAGGTTTTCCGTGATTTTCCTAAATCGATCCAAGCAAATACTGGGATGGTACCTTTGAAAGGGCACGGCCGACTTCCTTCCCCATCCTTCCCTCATCCGATGATACCGATGACCTCGCTGTTTGGTCTCTTCCCTCCAAACAAACAACAACAACAACAACAACACAGCGACAAGTAGCACATATTCAGTGGTCCGCCAAGGCTCTCCATCGCGGCAAGTGGTGTCAGGAAGTCATCATGCCGCAACCAGCAGCGTACCCAGTGGATGGACGGGATGGGAAAGAAACCATTGATACTGGATGTTGTACTGTAACACAGACCGCAGATAATAGCAAGAACATTTTTAGCGATTTTACCAGTTGTTCCGTAATTTCAATGCCTTTCAGTGACACTCTAGAATGCTTCCCAATTTTTGTGCCATTGCTGAATCACCCATCCACTACTTTGTAAGTACCATACAACAGATTACAGATGCAGATATATGAGTGTGCAGTACATCTATTCGACCATGTACACCAAAGAATACTAGACAGCGTCCTATACCGATTCAAAGAGCTTATCTACAAAGGAATCATAGTGCAGAATGTACGATTACGACTGGCCATCTGTCCCATTGTTGGTGGGCACCACAGATTTATTTATTTTTTTATTTAATTACACGTTATGTTCCGTAGGACCAAATTGAGAAGCAAATCTCCAAGGACATGGAACATGTCAGTACATGAAATTACAACATAAAAGTAAAAACAGATAAAAATAAAATGTTTATGAACCCGAAATAAGTCAGTTCATAAGTTTAAGTAAAAGCAATCAAAACACAACAAGAATCAGCTTAATTTTTCATGGAACTCCTCCACATATTAGAAGGAGTGACCCATGAGGAAACTCTTCGGATAGCTGTTGGAAACTCTCTACAATACTGCAATTCTTCCAGTTTCCATATGTTGCGATGTCGTCTATTTTTTTTTAGTGAGAAACATCGTCTCCGTGTTTTATTTCTAACAAACTGAGTGTTCTGAGAGCTGCATAATTTACGCCATGCGATGTTGAGCTTTGTGTTAATGTCGGTTTAACAGCAACTGACGCAGACCTCGAAGTCATGGTAGAATCAGCAAAGTGTATGGATGTGTTGCACCAGAAAAAACAATTTATTAAACTGTTTATGAAGGAACAACACAGGAAACCTCTCGTGTGATTGATATTCTGTCGGATATGGTCTTCCTCCAATACAGACGACAAAACATTTTTGTAGATCTGTGCAAACGACTTCGAGCACTGTCTCCACCTCGAATAGAGCGATACGTGTATATGTAATGTGCTCGATGACGACACGCACACGGTAACAGGTTTTCGTTACATTGGAACACAGAAGACGATAATATCTCATGGAGGCTCTGCTACAAGGAGTGCTATAACTGCTTAAAGTTTTGATGGAGATAGTTCTCTCAAAACTACATCCAATTTTCCTGTAGAACTGATAGCTATCGGCTGCGTCTATTCTTGTGGAAACATAGCTGTTTGGCCCGCGCGGGGTAGCCTCGCGGCCTGAGGGGTTTTGTCACGGTCCGCGAGGTTCCCCCGTAGGAGGTTCGAGTCCTCCCTCGGGCATGGGTGTGTGTGTCGTCCTTGGCGTAAGTTAGTTTAGATCAGATTAAGTAGCGTGTAAGCTTAGGGACAGATGACCTCAGCAGTTTGGTCCCATAACACCTTACCACAAATCTCCAAAAAAATTTCATAGCTGTTTGTATTATTATCGTCATGAACGCGTGTTTAAAAATAGATGTTATCATACGTCCTGTGTTATTTCATACTCCATATACCTCTAATCATAAAGGAGACATGACTTGAATTACAGCTCGTAATGGTGCTCAGAAATGATAGTTTGCGTGAAACAGACTGTGATGAGTAAATTGCTTACAAAGGTAGAATGCGAGAATCTGCTTCTGTATGGTAGAAACATTACAGACATGTCGGTAGAGGTGGTATATGCATAAAAAATGTCAAATGTCAAATTTCACGCAGGCGGTAATTGGTTTCGATGTATCAGAAGAGAGAGAGACACTTGGTGAAATCTTATAGAAGGTTTTAATACAGGACAGACTCTCACGATTTATTTCGTAAACGCCAGTATAGTATACGATCCATCGCATTGCTAAAATGAGACCTTCCATAATGTACAAACCAGTTAGATCCTCTTGAATTGTAGCTTGTTGTTGTCGAACATAAAATGATTGTAATTTTTCCGACATCTGAGCCAGTGGCGTGAGAGATTGTATTCTCTAATGTTATTTTACATGCCTGAAATGTTTGCAATACACACGTGCATGACAGTTTATTTACTGACATTGATTTGAACGTGATAGACGTTCTCAGGTGGTGTAATTTGTCCACCGAGCTGAAAGAAATTGCTCAAGATAGACGTTTTTCCTTCGTAATTTAAATTCACGCTTTTTCTTTACTCTGATGGTAGTTCGGAAACAACGGGGGCATATGGACATATTGCGGTGATCGGTATTTTTCGCATCAAAATAGCGTTTTCTTCCCGATTTTACGTAGGGCGGGCTAGTCTCTTCTGATCATCTATAATCCGTGGCGGTGCACTTCACTGGACGTCGCAAATTAATGATATGCGAATTGTATCCTGCAGTTGAACATAGAAAGTATACCGATTTTGCTCTTAAAACTAAAAGAAAATGACTTGACCTATTTTCGTGGAAAATGGACATTTATTGTTGTCACAATTGTTTTTTCCTTTTATAATAGATGCTTCATTGTAGGAGACCCATTGATGTTAAATAAGAATGTATGAGGCTGCTCTGTGGTCTGTGGTCGCTTTAGGCAAAAGGCTTCCTGTTTTTCAAGGCAGCCCACTTTTGAAAAAGCCATCTGGAGAGTTCTCTGGAATTTCGCTGTTGTGAAGGAGTCCAGTCTTTCTGAGAATTATGTTTAACAGTTTGCAAGCAAGAGCTGCATTGACTTTAAATACAATTGTTCTCCATCGCAGAAATGCAGGCTGCAGGAAGCGTGGGGGGCATCTATTGTGGGTGGTCGCTGGACACATACGTGCTCCAACCAGTGGAGGTGGCATGAGCGGGTTGTGTCACTATAATGTAGACGAAGAAGTTGCACTTGCGGCAGCCGTCCTTTTATCTCCTATTCTTTAGGTGACTACACATGCTTTTGTGTTCACGAAGGACTATCAGCTCAGCGTGGTCAGCGACCACAGCCAGCTTATGCCGCGCCAAAAGGGCTGCGGGCTGCTAAGCATGGCATGGTGGCAGCAGCTTGAAGTTTGAAAAAGTGATGTGGAGTGTTCTCCAGAATTTCGTTGTAATTCCAGAAGGGCTGCAGTCTTTCCTAGAAATACATTTAACAGATTCTCTTCTTCTTACCTTTCTTCTATCTGTGACTGATTTCCGCTGACTGGAGTTAGTATATCAATATCACCAGAAGGATCTCCTTGTACACGGCCAGTGGTAAGGCAGAACGGGGATGTATTCTACCTATGGTGGGAGAGATGGATGGTGGGATGAAGGGAGGGATGAGGTATGGAAGGGAGGTAAGACTGCTTCCAATTTGGCTACTTCATAGGCGCCCATCGAGGAGAATGCACGTTCAACTTTTGCCCCCTCCACAGTCTTTCAGGATGACGATTTTCCCCACTACAGGTGTTGTATTATGACCTATTCGATAAAAGTGCTGATTTTTTCATGACAATTTTGAAACACAATGACGTATTTTTCCGTCAGTTATTGTAGTGCGTATTGGTTTTGATTACCTGGGCTGCAGGGTAATTGTCGAGCAGGCATCTGTAGCGAACTCTGACTTCAAACAACGACAGATATTCTCCTCAGATATATGTTTACAGGTAACACACTTTGTCCAATAGCAGCATCTCATCAGTTCAACATATTTCTCTTCAAATGGTTCAAATGGCTCTGAGCACTGTGGGACATAACATCTCAGGTCATCAGTCCCCTAGAACTTAGAAGTACTTAAACCTAACTAACCTGAGGACATCACACACGTTCATGCCCGAGGCAGGATTCGAACCCGCGACCGTAGCGGTCGCACGATTCCAAACTGAAGTGCCTAGAACCACTCAGCCACAGCCGTATTTTTCTCCAGAAACAATAAAGATAGTACCATGCACCCCAGCCATTTTCCCACCAGCTTGTAGGTGAATGGTAAAGTTTGAGTGGGACTGTCACTAGCTTCGAGTCGTATTGTGAAACTTTTTCCCGGCGGGATAACTCCAGTTGTATGACATCGTCAATTTTTGAGCTTTATTGCGATTTTAGGTGGCCCTTGTGTAGTGTTACGCATATAGTTGTGTAATTAGAGTCGACATTTATAAGTAATTATGTAATTAGGACTGATCTTTACTTCATTTTCCCAAACAAAATAAATAAAGAACACTAACCTAACCTTCCTCTCCTGCATCTGAGCAGCTTGTATATGTTAGGAGGTGCACTTCGTCTCACTGTCCAGAAGGGCCAGGGTTTGAGTCCCAGAAAAGGCACTTCCATTTTTAATTTCCCACCAGCTCCATGCATCTCTGGTGGTATAATTGTGTTAGGGGGTACACTTGGGCTTTCCTTCCAGGAGAACCAGGACTCGATTCCCAGAGAGGGTATTTCCATCGTTAATTCCAAGATTGTTCCCAGGTGGGGGTGTGGTGGTTCATCAGCACAGCCCTGGAACAAATAAATTCCCACCAGAATTCGCAATTGCCACCAAAATTCGATATTCCTGCCAGAATTCGGAATTTCTGTCAATAGTACAGGTGGGGGAGGGGGAAGGGTTGGTTCAAATTGGTCTGAGCATTATGGGACATAACTGCTGAAGTCATCAGTCCCCTAGAACTTAGAACTATTTAAATCTAACTAACCTAAGGACATCACACACATCCATTCCTGAGGCATGATTCGAACCTGGGACAGTAGCGGTCACGCGGTTCCACTCTGTAGCGACTAGAACCGCTCGGCCAGTCCGACCGGCCAGGGGGAAGGGGAACAGTGGGAAGGGAAGATGGTGTCGGGACCCATGTGCAAGCAGAGAACACAGAGAGTTATCTGGGGTTCGTGTGGGCATGGTCATTTGGGTGGGGTGGTTTGGAGGTAATTAATTGATTAGTTTAGTTAATTTGCTTACCAAATTAATATCAAAAGTGGGCTCATACCTCCATCTCCCTACTACAGTAAATGTCACTGTGATGCTTGACACCTCTCTTGTAGCTTTTGCCAGTGGAGTTTCTTGAGCATTTATGCAAAGTACTCACGCTGATTAAACAGTTCCATGACGAAAAGCGCTGCCTTTTGTTGGATCTTCTCTATCTCTTCTGTCACTTTTACCAGATAAACATTCCATATTGATGAACAGCACTCAATCATCGGTTGAACAAGGGCTTTATGAACCACCTCCTTCATGGATGAGTTACATTGCCTTAAGAGACTACCTATAAATTTCTGTCTGGCAGCTGCTTTTCCTACTGTCTGCTTTACGTAATCGGTCATTTCCATTTAAGATCGTTATAGAGACTAACTTCTAGATATCTTACCATAGATATTGTCTCAAGCAATTTTTCATCGGTACTATATTTGTACAGAAGTGGATTTCTTTTCCTATGCATACTCAATAAACATTAATTACTCATTATGAGCAGTTTGACTAATGGATTCTCCATAGACTCATTAAGGCACAAACTAACAACTTTTTTAAAACTTATTAGACATTGTGTTTTGCATACGTTTGTTCCAGACCTGCTTCTCTTTTTTATTTTTCTTTGTATGTAGGATAACTTGCTGTACAGCGCACATAGCAATGTGAGCTCACATGCTTTAAAGTACATACACTAACAAGCCAAAACCTTATGATCACTGTCCACCGTGACGCTGGATGCTGCTTGGTGGCGCTGCAGGCACTAGATGCAGTTACAAAAGCATGTGAGCGTAACAGACACGGACGGGGGATCACACTAGCGAAAATATGAGCTGCACGTGTAGTAATATATTCAGATAAGCGACTTTGACAAACTGTAGATTATTATTATGCAAAGCTTGTGAACGAGTATCTCGAAAACGGCGAAGCTGGTCGAATGTTCGCGTGCTACTGTCATTAGCATCTACCGAAGGAGGTAGAAGTGCAGTGAAACTACCACCAGGTTGATAGAACATCTGTTAAGACATGAGACAATGACTTCCATGGAACTAGAGGTAGGTGTAGAGGGAAAAAACTGTAGAGGAAGACAGAGATTGGAATACATCCAGTAAATAATTGAGGACGTAGGTTGCTAGTGTTACTCAGAGAGGAAGAGGTTAGCACAGGACAGGAATTCGTAGTGGGCCGCATCAAACCACTCAGAAGATTGCTGAAAGAAAAAAATGTGCTAAATAGTAGGACATCCACGACTCTTCACAGAACGTTGTATTTGGAGGCTTGTCTGCTCTGTTAAGTAGGTTTTATTGTGGTCTGTGGAATCATTGCCGAAAAAGCACAATGCTGGTGCACGCACAAGTTTTTCGGATTGCCACCTGCATCCATTTATGGTTGATGTCTTCCTTGACGGCGACATCATCTTTCAGCAGCATAATTGTCCTAATCTCGGAGCCAGAATCGAGGAGGATTACAGTGAACAGACGTTGATGTCTCGGGAATCAAATTCGCCCGATGTAAGTTCTATGGGGTCCATCTGGGTCGCTATCGGAAGTCATCACTTCGTAGACAGCTAATGCCACGTAACGTCACAACACTATCAACAAATTGTCATATCCCTGATACGCAGAATCAGTGATGTCTCTCATTCCAAAGTCGGACAAAGAAGCTGTTAAGCAGATGGTCACAATGTTTTGGCTTTTCATTCAGTAAGGATCCTCAAGCACAGGTACAACAACATTACTGGGATGATTTATTTCTCTTCCTAAATGTGTATTTAGCTGAGTCCTCATCACTCTTCTCTCCCCCCCCCCCTCTCTCTCTCTCTGTCTCTCTCTCTCTGTCTGCGTGTCTCTATTTTTGTTCCTTACCCAGGAAATTTGAGCTGTAACTTCTATTTGCCTCCCCAAAAGCCAAAAACCAGGCATAATTACAGGTCGGGGTTTATTCAGTATAAACACATTTGTAACCACATATTAAATGTATTCGTAGTTGCGAATATGGACAAAATCAGCGTAGAATGGAAATACGACGATGAAATTCTGTGCTGGATCGCGACTCGAACCCGAGTTTCCCATTTACAGCGAGCGCCGTAGCATTTGGCTGATCGTTTACGACCCGCGGTCACATCCAGACTTCCACATGTCGCCAACTACGCGTCTAAAACCTACATTCGTACACCAATTCTGCATCATAATTCAGATCAACAAAGGCATTGTAACATCGCACATTTGTTACTACCTCCATTATTGTGAGACAAACTATTTATTCAGATATACTTTTAAGTTCTGCTATTTTTAATTTCTAATGTTCACTGCGGTTTACACATGAAAACCAGCAGTTATGTTGTAGAGATAAATCCAGCAAGCAATCAGATATTGATGTTTCTGTTTACGTAATCTGGACTGAACATTTATTAGGAAAGCCATGAATATTTTTCTGAATTAAGTACTATATGAATTTTAAAATGAAGTTTCATTGTATGATAGTGCTTCCACTTGAAATCCTTTGCAGCCGCTGAAGGCCAAAGTCGACGATGCAGAGACTGATTTTGGGGAGTACCTGGGGCCCATTGAACCTCCGTACCCATCGCCAAAGTTTAAACGAAATTTCACTGTACTTCTTACTCAGGTACGTTCCATTCACGTTGTTCATCATGCTCCTTTTATCAGTTAATTCATTATTATTACACTGGTAAGCAATTATTGGCCTTGCAATGAATAGATGTTAAACTTAAAAAAAGTAACTTTGCACTGAAGCTGCAAGAGCCACAGACTATCATCTTCAGGTCGACTTGGCATAAATGAATTTTTTACTTTAAGTTGTGTCGGCTACAGCATATGCATTCCAATAGACTAGTCAGTGGCTAACGCCACTGAACTGTGCTACAGTTCTTGCTATTTTTATCTTTTTGGCAGGGACACGAAATGTGGAATGACTGGGGAGACCCGTTTCGGCTCTATCCACAGTTACCTTTTGACACTGTCCTTCCGTCTGATGCTAAATTCTTCGGTAAGGTGAAAAATATACCTGAATAAAATTATGGTAATGAGCTTCTTCACTGTTCTTGTAAGACAAAATTATGTCATTTTGTTTGGTTTGTCGTTGATGGTGAGTATCATTTGCTTAAATCTGAAGGAAATTTTTTCTGTTCATCAAATGAGCCACATAACTAAGAGGATTATCCTAAACAAATATTCACCACATAACATGTATTCCTAAGAAACGTTAGGTGTCTTTTGCTATACAATGAAATCCTGCAATGTACAGTTGAGTTATAGGTGATACGTGAACTGTAGCATAAGGCTTCCGTTTAGTTTCTGCAGTATGTAAATTGATAACATAGGTTGCAGCCGTAGAACGCATTTTATATGCCGTGCAATGTAGGGATGTTTATTTCAATTCCCATAATGTCGAATTCTGATATTACGTATACACAATCATACTTCACCATCAGATCACGCTGATACTTCCAGTTAATAAATGACTTAATAGTTTAGGTGTCTTAGTTTGCGGACGTGCTTAAAGAAGCACGAACTATACTGAACTCACAACAAAAACTACACTCCTGGAAATGGAAAAAAGAACACATTGACACCGGTGTGTCAGACCCACCATACTTGCTCCGGACACTGCGAGAGGGCTGTACAAGCAATGATCACACGCACGGCACAGCGGACACACCAGGAACCGCGGTGTTGACCGTCGAATGGCGCTAGCTGCGCAGCATTTGTGCACCGCCGCCGTCAGTGTCGGCCAGTTTGCCGTGGCATACGGAGCTCCATCGCAGTCTTTAACACTGGTAGCATGCCGCGACAGCGTGGACGTGAACCGTATGTGCAGTTGACGGACTTTGAGCGAGGGCGTATAGTGGGCATGCGGGAGGCCGGGTGGACGTACCGCCGAATTGCTCAACACGTGGGGCGTGAAGTCTCCACAGTACATCGATGTTGTCGCCAGTGGTCGGCGGAAGGTGCACGTGCCCGTCGACCTGGGGCCGGAGCGCAGCGACGCACGGATGCACGCCAAGACCGTAGGATCCTACGCAGTGCCGTAGGGGACCGCACCGCCACTTCCCAGCAAATTAGGGACACTGTTGCTCCTGGGGTATCGGCGAGGACCATTCGCAACCGTCTCCATGAAGCTGGGCTACGGTCCCGCACACCGTTAGGCCGTCTTCCGCTCACGCCCCAACATCGTGCAGCCCGCCTCCAGTGGTGTCGCGACAGGCGTGAATGGAGGGACGAATGGAGACGTGTCGTCTTCAGCGATGAGAGTCGCTTCTGCCTTGGTGCCAATGATGATCGTATGCGTGTTTGGCGCCGTGCAGGTGAGCGCCACAATCAGGACTGCATACGACCGAGGCACACAGGGCCAACACCCGGCATCATGGTGTGGGGAGCGATCTCCTACACTGGCCGTACACCACTGGTGATCGTCGAGGGGACACTGAATAGTGCACGGTACATCCAAACCGCCATCGAACCCATCGTTCTACCATTCCTAGACCGGCAAGGGAACTTGCTGTTCCAACAGGACAATGCACGTCCGCATGTATCCCGTGCCACCCAACGTGCTCTAGAAGGTGTAAGTCAACTACCCTGGCCAGCAAGATCTCCGGATCTGTCCCCCATTGAGCATGTTTGGGACTGGACGAAGCGTCGTCTCACGCGGTCTGCACGTCCAGCACGAACGCTGGTCCAACTGAGGCGCCAGGTGGAAATGGCATGGCAAGCCGTTCCACAGGACTACATCCAGCATCTCTACGATCGTCTCCATGGGAGAATAGCAGCCTGCATTGCTGCGAAAGATGGATATACACTGTACTAGTGCCGACATTGTGCATTCTCTGTTGCCTGTGTCTATGTGCCTGTGGTTCTGTCAGTGTGATCATGTGATGTATCTGACCCCAGGAATGTGTCAATAATGTTTCCCCTTCCTGGGACAATGAATTCACGGTGTTCTTATTTCAATTTCCAGGAGTGTATATATAAAGTGTAGCACAGATATTCATAATTATGATAAGATACTGTGAAAAAATATTCATGTTGTGCAACGGTCGTATGTCAAGTGTTTGGTAATCTCTGAGTATCTTATGTAATTCCTTTCATAATAGTAACTATTGCGCCCCCCCCCCCCCCCCACCCCACCGGAGGTTCGAGACCTCCCTTGGGCTGTGTGTGGGTGTGTGTGTGTGTTGTTCTTAGCATAAGTTATTGTAAGTTAGTTTACGTAATGTGTAAGTCTACGGACCGATGACCTCAGCGTTTTGATCCCTTAGGAATTCACACGTATTTGATACTTTTGTAAAGGCGAACTAGTGGGCACTAACCCCGATTTCCTTAACTACGTCAGAAATGATAAGTGCTCTGAACAAATCATTGAAAGACGCTGAGGACAGGAACGATTGCTCGAACAGAAACTGTTCGCGAAGTCTGACGAGCTAAAACAGTATCGGAGACTCAATAATCTTATAGACTGTTCGGAAGACAGGCAAATTAGTGATGAATCTAGACAGCGAGATGCAAGGCCTATAGCTGTAGGTGACACTGAACAACATTGGAAGAAGTCATGATTGGGACCCAGGGTGCCAAGTTCTACAAGACCAATGATAGTGAAGTTCGTGACGCACAAGAAAAGATGCGAAATGTTCAGCGCCAAGAAGAATATCGCGAATTCACGTCTGACAATATGAAAGGGTCTCACCTCAGAGATGTTAAACATTTTGAACAACGAAATTTCGAGATTTGGGCTACAAAACGTATGAACAAATGATGGCAGGATTATGGTGAAGACCGAAAAATGGAGAGAGGTCAGAATTCCATGCAAATGAACTCGAAATTCTGTGCTTTAGGAGATGAGAACAGTCAACCCTTGCTGTCACTAGTTTGTACGTTCACAGTTATTGCACAGTACCGTTAACCATGACGTATCTCAAAATGGTTCAAATGGCTCTGAGCACTTTGGGACTTAACGTCTGAGGTCATCAGTCCCCTAGAACTTAGAACTACTTAAACCTAACTAACCTAAGGACATCACACACATCCATGCCCGAGGCAGGATTCGAACCTGCGACCGTAGCGGTCGCGCGGTTCCAGACTTCGGCCGGCATATAAATTTAATCTCCCTTCAATTTTTATTTGGCAGCTTATCATCACACTGTTGTTGTCACTCATCATTAGTGCCATTAATAGTACACTCTGACGTTGTTTCGCTTTCTTTCAGTATTGTTGCGCGTAGATTACTCCAGCTCTGTTTACCGAGTTTCTTTTCTGCCGCAATTCGGCTGTTAAACGGCCGCTGCTGCCCCACTGGCCTTGGCCACATACCTGCCTCCCCCGTGGAGACACCTGCAGCTTTCACTCCATGGAACAAGGTACCCCCCCCCCCCCCACTACCGCCCCATTGGCGCGTTTCCTTGTGCCTGTTTCTGCCGCCAGCGGTGACCCAGAGCAGCAGGTGACCAGCAACGCCGTCCTCGGACGTTGTGCTTCTGAACAAACCAAGCTCCATGTTGCACCCGCAAATGTCAAGTCTCTGCCAGCATCTCGACGAGCTCCGTCATATGTTTGAAGACATAGACATTCATGAAATACTGCTGTCAGGGACCTGGCTCAGACCAAGTGGTCAACAATTTCAGTAAATCTGGATGGCCACATCTTTCTTAGACACAACAGATTTAATGGACAAGGAGAAGGAGTAGGGGTCTGCATATGCTCTCATTTATCACCTACTGTTCAACTCACGTCCAACAGTAATGAAGGTAAATAGGTGGAATATATTTCCATACAGATCCAATTCCTTAAGAGGAAGTGCTTGACGTACCTCCTACGGTAGGCGGATTGCCTGCTTCGACACTGCTCTTTGGTGTCTCGAACAGAAATCGGAGCGTATAATAATAGCTGGTAACACTAACATAAATTTTTGTACAATAGTCCTTCCAGTGTAAAACTGAAGCGGATGTTTTCTTCTTCAAAAATGTGGCTACCTCAGCTTGCTCTACCCATCATATGAACTGTAGTCTCACTATCATACCTACAGGGAGTAGGAAACACCTGTACTTACTTGGGAATGGTTTATTAATAAGGGGTTGGACCCCCATTTGACCGTACTACAGCCATGATTCTTCTTGGAATACTGGCAAGCAATGATTCTATGGTCTCCAGTGGAATGTTACGCCACTCTGCGATCAGAACCTGTTCTAACCCCTGTAGTGCCGAGGGAGGAGGAAATCTGCTCCGGAGTTTGCGATCTAATACTGCCCATAAGGGTTTGATAATATCCATGTCCGGGGACTGTGCTGGCCAGGGAAGACGGTGCAGTTCAGTTGCATACTCCACACTACTATTCTACTGTCCTAGCTTTGTGAATGGAAGCAATATCATCCTGAAATATGGCATCATTGTTGGAAAAACATTTGAATCATGGGATGCACCTGATCACCTAAAATGTCCACATAATAGATGGCTATTACACGGCCTTTGAAAGTAGAATCCCATGATATAGCTACCCACACCATGACAGTTCCACCTCCATGCTTAACCGTTGAAATCGAGCAATCGGGACTGTAGATTTCTTTTGGTGTTCTCCACGTAAACCTGACCCGATGTAGGAAATAACAAAAACGTTGCCTCATCAGACCATATGATCTGTTTCCACTGAACAGTCGTCCACGATTTATGCTCCTGACACCATGTTTTACGCTTCTTTGCGTTGGTTGTTGTAACTAATAATTTCGGTATAGCAGCTTGTCCATGAATATTCGCTTGATGGAGTTCTTGGCGGACTGTGTCGATAGATACGGCGCTCGAAGATGGCTATTGAGCTCTACAGTCACTTTAGCCGCCGTAGTTTTGTGTTGTTTTGACACAATTCCTGTTAGGGTCATTTAGTTTTGATTTGCACTCACTATTACATTTACGCGATAATGTCTTTCCATGTTTTGTGTAGGCTGACTGTTGGACTGTTGACTGTTGACTGTTGGAACAGCTGCTCCTGAAACATTCAATAAATTGGCTGTTTTGGTTACTGATGCTCCAGGTAATCGGGCAACCACGATCTGCCCTCTTTGGAACTCTTTTAGATCCTCCACTACACCTCGACCTCGACCTCTGAAAGCAAATACGAAGTGCGCACTACTCGTAAACCACCTGCACTGACACCTAGTCCGTACTGAACACACGCAGTCCAGCGCGACACGTGCCTTACCTGCGTTGTTGACCCTCAAACACAACCATCCCATTCACATTATTTTGCTTATTCCCTGCATATTTGCTACGAAATCCCCAAATAGAGTAATTCGTGCCTCTCAAATATCTGCACCTGACGTGTGTGCCCATGACATAATTTTCACGACGAATGACCCAGAAAGAAACCACAGCTGTCTACATACCGAGACTTAAAACACATTAATGAATGTGAACTATCAACTGCGGCGCCATAAATAGTTTGAGGGCCGTCTTCTATTCCTTTCTCGGACATAAACGAAAAATTTCATTGATTTTATAGCAAACTTACTCAGCTATATAATAAATATACTCCCCTAAATACTGGAAAAGTATGAAGGAAACCTGCGCTGTGGCTGACTGAAGAACTAAAACAGCTTATGAATCTGAGATACACTGTACATTGGGCATATAGATTGCGCCCTATGCCCGAAAATCATATTGTTTACAAGCAGAAGAGCAACAGAGTCAGTTAGGCTGTGAGGGATGCTAAACTCAGGTGTTCCCATACATCAACCAACAACAGAAATAGACCAGCTGTCGTATGGAAAAAGCTGCATCGTCTTGGTGTAGGCAAACTGAAAGCTGTAGCTGATTCCGTTGCTCCAGCTGAAGAACTGAACTGATACTTCATTTCACCTACAAACATAATTCAATTGCAAACGAAACAGACACTTCATAGGGTAAACGACTGTAGCCACGAATATTTCTATCTAAACCTTGATAGTTGCAACACTGTCGAAAAATCAACAATGCATATCGAATCAGCATCTACTGAAAACGCTGGAAACACAGACCAAATGATAATGCTTCTTATTGGTCCACTGCTGCCCATTATAGTAGATACCTTCAACGACGCCTTAACCACAAGTGTTTTCCTTGAGGCCTGTAAACAGGAACTAGTTAAGCAACTATCTCAAAAGGACGTCGCCAAAGCACCCTCTGTTTACCGATCCGTTTGCAGCCTTTCTGCCCTGTCCAAGGCCTTAGAATATATAGTGCACGACTAGCTAATAAACCACCTAACTACAAACAACCTACTACACGAAAACGAATCAGGTTTCCGAAAACGTCACAGCACAAGATCAGCCTTAAACACTACAAGAGATGACGTGAAGTTTTGAGGTGACTCTCATGTGTTCCTTAAATTACAGCGAAGACTGTTAACTTCGACACTTTACTTGCCAAATTTAGCAGCCTCAATTTCTCGCGAAGTGCAGTGCAATGGTTTCGCGCATACATGACGTCTTGCCAGCGATGCTTCGTGTATGGCATCATGATGTCACAATTGGGAGGGGGGCAGGTAGTATCAGGCGTCCCCCAGTGTTCGATATTAGGTCCTATTCTGTTTTCATTGTATTCATGACTTTTGTCCTATTGCAAATACCACATGTACGCTGATGACTTCCCGTTGTATGTAAGTGCAAAACCAATAAACCTGTACCGATCTGTACCGATCTTTGCGCACTATCGAAATGGGAACATCATCTAGGTTTAAGGCTCAACCCATCCAAAACCCACAAGCGGGTACTGGTTTGTCATTCTAGCCTTGTTATCCCCAAACATCGGGAATCCGCACCATTTTTAAATCCAAGTGGGATGTACATCAACTTCTCTCCCTCAGCAAAGAGTCTGGGAATAATAATAGACAAAAATTTAAATTTGGCTACGTAGCTGAAACAAGCAAGAAGGCATCAGTATCTATTCATGCCCTACAAAATTACAAAACGCTCTTCCCTCTTTACCTGGAAAGAAACTTGTACAATTACTTACACTTCCAGTTATTGATTACAGAGGTTTTGTCCTGCAAGGACTTTCCCAGGAAATCTCACGGTAGTTAAAACTGGTTTTGAATGCTTGTGTTCGTTATATGTGATGTTCTCTTTGATCCAATTTCACCATAATATGCACAGCTATCCTGACTGCTTGCAAACAAGCACAGAGATTTCCATATCGTATGTCTTCTCTACTGCCTTATCGATGTATGCTGTCGCTCATTCACCTTCTTGTCCTTAAATCTCTTCTCTGATGCACATATCAGAAACATCTGTCCCATCAGAGCAAAATCTTTTCTGTTCCACTCCTTCGTTCAGCACTTTTTCTAAGTCCTTCTCAGAAGAAGGCACTCAAATCTGGAGTAGCCTCTCACATTGTATTAGAGAACTGAATAACATCTCCAGCTTCAGAAGACAGTTAATGACATAGCTAACAAATCAACAGTAATAGTTACTTTTGTCCCTTTAGGCACTCGTTACTCTGTAAATTCTTCCTCCTAAACAGATCTTACTCTTTTCCTAGTATTCTTAGTCGGAGCAGTCTGCTTAAATTTCCTTTCCCCAGAACCCGCTACATCAGAAAACATTTACTTTGTACACCCACAAATTCTTTTTGTACCTGCCACTATCATTATTATTATTACCCTTAATAGTATCACTAAGTTATTATAATTATCGTTATTAATGACAACAGCAGCAGTAGTTAAAGTACGACCAGTGTTAACTTCATTGGTTCATAACAATCAGTATTGTTAACTCACATTGCCAATATAGGCATTCAGGTCATTTTAATACCATTTGTCGTATTAAAGTTGTTATTTTTTAGGTAACTACGATGTAGGAAAGGTGCTGCATGTGTGAAACCTTTGTCTAATGTAATTGAAGGGCTGATGGCTCTAATCAGTTCGGTTAAGTGAATAAATAAATAAATCTAATAAATATTCCAGAGCAAAATCCAGTCATTTCCGTATCGAAGTTCTACCACGCATGTGCACTTCGCATTTGAGTCTTTTCTGTCAATTTATGAAACAAAAGCTCGATATTGCGAAGGTGGTACTCTTAAGTCACACCTGTAACGAAGATATCATGAAGGTATACGACACAGTTTGGAACATCAAACAGGAACTGATCCATAAAATGCTGGAATATGCTTGAAGTTGAAGATTTTTCGAAATTTAACCGATTACGGTTACGTGTGAGTCTTCTCTACCAGTTGACGTATTGAGCACTACATACGTCTGTAATGCTACGTCCAAGAGAAATTGAAAGTCTGCAAGACTGAGTATACTAACTGTGGAGCCGTGGACTAATTCTGTAAAGAATTCATCTGGTGTTCCTAGAGGATACAATTGCGTTTCAACTTGTGTTTATCGCCGCTATTCGTCACCATGTTTTAAGATACCACTGAGTTTGCAAACTATTACCAGTGGAGTGGCCCACTGAGTGTGGAGAATATACGTTAACCGCTCTTCATTAGTGAAATTCTGAGATGGTGCAAGATCGTTCGGATTGCGTGACATGCACTGTTTCATGAACTGTACCTTCCCAAAAACGTGGGAAAAGTCTATTGTTCTTTCCGTATGTAACTTTCGAAATGACCGCGATGGGAAAATTCGAGAAATTAAAGTTAGTACAGAGGCTCCCTGATGATCATTCTTCCCAAATACCGTTTGTGAAACGGGAGGTGGCAATCAGTTAGTGGTACCAGAAGTACCCTCGGCCACATACCGTCAGGTGGCTTGCGGAGTATTGTCATAATGTGGATGTAGATATCCCAAAAACATTTTCGACTTTTAGGTCAGCTGCTAAAAGATAATTTACTGGAGTAGTGACTTGGCAATGAGTGAGTGGAACAGAAAACTATTCTAGAAAGAGGGCGCTAGGACATCCAGAGGCCGAACGATTTGTTTCGGCTGCCTGAAAAGCGGGAGATCCCAAACTTAGGTAAACAGACTGGTTTAGTAGGTACACAGTACCCACAGTGACCAAAAGTAATTTCACAGGGCAATTGCCAATGAGCTCCTTTGAGTACATTTCCTGGACTGCGTTCTGAGACGTCTGCAACTTTGTCGAGCTATCACCCACTTGGTACATGTCCGTACGTTGGGACGTATCTGCATCTGAACTGCTACAAAGTACTGTATGGGTCGGCGGCCAAGTCTGCATCAGACTATTTGGTGTCCTTCTCCTGCAGTCAAAATTCTATCGAGGCTGCGATAGTACATTTTTTCGTTGAAACAGAAAGTTGCAATAGAGAAACATTCTGGGTAATTTAAGATCCACCGAATGCATTATCAGCTCTATTTTTTGTATTACATGATACACTTCCAGGTTTCCTCGTATCATCATAGCCTTTTGTATTTCCAAGTCGGAAATTTTAACAGCAGAAAAATATAACTGAAATTGCTGATGGTGATTATCCTAGTCTTCACACTGTTCACTCATCATAATTTTCTGATCTGACTTGTGGCAGGTCTAGACTTTATAACCCACCATACATACTGTCTGCTTTCCCTTTGAACGTCCCCTTAGAAAACTTAATGAATTAATATGCAGATAAACCTCTTACATTATTTGATTTTCAAACAGCTGAGCAGAACTGAACGTACTCAGACATTTCGCTCTTTACCTATTCTGATCAACACTAAACTGACACACAATATTTTTAGCGCAACACAATCTGACTTTCGATAATCCCTACAAAAGAATGGCCCTGACTAACATTAAACTATACCTTTCACAAATCAAAAATGGTTCAAATTGCTCTGAGCACTATGGGACTTAACATCTATGGTCATCAGTCCCCTAGAACTTACAACTACTTAAACCTAACTAACCTAAGGACAGCACACAACACCCAGCCATCACGAGGCAGAGAAAATCGCTCACCCCGCCGGGAATCGAACCCGGGAATCCGAGCGTGGGAAGCGAGAACGCTACCGCACGACCACGAGATGCGGGCTTCACAAATCACTTACCGCACAAAAATCTTCGTTACTCGAACTACTGCAATACAGCGAGCGCCAATACTGCCAGCTAAATAAACGATTCAAAATACTGAAAGCACTAACTACTGATAGGCATAATCAGCAAATGAAAGATTTTGATAGAGAACAAACAATGTATTTACCTTAATAGTGTTCAAAGGTCATAATATATAGCAGTTCATGACATCCAGTCTTACAAATTTACTGTCTCTGATGGACATACATCCACATCATCCGCTCTCAAAACTCCGCCATCTCTCTCCCCACATCCACCACTGCTGCCGGCTCACCTCCAACTGCGCAACGCTACGCGCTGTTAACAGCCACCTGCCCAACACTACAATGGCGAATATTACTCCAACAATACAAACCAGCCACAGGCTGCACACAGCACATCCAGTGATTTTCATACAGAGCGCTACGTGGCGTTACCAATATAAAAACCTAAACAGCCTACTTACACCTTTCATTCTTGCCATCTGCTAACTTCGCCCAGTGTCTGGTATGCTCTTCCGTACATCCGTATCATTCTCTAAATAAAAACTTTAACTGCCTCTAGTGGAAGGCAGTCTCGTCTCAGATAATGAATTATCCAATGCAACTTCCAATTCCTCAACATCTTCCGATCTTCTAAACTCTTCTCAGTTCCTCTCCAGACCATACTCAATCAGTCTGCATGATCTTCTCCATTCTGCACACTAACCACATTTCACAATCTCCACCTCTCCTCTCGTCCTGCTTTCTCAATGTCCTCCTTTCTGCCCCTTACCTGGCCACAATCCGTATCAGGCAATTCAGTACATCTACATCTACATCTACATCTATACTCCGCGAGCCACCTTACGGTGTGTGGCGGAGGGTACTTATTGCACCACTATATGATCCCCCCTTCCCTGTTCCATTCACGAATTGTGCGTGGGAAGAACGACTGCTTGTAAGTCTCCGTATTTGCTCTAATTTCTCGGATCTTTTCGTTGTGATCATTACGCGAGATATATGTGGGTGGTAGTAATATGTTGCCCATCTCTTCCCGGAATGTGCTCTCTCGTAATTTCGATAATAAACCTCTCCGTATTGCGTAACGCCTTTCTTGAAGTGTCCGCCACTGGAGCTTGTTCAGCATCTCCGTAACGCTCTCGCGCTGACTAAATGTCCCCATGACGAATCGCGCTGCTTTTCGCTGGATCATGTCTATCTCTTCTATTAATCCAACCTGGTAAGGGTCCCATACTGATGAGCAATACTCAAGAATCGGACGAACAAGCGTTTTGTAAGCTACTTCTTTCGTCGATGAGTCACATTTTCTTAGAATTCTTCCTATGAATCTCAACCTGGCGCCTGCTTTTCCCACTATTTGTTTTATGTGATCATTCCACTTCAGATCGCTCCGGATAGTAACTCCTAAGTATTTTACGGTCGTTACCGCTTCCAATGATTTACCACCTATGGCATAATCGTACTGGAATGGATTTCTGCCCCTATGTATGCGCATTATATTACATTTATCTACGTTTAGGGAAAGCTGCCAGCTGTCGCACCATGCATTAATCCTCTGCAGGTCCTCCTGGAGTACGTACGAGTCTTCTGATGTTGCTACTTTCTTGTAGACAACCGTGTCATCTGCAAATAGCCTCACGGAGCTACCGATGTTGTCAACTAAGTCATTTATGTATATTGTAAACAATAAAGGTCCTATCACGCTTCCCTGCGGTACTCCCGAAATTACCTCTACATCTGCAGATTTTGAACCGTTAAGAATGACATGTTGTGTTCTTTCTTCTAGGAAATCCTGTATCCAATCACAAACCTGGTCCGATATTCCGTAAGCTCGTATTTTTTTCACTAAACGTAAGTGCGGAACCGTATCAAATGCCTTCCTGAAGTCCAGGAATACGGCATCAATCTGCTCGCCAGTGTCTACGGCACTGTGAATTTCTTGGGCAAATAGGGCGAGCTGAGTTTCACATGATCTCTGTTTGCGGAATCCATGTTGGTTATGATGAAGGAGATTTGTATTATCTAAGAACGTAATAATACGAGAACACAAAACATGTTCCATTATTCTACAACAGATTGACGTAAGCGAAATAGGCCTATAATTATTCGCATCTGATTTATGACCCTTCTTGAAAATGGGAACGACCTGCGCTTTCTTCCAGTCGCTAGGTACTTTATGTTCTTCCAGCGATCTACGATAAATTGCTGATAGAAAGGGGGCAAGTTCTTTAGCATAATCACTGTAGAATCTTAAGGGTATCTCGTCTGGTCCGGATGCTTTTCCGCTACTAAGTGATAGCAGTTGTTTTTCAATTCCGATATCGTTTATTTCAATATTTTCCATTTTGGCGTCCGTGCGACGGCTGAAGTCAGGGACCGTGTTACGATTTTCCGCAGTGAAACAGTTTCGGAACACTGAATTCAGTATTTCTGCCTTTCTTCGGTCGTCCTCTGTTTCGGTGCCATCGTGGTCAACGAGTGACTGAATAGGGGATTTAGATCCGCTTACCGATTTTACATATGACCAAAACTTTTTAGGGTTCTTGTTTAGATTGTTTGCCAATGTTTTATGTTCGAATTCGTTGAATGCTTCTCTCATTGCTCTCTATACGCTCTTTTTCGCTTCGTTCAGCTTTTCCTTATCAGCTATGATTCGACTACTCTTAAACCTATGATGAAGCTTTCTTTGTTTCCGTAGTACCTTTCGTACATGTTTGTTATACCACGGTGGATCTTTCCCCTCGCTTTGGACCTTAGTCGGTACGAACTTATCTAAGGCGTACTGGACGATGTTTCTGAATTTTTTCCATTTTTGTTCCACATCCTCTTCCTCAGAAATGAACGTTTGATGGTGGTCACTCAGATATTCTGCGATTTGTGCCCCATCACTCTTGTTAAGCAAATATATTTTCCTTCCTTTCTTGGCATTTCTTATTACACTTGTAGTCATTGATGCAACCACTGACTTATGATCACTGATACCCTCTTCTACATTCACGGAGTCGAAACGTTCCGGTCTATTTGTTGCTATGAGGTCTAAAACGTTAGCTTCACGATTTGGTTCTCTAACTATCTGCTCGAAGTAATTCTCGGACAAGGCAGTCAGGATAATGTCACAAGAGTCTCTGTCCCTGGCTCCAGTTCTGATTGTGTGACTATCCCATTCTATACCTGGTAGATTGAAGTCTCCCCCTATTACAATAGTATGATCACGAAACTTCTTCACGACGTTCTGCAGGTTCTCTCTGAGGCGCTCAACTACTACGGTTGCTGATGCAGGTGGTCTATAGAAGCATCCGACTATCATATCTGACCCACCTTTGATACTTAACTTAACCCAGATTATTTCACATTCGCATTCGCTAATAACTTCACTGGATATTATTGAATTCTTTACTGCTATAAATACTCCTCCACCATTGGCGTTTATCCTATCCTTGCGGTATATATTCCATTCTGTGTCTAGGATTTCGTTACTGTTCACTTCCGGTTTTAACCAACTTTCCGTTCCTAATACTATATGCGCACTATTTCCTTCAATAAGAGATACTAATTCAGGAACCTTGCCCTGGATACTCCTGCAGTTTACCAATATTACGTTAACTTTTCCTGTTTTTGGTCTCTGAGGACGGACGTTCTTTATCAACGATGATAATGTCCTCTCTGGTAAGCCGTCAGGTATTTTATCGTTTCGCCCAAGGGGGGGTCCCTCTAACCTAAAAAACCCCCGTGTGCACGCCACACGTACTCTGCTACCCTAGTAGCTGCTTCCGGTGTGTAGTGCACGCCTGACCTGTCTAGGGGGGCCCTACAGTTCTCCACCCAATAACGGAGGTCGATGAATTTGCAACCATTATAGTCGCAGAGTCGTCTGAGCCTCTGGTTTAGACCCTCCACACGGCTCCAAACCAGAGGACCGCGATCGACTCTGGGCACTATGCTGCAGATATTAAGCTCAGCTTGCACTCCGCGTGCGATGCTGGTTGTCTTCACCAAATCAGCCAGCCGCCGGAAGGAACCAAGGATGGCCTCAGAACCCAAGCGGCAGGCGTCATTCGTTCCGACATGTGCTACTATCTGCAGCCGGTCACACCCAGTGCGTTCAATAGCTGCCGGAAGGGCCTCCTCCACATTACGGACGAGACCCCCCGGCAAGCACACCGAGTGCACACTGGCATTCTTCCCCGACCTACCCGCTATTTTCCTGAAGGGCTCCATAACCCGCCTAACGTTGGAGCTCCCTATAACTAATAGGCCCGCCCTCTGTGACTGTCGGGACCTTGCCGGAGAATCGGCCACTGGCCCAACAGGCGAGGCATCCTGTGGTGGCTCGGAAACGATGTCATCACCACTAGGAAGCACCCCGTACCTGTTGGAAAGGGGTAAGGCAGCTGCCACGCGGCCAGATCCCACCTTCGCCTTTCGGCCAGGCACGCGCGAGCCAACCACTGTCCGCCATTCACCCTGGAGTGATGGCTGACAGGTAAGATGCTCACTGCCGGAAGACGCAGCGACATCAGGGGTTCCATGTGATTCCAAGGCCACCGAAGTAGGCATAGGTCTCACCACAGTTGCCCCAACGCCACTACGAGCCGACGCCTGCGCCTCGAGCTCGATGAGCCTAACAGACAAAGCCTCCACCTGCCCCCGAAGAGTGGCCAATTCTCCTTGCGTCCGCTCACAACAACCACAGTCCCTACACATGACTATGTTTACCCTACTCTATACGGTGACAAATTCCCAAGATAATCTTCTGATGAGCTACTCTGATAATCCAGAAACACTCACTGAAATACGAGACGCGAAAACTACGCTAGGTTTTCCCAGAAAAACTATTTAAAAGCTAAGCGCAGCAAATAAGTACAAAAACGCTTTATACAAACAGTACTCGCTGCTGCTGGTGCTCTCGCTCTGGCTGTCACAAGACAACTGCTGATTCAAGTGACTAGTGGCTAACGGCCGCGAAACAAACAAAAGACGGTTTTAGGGCGCTTTCTGTTCTAAACGATCAAGAAAACACTAAGAAATCTAACACGAAAACTACGTAAAGTTTTATCAAGAACTGTTAGTTACTACGCAGAGCAGATAAACACAAATAGAATCCCTTCCTTAGTGGAAGGTCGTAAACAAAATGCAAAATAAACGCTTTATACAAACAGTACTCGCTGCTGCTGGTGCTCTCGCTCTGGCTGTCACAAGACATCCGCTTTCTAAATTCTATGTTCAAACCACCTGCTAAGATTCTGTTCTGTTTTAGAAATGCCTCTTTCGCTATCTCCATCTTCCACGAGCTCTATTCTGACTCTGATGTCCTGTTCATGTGCGGCTGGTCCTGGCGGAGGTTCGAGTCCTCCCTCGGGCATGGGTGTGTGTGTTTGTCCTTAGAATTATTTAGGTTAAGTAGTGTGTCAGCTTAGGGACTGATGACCTTAGCAGTTAAGTCCCATAAGATTTCACACACATTTTAACCTTTTTTGTCCTGTTCATACTGCAGGTTGCGTCTAACCCAGCCTCTGAAAACCGTAAATGCTCTCACCTGTTCCATGGTGTCGGTCCATAACTAACACTTCGCTCTTCTTTTCTTTCAGCCTGTAACCATGCATTTCGTTTTCTTTTATTTATTTTCATACCATATACCACACAGGTTGTACGAAAGTCATTTAGCGTTTGTTAGAGTCTTTTATGTTCAGACTCACCAGGAAAATAAAAGAATATTTAAGGTCGTCAAAAGATGCATGACATCCTTTGGCTACATCTGGGGTATATAAAATACCTTGCAGTTGTGGACAGGTTTGTATAGGTACCACAAAGAGAAGTGTTAACACTCATCTCGTTGCACATAATAGGAATTGCCGCCTCGGTCAAACTGATAAATCGACCATAGCAGAACATTTTTACCAAGAAGCTAATCATGAAATAAAATTCACCGACACGAGCGTTATATCTAAAACCTCGCATTATTATGCACGCATGTATACAGAGGCTATCGAGATTGATAAACACCGTAATAATTTTAACAGGGAAGAGGAAGGTGTTAAACTGGATAACATTTGGAAGTCAGCGTTGCACGGAAGCGTGCCGATCGATTACTTTTAATCGAGAATGTTGGCATTACCAGACTCAGTGTCATAGCCGACGCCACGTGATGGATAGTGGCGCCCTCTGCACTGCCTATATAATCAGCGCTTCCTCGAATTCTCTTTTCACTTCGCCGCTTTGCCTCGGAGGATGTCTCCCGCAGTCGGAGACGAAACGTCAGGGGAGTGTTTTATACATCGACCATGGCCTATCAGCCCGAAGTTTTAATTGAAGAGAACGACGTATATAATCTTAGCGTTTTTGAAGCCATGTTTAGTGTTGTCAGAAGCGGAATGGATAAAGGAAGACGAGTAGATCGAAATGATAATGGCGCTGGCTGTTGGAAACGAACAGGATACGAATAGAGAACTCTCTCGACAAGGGGTGGGGGGGGGGGAGTGTGTTCTGGGGGAGGGGACTGACGAGAGTGAGTTGCACAGAGTGTAGGGGAGATGGGTGCTGTGTACAGAAAGTGGACCATTAGCTCTCTTTTGAAGTTTCCAACGAATATAATTTCTTTGATATTTTGAGAAAGATTTTTCCACGATATGATTTGCAATGCACCCCCACGTTTTATGCTACTGTTGAATTCGAAAGATATGCTAATTTAATAATTACCTTAATTAGTGTCCTTCAGCCGATTTGTATAAATATGACAGCATATTCCCCTAAGTCTTTCGGAATAACTTGGTGGGACGCAGAGTCAATTCATGAACCACTCACTGCTGTCGGATTAAACTAACTGGGAAAAGTCCCTGACAAAGATACAGAACTGACCGACAGCAGTGTGCAGCAGATCTTTAACAGTATTTAAAGATCTTATGAGTTTTGCAATAATACACACAACTTACTGTGAACCATCCTTACAAAAATTATCGCTTCTACCCGTGTTCAGGTACGTTCAGTCATGAAACTGGTACTCGTTTTTCCCCAAAGCGCAATTACTCTATTCATAGTAACAAGTGCACGTAATAAAAGGGAATACCTAGTTATAGTTTCATTTGTCAAACCGCAGGTGGTTAAACATTTCAGTCTTTTCATTCTCCCCCTACAATAGTTCTGTAAATAGTGACAAGTGTCGTCTGCTGCCAACGTGAAAGTCCGAACTACGGACTTCAGGTTTCACCCGAAAACCTGCCTCCACCATCCTTATCCCATCGCCGTAGGACTTGAGTTGCAGCCGTGACAGCAGGAAAAAGTGGCACGAGTGGGATTTCGTTTAACGAGGATCTCATTTTGAGGGAAATGAGCCACACTCTACGACCATTGGACTACTCTCTGAGACCAAGATGAAATTAGTCATGCAGGCTCTAGTACTGCAACGGCAACAAAGTGCCGCAGACTCGAAATCAACAAGTGTAAAGTCTAGTAAATCCATTGTATATCGCACTGCCTGCAGTAATAACAGTCTCTGTTTATTGAATTAACCAACTGTAATGAATGATTCTGAAATAACAGTGATGCAGCACTATGTTCTTCATGTCTGAATTAACTGGACTTCCGCTGTAATTCCATGCACTGAACCACTCACTTTGCAACAAAGACAGTTCACTAATTCCGTATCTTCTTTTATCTACCATCATGATCGTTGTTCTATATAGTTTTTAATTATTTTTATTATTATTGAAGTTTTCACCAACAGGATTGGTAAGACACAGAGCAATGTCTGGCTGCATTAATCAGCTCTAAATACGTTGACAAAGTTCTACACCAGATAAAGGTCATCACTGAGAATAATATGCATTTTTGTACCACACACTTTTTGCACAAATTTAATTTAACTGTAACCATACATAATCTTATCACATCTACTACAAAACTGTGGTAACAAATTGTGGTTAAGTCCCTCTAATGTCAACCAGAAAGACTGTGCGCTTACGTCTCCCATGTGGTGTGTTATACTTATGGCGCCTGGCTGGCTTGGCTACTTTCTTGAAACACAGCCTCCGTCACTCGATTTGACAGCGACCACCGTCGCTAATGGCCATGCCACACAAACATATAGCCTGCGTTCAGTACCACTTTGGAGCTGTTTTGCAGGTTAACTGGGCACAATGAGCAGCATGTAATATGATGCATTATGCTTTCACCAAAACATAATTACAAATAATGTAGAGTGAGAGTCAGACTTCACGTTTGAGATAAACCCACATAAACAGTCTCGGATGTTCCAGAAATGTGACTTTCCAGTCGTCATCTGGAAACATTTCTATTTCGAAAAGACTTCATGTCCATTCTTCGTGAGTTCTACTTGACGAAAGCTTAGCGCCAAACATCGCCTCAACGAAATAATTTACAGCCGTTCTTCTTGTCTGTTCTACCAACATTAGCCCAAATGAATACATAGCACAAATACATAATCACGTTACTATCCAAAACATCTCTGTCTCAGTTCACAAACATTTCAAACACATTTTCAGATTATTCACGTATTACATTAAACGTAGCAACTTTATAAGTGCATAAATACATTGGGTAAAATTTTAATAAATTCCCATTCTTTACATTTTACAAGACTCTGTTACAATGTCATCTGGTATTACGTAAGTCGTTCTTGCACCTGTCGTTACTTGGCTATAAACAAAAATGGCGGTTATGTGGTTTGGCCACTAGATAGTGCCCCTTCTTCATTCGTAAGACGCCTTGGTTTCCTGCGCAGTATACTGAAGGTACAGTAGTATACTTTAGGCATTTTAGGTTAAGCCTCTCCGCGATACATTACAGGTTTTTGATACAGAAAATGATTTAGGTAACGAGGCAGTGTTATGCGATGGTACAGAGAGAATTTTAATAGGTTGGGAAAGCTTTTCTAGGTTGTGCTGTTCACATAGTAATGTAAGAGTTGAAGACAAATAAGAGGGAGTGCAGTGATTGAAGAGACGACAGAGCGAACCTAGAGTGCGATAATCCCGCGCTTATTGCCATGTAGTCATGATAGTTGTTTGAAGACATGTGATACGGCAGAAAAAAGCATACGTCATAAATGTATCATACACAAGTTTTTATCTAAAGTTCTAGGATGTGTGAGCTTTCGCACGGAAGTCCTTGGAGAAATGGTATCACCATAATCAAGTTCTTGGGGTATCAGTATTTCAACGAGCTACTTTTTATGCTCGAAGAGATTCTTTTCTTCATTTTCTGTAGTGAATGAAGCGACGCCGAAACCTTCTTAGAGACAGCAGCTTTGTATCCACTCCAGTTCAAGTTATGATCCAGATTTATCTTCAGATTTTTGCATAAGATTGAAAACTTATTTCTGTGTCGTTTAGGATTAATGGCGGAAGAAATTCTCTGAAATGATGGTCAATAAGTCTTCTACGAGCGCCTAAGATTGCATATACTGTGCGCCCTCTCTGGTACAACTGACAAATCAGCACTTATATGCTGGATGGTTGTACACAGGTTTGTTGGACACACATTTCGATATAACTGAAGGTCGTCAGCAATGGGAGAGAGAAGTTGATACATCACAGACACATAATGAGCAGAGTTATGGCCATAAAACTGATCCTTGTGGGATCCCTGATACTACGTCCCTCCATTGTGACCAGTTGGTTCCAGTCATTACACACTGCTCGCAAGGTGTAAGGTGTTAGTGGAACCACCATTCAGTACATGAAGAAAAATGTTGCTTGTGAGTTTATCAAGTAGAATGTCGAAGTTGTCAATGTCAAAAGATATGCTGAGATCCAAAAAGCACGTAGTAGTCTCCTGCTGTCTGTCCATAGCCTGTTTCAATCCTTCAGTTGCCTTTATAAGAGCAGTCGTTGTGCTGCAATTTTGGCGAAAACCAGACTGATATTCATTTAGAACTTTATTTGACGTTGAATAATTAGTAAGCTGTCCGAGCTCTACGTATTAGAAAACTTGGATAATAATGAAAATGGGCCTGTAGTCGGAAGGCTGCTTGGCAGATTCCTTCTTGGTTAATGGTTTCATGAGTTCCTGCCTCCAGGCTGTTGGGAAGATGCTGAAGGGTAGTATGTGGTTAAAAATATCTGTCATTTTGAACGGTAGGAGACCAAGGAGAAACCTGATCATTTCCATTGTTATACAGTCGTGCCCAGCAGCAATTGCATGAATTCGCGGACTTGACTCCATGACCACGTTAACGCTTGCTGGCTGCAGAAAAAATCTTCTGTTTGTACCACCCACAGATACTTTAAGGGAATCGGGGATTTGCGCCCGTCGGCGTTGGTAAAGTAGAGATATCGGCTTGGCGATATAACTTTACCACCTATAATAACGTGAAATTTGATTTGTATTCTGTATCTGATATTCTGGAGCAAGTTATTATGGAAACCTTATCTTTGTTGGTAGCTTTATAAGAAAACTGGTGCCTCTTACTCTTCTGTTTAATTTCATTTACTTTAGTAAAAGCCAGGAATGATAATAATTGGCTACTATTAACTTTCATTTACTTCTGAAACTGCAAGATACCAACCTCCCACAGTGAGTTATTAAACAGTCCATTTTACTAACGGCGAAAAGAAATAAAGTTTACTTTCGTAATAACTGCACTCAGAAAAATTATTGGACTTAAAAAGTAAAAAAAGAATGAGGGAAATTTTTAGTGAATGTAACATGTAAATATTAATAATACAAAACATGGCTTTTGAAATAAAGGCTTCCGTATTTAATTTCTTCGCTTTTGATGAATGAATTCTGTCTTTTCTTACCGAGCTAGGTACCGCAGCGATTAGTACACTGGACTCGCATTCGGGAGGATGACGGCTCAAACCCACGTCCGGGTTTCCAGATTTAGGTTTTTCGTCATTTCCCTAGATCACTCCAGGCAAATGCCGGGATGTTTCCTTTGAGAGATCGTGGCCGATTTCCTACCTCATCCTTGACACAATCCTAGTTCGTGCTCCGTCTCTAAGAGTCTCCAAGTCGACGGGACGTTAAACCCAATCTTCCTTACTTCCAACATTTTTTTTTCTTTTTATCTTAAATGAAGGAGAAGCTTCAAGTAACGTAGTCGTAATACGTAATTTATTTTTTATTCTTTAATGAATATAGAGTTTACACACGTAAATCAAACTCAGCGACGAAGACATAATCCCATCCAAGACCTAATGGAAAGAGACCAAGAGCACAAGATAACGAGAGAACAAGATGACAAGAGAGTTTTAACACTCATAAATATCCTTTTATAGTATTCTAACAGAGTTATCTCAGCACAATTTTATCTCAATACTAGTTACAAGGTTCATGTATCGATGCAGTTCACAGATGTTGGTACCAATAAAATTCCCTTAAGCATACTAGACGCCGTCATTTAGTAATTATTCCTCGTGGTATGGAAGAAGTTTTGTTATGTCTCGCAGTGACATAAGACGAAATACGCATTTGAATCGTCAATAAGAACCAGAGTATCAGCTGCCGATTTGAGCTTGCTTATTCCTAGACTTAGTTGATTTTTCCGCAGGATGGCAGGTCTATGAGAGTTCTCAGTTAGCGTGTGAGCATACATGAGCTTTGCATTCCTCACAGATTAACTAACTCGGTTGCGTGATTACTTGTAGATGAGATGATTGTCAGAGGTCTGGTGTCTTTTGAGTGTGTAGTGCGCTGCCTCTGTGACACTCATAACGTGTTTGATGTCGTCTGTGAGCCATGGTGCTGGTTTTCTCCTTACTCTGTTTATCGAACAAGTTACTGAAGAACTTAGTGATGTTAGCTACTTCATTATTAATGTCGAAGTTATTTCCTGCCGTTGAATGGCAAAAAATATCATAGACGGCAGCCGTAAGCTCAGACATATTTATTCACTACCAAATCTAAAAGTTGCCACTTGGAATTTACTATTTAGGAATTGAAACGAGTAAGCCATGAATGTTTAATCATGAGCGCAGAAGCCAGGTGCTGGAATCTGATCAATGTAAGTTACTCTGTTTGGAGATTTGATTGCGCATGTATCAATACATATATCAGTGTCTGCTTTATTGTGCATAGGCCCAAGTTAAATCAGTGTAAGGTTTGAGCAAGAAACTATACCCATGAATTTTTGGCACAGGACTGTTGTTTAGAGAATTTATTTTGACATCTTCAGTTACATTTACATGTTCATACAAAGATTAAAGGCTTGAGAGTACAGATTCAATGCTAAAAAGCTGTCCTATTTCAGGTGAATTATATATTAAACATATGAGACACTTCCTACTGTGTGGTTTAATCTCGATGATCATGCACTGGAGCTTTTTATCCTAGTTTCTGTACATAGGCACACTCTTGGGGGACAAATTTGTTCGTACATATGCTTCCACACCGCCTCCTCGTCTGTTACATCTGTCGTGTCTCAGAAAAATGAAACCATGCAAGTTTATAGACATGGAAGGGATACTCTGATCCGGCAATTTCTCTGACATAAAACCGAGGTCCTGAAATATGCAACGTCCTTGGTAATCATACAGACTACTAAGAACCATATCCCTCCTTTTTTAATGACCCGAGAGACATCAGAAATAATGGTGACTTCAGTCTAATTTTTGTCTTTGGAAGAAAATTTCATCTCTGTTGGTATCACTGCGTATTTCTTTCAGCTGTCTTACTGTAGCTGTTCTTTCTGTGTGTGGTTGAACTTCCATCGAGCTAGCTTACGTAACAGTAGTCCATCATGCAAAAGTTACTGTCGTCATCCTTTTTGCACCCCAGTGTAATAATAATACTAATGATAATAATCACAAAGAACTGGGAAGCTGAAGAAATCAATGTACATTTTTTTAACAGGATCTGGTGCTGACTTCCGTCCTATTGGTAATGGAATAGGAGGTGTAGGAAAGGAATTCTCTGCAAACTTAGGTGGAAATGTACCAAGAGAACAGTTTACAGTTTTGATGCTGACTTATGAAAAGGAACAGGTAAGAACATAAGAATTGTTTTTTTGTGTGTGTGACTTATATGCATTAAACTGCTTTTGCCACAATTTTTTGGAATTCACCATTACCTATAAAAATCACTTCTACAACTGGCGTAACTATTTCATGAATAAATACATACATTCAGAAATAGTGTGTGTATAAATATTTGGTATCAATTCATGTGATATCAAAACATATTAATCTCATTGAATCAAGATAGTAAACTATAATCCCTCTTCATCTCTCACTAGGTAAAACTACAACTAATGATTACATGAAACAATATACTTATATGTGGAATAGAAAACCACTGGAAATTCCAAAGTGATTTAATACTGTCATACAATGTGCAAATTATCCTAGGGTTTGAAAACCCATGAAGTCAAGACTGGACATGAAATCTTCTTTATTTGGAGGGACTCATTAATATAGAGAAGAGGCACTCAAAACAATATTTGCATAAGAAACTTCCATTGAAATGAATAAATATAAAAGTATTGGCATCTCAAAGGCATTATGCTGTTACAACTTAGTGACTCATTCAATCAGTAGTTACATCATTTCGTAACATCATATACAAGGTCTGTTCGGGAAGTAAGGTCCGATATGTCGTGAAATGGAAACTACAGTAAAAATCTGATAAAGCTTTGCGTAGATGTGTAGTATAGTCTCTCTAATATGTTAGTCGAACGCGTCACGTCGCCGTTTTCAGTTCTGAGAGCCCAGTGAGCACGTAAAGTTGCCTAGAAAATAACATCTCCCGCAAAGTATGTGTGCCTGTGAAAGCTTTCGCCTGATTTCATGCAGCCCATAGAACGTAACTGTCACGCATTTCCTTCTTCATGGGGCAGTGAAGACGCTCTTCCAATGTTTACGATGTGAAGTATTTCATCATCCACTGTACAGCCCGGACTTGGCTCCCTCTGATTTTCGTTTCTGCTTACGGAATCGCCGGCTATGAAGACAACATTTTGGTACAGACAACAAGCCGCAGATCAGAATAGAGAATTCGGAGAAAGAACAGGCAGTTGCCTTCTGTGACGAGGGTTCTGGAAAGTTGGTACAATGCCACAACATACGATGTCTCAATTGGAGCGGCGCCTATATGGAGAAGTAGCTGAAAGGTGTGGCTAACTGGTGCAAGTAAAACATACAGGGTTATTGCAAATGATTGAAGCGATTTCACAGCTCTACAATAACTTTATTATTTGAGATATTTTCACAATGCTTTGCACACACATACAAAAACTCAAAAAGTTTTTTTAGGCATTCACAAATGTTCGATATGTGCCCCTTTAGTGATTCGGCAGACATCAAGCCGATAATCAAGTTCCTCCCACACTCGGCGCAGCATGTCCCCATCTATGAGTTCGAAAGCTCGCAGTTCTGGCACGTTTCTTGGTAGAGGAGGTTTAAACACTGAATCTTTCACATAAACCCACAGAAAGAAATCGCATGGGGTTAAGTCGGGAGAGCGTGGAGGCCATGACATGAATTGCTGATCATTATCTCCACCACGACCGATCCATCGGTTTTCCAATCTCCTGTTTAAGAAATGCCGAACATCATGATGGAAGTGCGGTGGAACACCATCCTGTTGAAAGATGAAGTCGGCGCTGTCGGTCTCCAGTTGTGGCATGAGCCAATTTTCCAGCATGTCCAGATACATGTGTCCCGTAACGTTTTTTTTCACAGAAGAAAAAGGGGCCGTAAACTTTAAACCGTGAGATTGCACAAAACACGTTAACTTTTAGTGAATTGCGAATTTGCTGCACGAATGCGTGAGGATTCTCTACCGCCCAGATTCGCACATTGTGTCTGTTCACTTCACCATTAAGAAAAAATGTTGCTTCATCACTGAAAACGAGTTTCGCACTGAACGCATCCTCTTCCATGAGCTGTTGCAACCGCGCCGAAAATTCAAAGCGTTTGACTTTGTCATCGGGTGTCAGGGCTTGTAGCAATTGTAAACGGTGAGGCTTCTGCTTTAGCCTTTTCCGTAAGATTTTCCAAACCGTCGGCTGTGGTACGTTTAGCTCCCTGCTTGCTTTATTCGTCGACTTCCGCGGGCTACGCGCGAAACTTGCCCGCACACGTTCAACCGTTTCTTCGCTCACTGCAGGCCGACCTGTTGATTTCCTCTTACAGAGGCATCCAGAAGCTTTAAACTGCGCATACCATCGCCGAATGGAGTTAGCAGTTGGTGGATCTTTGTTGAACTTCTTCCTGAAGTGTTGTTGCACTGTTATGACTGACTGATGTGAGTGCATTTCAAGCACAACATACGCTTTCTCGGCTCCTGTCGCCATTTTGTCTTACTGCGCTCTCGAGCGCTCTGGCGGCAGAAACCTGAAGTGCGGCTTCAGCCGAACAAAACCTTATGAGTTTTTCTACGTATCTGTAGTGTGTCGTGACCATATGTCAATGAATGGAGCTACAGTGAATTTATGAAATCGCTTCAATCATTTGTAATAGCCCTGTATTTGATTTTGACTGTAGTTTCCATTTCGCGATCAATGGGACCTCACTTTCCATATATCTCTCATATGTGTTTGTCCGTGGTACATGTGAATATCCTATGCACCCTTTCTGTGTCTCTGCACTCCCTCCTCACTTGCCTCCCCCTCCATCTCCCACCCCACCCGTCTCCTGCCCCTTGGTGTGCTCTCCGCCCCCCCCTTTCTTTTCATCCCATTGCAACATTCACGAAACAGAATATTCGGAATCTACGTAGTATAGAGATATGTTGCCAGCACTGTAGCGAAATGCGGACCACCACTAGGTTTTCGCACGTTGCTTAAAGCGTAGACTGCTAGGTGGCCGTACCTGCTGGCTGTACTGATACCCAGGAACAAGATGTAAATGCAATTGAAATTAAATTATTGATATTCATACAGCTCTTCTTATAGTTAAAACAACAGGAAATAACAGTAATAACAAGCATGATAGGAATCTGCTGAGGTTATATAAACCAGGAGATGTGACTCTCTACCCCCAGCCTGTTGCCGCTCCTTTACCGCTGTGTCCCGCCCTCTCTCCATCTCCACACCCTCCACCTTCTTTCCCAACACAACTTCCAGCACCTACCCCTCCCAGATGAGCTTTTCCCTGGTATCTACCCCTCCTACAAGCTCTAACCTGACCTTCCCACCTTGTACTCCTTGGGGTTCCCTCTCCCCGCCTTTCCCTTCCCATAAATGGTTTTCCTCCCTCCTCCATCCCCTCCATATCCTATGCACCCTTTCTGCGTCTCTGCACTCCCTCCTGACTTGCTTCCCCCTCCATCTCGCCTGTCTCCTGCCCCTTGGTGTGCCCCCGATCACCCATTCTTTTCATCACAACTCCTCCATCCCCTCCGCCACTGCACCTTCCTCTCCCCTCTTTTACCCTCCTCTCAGGCCTCCTCTCCCTTAGCAGATCCATCCTAGCAGTTCTTATTCTTCATCGTGTATGCTGTGTCTGTTACAGTGGCTTTTTAGGTATCTTTGCTTTGGGGTGTTTTTATACTGTGGCCACCTTTTAACTTGTGCATGTGACTTCAGTGTATTTTATGTGCTCCACGAATCGACAGCTGTGTTTTATACCTCTATTCGACTTTTTTAACTGTTCCGCAACGAACGCCTCCATGTCAGTGCGTATTTTAACCCCCATTTTTGGAGTCACCCAGCCATGGAGAACATACTGACCATAATTTCCAGTCTGCTGGCCACATTACTCTTGTTCTCACTGAAATAAAATGTTCGTACTCGCTATTCCCTCAACAGGATCAGGAACTACAACTATAAATAAAAGTTTTAAGGTTTACTAATTGGTATATTCAGTAAAAGTTGACATGCGCCCGAAACACAGTGGTAATAATAACGTCCCTATCAGAAGCAGCACTATTAGCAGTTCAAAGGCGATCTCTGCAGGAAGTTCCAGGTAAAATGGTCTATCGCCCAGACTTGTAATCGCCAAAGTTAACTGCTCGCCTTAAAAGTGGAAAATAATCTCGCTACTCGCCACGTGGTTTTGTCAGCATTATAGGCGGCACACAGGCAGTTACTTCCGTGAAAAGTAAGTGATCCAGGACGTTGCACAGTCCTCATGAGTTCGCTTCCTATTTTCACCGAAAACTTGTTTGGTAGCTATCCGGCTGTGACAACATCCGAGGCACAGCGTACCCAGGCATTTGACTGACGCAGACAGAGAGATATCTGGATGCAAAGTGGCTGTTCGTACTGGCTCACTAGCCGTACTCATGTATGGGGGCAGGGGACCGCCGAACAAAACATTTGCCATCAACCGCTCTAGGCACAGGTAGCACCATCTAAATGGCCTCTGTTTGGGATACGTATTAATTAAGAACTCTATCGTTCATCAATTCACAACCCTATTGATTGTTATACAAAAGAGTGGAGTTTGCTCTAATTACTGAAAAAGTTTCAGCTCCTCGGAATTTAAATTTTGTCTGCTATAATTTTTAGAACTGAACTGAGCTGCCTCTTTTAGATTTCTTGTAATAATTATTCTTTAAATTAAAGTCTTGAAATTTGGTACAGCAGTATTATTTCATCAGTGTAATCGGGTGCTGTAATTAGAAATTTCTATAACAAATGCACATGAAACTTAGTGTTTTATGAATTGGGACTTTGTCATTCCAAATTTAGTTTTCAGTAATTAACTTGAAAACTAATAGAGATAGCCTAATGGATTCACGTAGTTAAGTTTTTTATATCAGACTGGAGCTAAATACGAATTTTCACCTTTCTGAGTCTAGTAGACTATTGACCGCCTTCAATTTTTCATAAAAACGACAATTTTGACTTAATCGGGCTTAGACTCGTATCTTTTGATTGTGACGCACAACTTCACATTCCAAAGACTTTTCAGCTTTCTAGCTTCATTCTTTGCGCCACTTATTTTCTTCTTAAAATAACGCATTTAGCAAAACACATTCATTAGATCATTCTGAGACGTTATTACCAATATATTCAAGCATACACTGACATAGTTCGGAAAAGTTATTTCACTTTTCACCTCCACTCTTAGATTATGGTGCAATCCTTTGTACACTGTGCACAGGTACATTATGATGAAATGGCGTTGGTAGTAGTAAACAGGGGCAAGTCCTGGTCCACTCACTCGCCTCTGTATCTCTCGCAATGAAACAACGCTTGTTTCGCCACAAATTCTTAAATATCGTGCGCGTTTCTTTTTAGGAGGTCTAAACTCGCATTCTGCAATTGTAAATTCAGGGTGCAGGAGCCGGCAAGTTGTGGCTCACATCTGCACTGACGACGTCTGTTGCTTGGGTTCTGAGGCTATCCTCGGTTCATACAGGCAGCTGGTGGAGGTGGTGAAGGCTCGGTCCGGCACACAGTTTTAATCTGCCAGGAAGTTTCATATCAGCGCACACTGCGCTGTAGAGTGGAAATTTCATTCTTTGGTGCAGATGTCTAGACCTGCTTTATCGACTGGGAATTTGTAGGGCTGCCCTTGATGCGTCAGGCGTACTACCCGAGTACAGAGTGCATGTGGACCGCACATGACGATCTTTTTGGCTGGGTGACAGTCTGTGGTACTCTGATGAACATTTGCCAGTCCATATGCAGCAAGGGGAGTCAAACGGCGTTCAGAATAAAGACACTTCGACTGTCCCAATTTTATCAGTAAAATGTCGAAGTACTCATAACAAAACTGCCGAATTTACTGACTTCCAGAATATTCTCGTGCTCAAAATATTCTCGGGACTGAAAGCTGGCTGAAACCCGAGGTGGAAAGCTCTGAGATATTTAGCGACTAATGGAACGTATATCAGCAAGACAGATCAGAGACCATAGAAGGGCGATTGTTACTTGCAACTAACAAAAATATTGTCTGTATTCATGTCCAACTTGAATCTGACAGTGAAGTTATCCCATGCCGTGTAACAGGTTTAGGTGAAACCGAGTTAATTTTTCGATGTTTTTACCGACCACCAAATTCCGCTGTAACAATTCTAAAGTCACTCGAAGAAAGTCTACGGTCAGTAGCGCGTAGCCGGCCGGAGTGACCGTGCGGTTCTAGGCGCTACAGTCTGGAGTCGAGCGACCGCTACGGTTGCAGGTTCGAATCCTGCCTCGGGCATGGATGTGTGTGATGTCTGTAGGTTAGTTGTGTTTAATTAGTTCTAAGTTCTAGGCGACTGATGACCTCAGAAGTTAAGTCGCATAGTGTTCAGAGCCATTTCAACCAGTAGCGTGTAAATACCCAGATCGTGTAGTACTAGTTCGAGGCGACTTTAACCTACCGTGTATAAACTGGGATGGTTATGGACTCATTGCAGGGGGTAAAAGACAGACTGTTGTGTGAAGAATTTTTGAACACGTTTTCCGGAAACTATCTCGCACAGCAGGTTCGGCAGCCCCCATGCCATGAAAATATCTTAGACCTTGTAGGTACAAATAGGCTGCACATTATCGACCAAATCATTGTAGAAACGGGATTAGCAATCATGATGTCATCATAGCAACTACGGTAAGGGAAGTTAATATATCATGTAAGAAAGCTAGGAGAGTGTTTCTGTTAGAAAAAAGCAGATACGCAGTTATTATCTCACTTAGACGGTAAATTGACGTCACTCAATGCCATTAAAATGGACGTAGAGGAATTATGGGATAAGTTTAAGCAGACTGTAAATCGTAATGTGAAGAAAAAAATGGTTCAAATGGCTCTGAGCACTACGGGACTTAACATCTTAGGTCATCAGTCCCCTAGAACTTAGAACTACTTAAACATAACTAGCCTAAGGACATCACACACATCCATGCCCGAGGCAGGATTCGAACCTGCGACCGTAGCGGTCTCGCGGTTCCAAACTGACGCGCCTAGAACCGCTCGGCCACACTGGCCGGCGTGGTGTGAAGAATTAGGTGCCTAGTAATTGAATAAAGGAAGGGAAAGACCAACCATGATTTAATAACAGAATTCGGAAAATGCTGATGAAGCAGAGGCTGCTGCACTCGCAGTTCAAAACAGAACACTCAAAAGACGACAAGCAAAGATTAGTAGAAATTGGTGCATCAGTGAAAATATCTGTGCACAAGCATACAACAAGTACCACCGTCATACCTTAGCAAACGACCTGGAAGAGAACCCGAGATAATTATAGTCGTATGTGTAATCTCTAAATGGGTGTAAGGCTTCCATCCAGTCACTTGTTGACCAGTCTGGTGAAGGAGCTGAAAATAGCAAAACAAAATAAATCGTTCACGCAGGAGAACTGTACAAACATACCGTCATTTGACCATCGAACAGAGTCCCCTAAGCACGACGCAGTAATAAGCATCCTCGGAGCAGACAAACAGCAGAAAGTCTTGAAAACAAGTTAGTCACCAGGTCTGGCTGGAATCCCCTTTCGAATTTTCAAATAGTTCTTTACAGCACTGACCTCTTACATAGTGTGCATTTATCACGAATCTCTCACCCAACGCAAAGCCCCTAGCGATTGGCAAAAAGCGCAGGTGACACCTGCGTATATAAAGAGCAAACGAACGACCCGCAAAGTTATGGATCAGTGTCCGTAACATCGGTTTGCTGCGGACTCCTTGCACACATTTTCAGTTCGAATGCAATAAATTCTCTTGGGACCCAGAATCTTATGTCCACCAGTCAGCATGGTTTTAGAAAACATGGTTCATGCGAAATTCTGCCTTTTCTCACATGATATGCTGCGAACTGTGGGGGCAACAGGCAGTTTCCATATTTCTAGATTTCCGGAAAGCGTTTGACACAGTGCCTCACTGCAGGCTGTTAAAGACTGTATGAACATATGGAACTGGTTCATAGATACGTAAGTGTCTCCAAGATTTCTGAAGTGGCAGAAATCAGTATGTTGTCTACTATGGAGAATGTTGATCAGAGAATATGATATCGTCAGGAGCGCCATACGTAAGTGTGATAAGACCGCGATTACTTTCTATATACATAGATGATCTGGCGGACAGGGTGAGCAGCAATTTGCGTTGTTTCCTGATGACGCTGTGGCGTACGGGAAGGTGTTGAAGATAAGTGACTGTCGGAGGATACAAGGAGACTTACAGAAAATTTCTAGTTGTTGTGATAAACGCCAGCTACCTCTAAATGCGGATGAGCAGGGAAAACAAACTTTTAATGTTCGGTTACAGTATTACTAGCGTCCTGCTTGAAGCATTCACGTCGTTCAAATGTCTGTCCGTATCGTTGAAAAATTATATGAAATTGAATGAGCACGTGAATATTGTGATATGGAAGACGAATGGTCGACTACGGATTATTGGGGGAATTCTAGGAAAGTGTGGTTCATCTGTAAAAAATACCGGATATACGACGGCACTGTGACCTACTCTTGAGTACTGCTCGAGTGTTTGGGATTCGTACAGGATCGGATTAAAGGAAGCCACTGAAGCAATTGAGAGGCGGACTGAAAGATTTGTTACTGGTAGGTTCGAAAAAGACGCAAGTGTTACGGTTATTCTTCGAAAACTCAAATGGGAATCCCTTGAGCGAAGGCAACATTCTTTTCGAGGAACACTGTTGAGAAAAATAGGGAACTGGTATTTGAAGCTGACTGCGAAACGGTTCTCGTGCCTCCAACGTACATTGTGCTTAAGGACCATTAAGATAAGATACTAAAAGTTAGAGCTAACACGAAGGCATATAGATAACCATTTCAGTCTCTTTCCCTCGCTCTGTTTGCGAGTGGAACAGGAAAGTAAATGACTATTAGTGGTAGACGCTACCCTCCGTCACGCACCGTGCGGTGGATTTCGCCGTATCTATGTAAATGCAGACACAGATGTTGATGATGATGCGGATGAATTGGTGCGAGCGTTGCACACGGTGCAAGACAAGGCGATCCCGATATTTGTCACGAAGTCAAAACGGTTTAAAATTCTCTGGCGTCCCACCCTACAGTCCCTAAGCCGCAGAGAAAGACAGGCGAGGAGATACTACTAAAGATCCTTTGGCGACACAGAACGACAGAGAAGGCTGAGTTCCTATCCAGCATTCAAACAGCAATATGAAGAGCTACTACAGCAAACAAGGGTAACAAATTGGGAGGCGTACCTTAAGTATCAAATGGTATCACATGTTTGGGGTTTTCCATACAAACTAGCAACAAACAAGGCTCGTTCACCCACTGTATTATCTACACTGAGACGATCCAACAGCACGATGACGACAGCCTGGGAGACATCAGTCAGAAGTTTGCTGCCAGACGATACAACGATGGAATACACGGGGTACCATCAGAATCTTCACTCTTAATTACTAGAGTAGCATGTGAATAACGGTGTTGTGATTCCATTTGGCCAGGGGTAAGTGATACTGGCAATAATGAAGCTGAAGAAGAAGAAAGCACCTGGACTTGACAGGATACTGGCAGAAGGGTTGCATCAGCTAGTGGACCAAATTGTGCCATGTACAACAGTGTTATTAAACGAATGTCTTTTGCAGGGTCAGATGCCCAGAATCTGGAAAATCTCGAATATCAGTATACTAACAAAGGGGCAGACAAAGACCCAAGATAACCGAAATCTTACAGTCCGAATTATTGGGTAAATGCTCTATCAGAAGAATAGGAGTAGCTTCTGGGTCACCAGGTGATGGACCACAGACAGGCAGTGGGTAAGAGCTCCGTGGAGTACAGTTTCAGGAAAGGGAAATCCAAAGAGGGTGCTATAAATCAAGCAATGAATATTGTAAACATCTTAGACGACAAGCATGTTATAGGCATAATGACTGATATAGTTGGGGCCTTTTATAGTTTATGGTGTCCTGCTCTGATCAAAAGACTGATGCAGATGGAGTGTCTAAGATGTCACTATTACGAGCTTACTGCATAGACAGGAAGCGGAAATTAGAATGTCCTGGAAAGAAAATTATGAAAGACATCACCAAAGGTTGCCCACGAGGCTCTGTTTGTAGTCCAGAGTTCTGGATGTTGGTAGAGAGCCATTACTCAACCAACTTCAGAGTATAACAAACACTAGAAACTGTATAGCCTATGCAGATGAGCTGCTAATTATTTATCTGCTAACACAAGGGCTAAATTAAAAGAAAACAGTAGGGTAGTTCTTGAAGGACTAATTAACTAATGCATAGAAAAGAAACTAACGACGGCAGCGCACGAAACAGTTTATATACTACTAAAAGTAACATTATCAAGAATGAGAAATCCCAGAATCAGAATAAATGACCAGCTTGTGGAAAGAAAAGAAATATATAGGTACTATGGAATTAATATTGATGAGAAGCAGAACTTTCATATAAACGTAGAAATCGGCTGCCAGAGAGACATTAAAATCCTACATAAAATAACAGCAATTAGCCAAAGAAGTTTCCACCTGCCACTAAGTGCAGAAGAAGGTACGACAGTGCAATCTTACTGATTCATTTGAAGAATCGCCAGTAAATATAAGTCATCTTCTTCAAAAACACTTGTTCAACTGATTCTTGACGATTTATCATCAGTCTGGGACCCTGAGCAGACAGGATTAATAGAAGCGGTAGAGAAGATCTAATAAAAAGCGACATGTTAACTCAAACAATCATTTAGTCCACCAGTACCAATAGCTGTTTGATTTGGTTGTAAATTTTTTGACAATCGTCCATACAACATCAGGTAAGAAGTTGGGAATCCCTACAAGTTTAAAATAAAATAAATGCATACCTCATTAGCTACTTCAGCTTGTATCTGATTTTCTAGATTCAGTTGCTGAACATTTCTGTTAGTCATATAACAAGGTGAAGTGTTAATTGCATTCCTGCATGACGAGTACTAATGTTACATGACTCAGAGCCTTACCAGTTTTACAAGTACGTTCTACTGTCATGCAGCTAAAGCAGGGATCACAGAGACAGAGCAGTGTAATGTACATCAGATATGAAACTTATGAAAGTTAAAGATAAGGCAGACCTTGGGAGAAGTAATGAATGGGAAAAATGTATAGATGGAGCGTGGAACGAGAATTTGAATTTTTTACTGTGGTGATTGTAGTACTTTTAGAATTTGATTCCATAAATCCCTGTGTCCGCATGCGAGATACTGTTTTTGCGTTCTTAGCTTCATTGCCCCACAGTCACCGACTATGTTGGTGAATGCGTCAATCATTCAAACTGTGTGATGCACAGTCATCTCAATTCATCTAGCGGATCACCCATTCGTGGAAATGGTTTTCCTAAATCAGCAATTTATTTCAGAGACAGATAGGTTTCGTGTAAAAACAGACATTATGACTCTTAGGCTATACCATATCTCAGTCCTTCTTGAAAACTAAACCCAAACTGTAAGAGGGGGTGATACTGTTAGACACTATGTTTTTAAGTCAGTGTCCTTTGACATGTGAAACACTTCAGTGTGCCAGTCCACACTAAAACAAGAGGACGAGGTTATGATTATGCATCAAGAGCCGCATACCAAACGAATGTAGTGTGCAGAGGTACATGGTATCTTAAACACACTGAAACAGATGAGATATATCAAAACTTCAAATTAATCAGCTTTGTCTACGTGAGTGTGCTTCAGTACTTACTGTTGAAAATGTTAAGTCCTTCTATATGCAGTGTACTTTGTGCTGAGGCAAAGGATGAGTGACTAAACCTGAGAGACAACAGGTCAACGTGTACATCTCTCCAGCCCCTCTGATGAAATGGAATGTCTATAATACACCGTTATATTGCGCACTGCCCTGTACTGAAATGCACAAATTATGTTAAAAAATGTTCAGATGTGCGTGTAATCTTTTGGACTTAACTGCTAAGGTCATCAGTCCCTAAGCTTACACACTACTTAACCTAAATTATCCTAAGGACAAACACACACACCCAGGCCCGAGGGAAGACTCGAACCTCCGCCAGGACCAGCCGCACAGTCCATGACTACAGCGCCTGAGACCGCTCGGTTAATCACGAGCGGCCACAAATTATACTGAGAAAATAGCAGGTAACTTGGCTTGGGAGTTGACCTCTGAGTCATGAGTGACTGCGTTATGCATCGTGTAAAGTTTTGTTTGGGTACTGTGTTTCAACCCAAATTGTTGTTTTCAGTCAGCTCCAAAGAACTGCCATTTTTGAGCCATTCACATACTTTTAACCACTTCCTTGTAGGTTTCCTTTTATTAGCGTTTACATTGCTGTGTTAATAATAGTTCTTCCCTTTCCTTTTCTCACTGAGGTCACAAAAGTCGTGGAATATGTTCTAATATCGTGTCGGACCTCATTCTATTCGTAGTAGTACAGCGCCTCGGCGTGGCATGGACTCAACAAGACGTTGGTATTCCCCGGCAGAAATACTGGGTCATGCTGCCTCTACAGCCACCTATAACTGTGAAGACGTTGCCAGTGTAGGGTCATGTGCAGAAAGTCACCCCTCTATTATACCAAAAACTTTTCCATGGGATGCAAGTCGGGCGACCTGCATGGCAAATCATCCGTTCGAATTGTCCAGAATGTTCTTCAAACCGATCGCAAACCATCATGGTCCGGTGTCATGAAACATTATCATCTATAAAAACTCCATCGCTGTTTCGGAACATGAAGTCGACGAATACCTGCAAACAACCTCGAAGTAACTTAAAATCATCAGGACCCAGTCCACTCCACGTAAAAACAGCCCACACTGTTATGTAGTCACCATCAGCTTGCACAGTGCCTTGTTGACAGCTTGGGTCGCTGGGTTCGTGGGATCTGCCCGACACTCGAGCCATATCATCGGCTCTCACCAACTGAAATCGGGACTCATCCGACCAGGCCGTGGTTTTTCAGTCGTCTAGGGCCCGACCGATACGGTCACATGCCTAGACGAGGCGCTGCAGGCGATGCCGTGCTGTTTGCCAAAGACAATCGCGTCTGTCGTCTGTTACAATAGTCCATTAACGCCAAAATTCGCCGCACTCCCCTAAAGTATATGTTCGTCGTACGTTTCACATTCATTTCTGCTGTTATTTCACGCAGTGTTGCTAGTCTGTTATCACTGACAACTGTACGCTACGCAAACTCCACTGCCCTCAGTCGTTAAGGTAAGGTCGTGGGCCACAGCGTTGTCCATGGTGAGAGTAAATGCCTGAAATTTGGTATTCTCGGCACACTCTTGACAATGTGGATCTCAGAGTATCGAATTTTGTAAAGTTTTCCAAAATAGAATGTCCCATGCGTCTCGCTCCAACTAGCAATCCGCACACGAAGTCTGTTAATTCCCTGAAATTCCCGCCGTGCGGCGAGAATCACGTGGCTAACATTTTCTCATGAATCACCTGAGCACAAATGTCAGCTTCGCCGATGGACTGCTCTTTTACAACTTGTGTACGCGATACTACCGCCATCTGTATAGGTGCATATCGCTGTCACACGACTTTTGTCAGCTCTGAATTGTTTATAAGAACGTACACTGACGGTCTTTAATGCTTCCAAACTGATCCCACTGTATCTCCTACCTGTGGGTAGGTAGCAAAGCAAGCTTCCTGCGGCAACACTTGCCAGAGGACGTCACCCTACGTCACTCTCCAGGACCCGCAGCCTAGCGGCGTTCTGTTGATTCCCCGCGAGGAAAAACGCGGCTGGACCCTCACGTCGTCCTCCGGGGACGGTGGTAGTTTGCATGATTGAGCTGGCGCCCACTAGCCTTCGCGGCAGACAGTGATTCGCGTCCCGGTGGTGGCAGATGCGTCCTCGTCGTGGGCGCTGCGCTGAGCAGCAACAGTCCAGCAGTTCGACCTCGTAACAGGCTCGTCCGGCTGCAGTTAAGGCGTGGTCATTCCCTGCTGACTTAACGGTAGCGGCGTTGTCAGTGCGTCACGCCAAATTATCTGGAACGGGAAGGTGACCAAGTTGTGTGATGAGGCTGCAGGACTTCCTGAGATATGGCCCGGCGTCGGCAATTGCCGCCTGTCGTCACGGACACTGTTGCGAAGCTGCTAACCACGCAGTTCGGTGGCAGTCACCGACCGACTTGACTATGGCCTGCTTTGGTTCTGGCGCAGCGGTACTGGTTCTGAATCTCGTTTATAACTTCATCCTTTACATTACCGCCATGGCACCACAGACAACAGAAGCCGGTATGGTGTGGACAGAGAGAGGCAGCTGGTAGCATTCTGTGGCGTTCAGTGATGACTGTCGCTTCATTCTGTGGCAGTAATATCGATGCCAACATGGGTGTAGACTACCAGTTGGAAGACCACAGGAAACTACAAATTTCGAGACCTTTTCAGCTCCTGAAATCGCGGAATGCGGATCTACTCGATGTACCAATAGGTGAGTGTTGAAGGGAGGATGAACTCTTGATAATACTTGTCAAGGATAGTAAACCTTGTCATTTCATCCTTCATGACCAAAGTCACTAAATGGAACTTTTCCTTTTGTCATCAGTCTTCTGACTGGTTTGATGCGTCTCTCCACCAATTCCTCTCCTGTGCCAAACTCTTCATCTCAGAGAAGCACTTGCAACCCACGTCCTCAATTATTTGCTGGGTGTATTGCAATCTCTGTCTTCCTCTACAGTTTTTAGCCTCTTCACCTTCCTCTAGTACCATGGAAATCGTTCCCTGACGTCTGGACAGATATCTTTTCATGCTGTCACTTATTCTTCTCAGTGTTTTCCACATATTACTTTCCTCTCCGATGTTATGCAGAACTTCCTCATTCCTTACCTTTTCAGTCCGCATAACTTTCAACATTCGTTTGTAGCACTGCATTTCAAATGCTTCGAATCAGTTCTTTTTCCCAAACTATATGTTTCACTACCATACAATGCTGTGCTGCAAACGTACATTCTTAGAAATTTCTTCCTCAGATTAAGGCCTACGTTTGATACTAGCAGACTTCGCTTCGCCAGGTATGCCCTCTTTGTCAGTTTTAGTCTGCTTTTGATGTCCTCCTTGATCTGTTGGTCTTGGATTCAAATGGCTATAAGCACTACGGGACTTATCATATGAGGTCATCAGTCTCCTAGACTTAGAACTACTTAAACCTAACTAACCTAAGAACATCACACACATCCACGCCAGAGGCAGGGTTAAAACCTGCGACAGAAGCAGCAACGCGGTTCCGGACTGAAGAGCCTAGAACCGTTCGGCTGCAGCGGCCGGCGGTCTTGGATTATTTTGCTGCCTAGGTAGCAGAATTTCTTAACTTCGTCTACTTCGTGATCACCAAACCTGATGTTAAGTTCCTCGCTGCTCTCATTCCTCTGCTTCTCATTACTTTCGTCTTTCTTCGATTAGCTCTCAGTCCATATTCTGTACTCATTAGTCTGTTAACTCCATCCAACAGATCCTGTAATTCTTCTTCACTGTCACTCGGGATAGCAATGTCATCAGCCAATATTATCACTGACATCTTTTCGCCTAGAATTTTAGTTCCACTCTTTTTTTATTTCCGTCATTCCTTCTTCGATGGATAGACTTAACAGTAGGGTCGAAAGACTACATCCTTGTTTTACCCTCTTATTAATCCTAGCACTTCGTTCACGATCTTCCAATCTTATTGTTCCCTATTGGCTCTTGTAAATACAGTATATTACTTGTCTTTCCCTATACCTTACCCCTATTTTACTCACCATTTGACACTGTCGAACGCTTTTTCTAGGTTGACAGATCGTGTGAATGTGTTTTGATTTTTCATTAGTCATGCCTGCATTATCAACTACAAAGCCAGAATTGCTTATCTAGTATCTTTACATTTCCTAAATCCAAAATGATCGTCATCTAAGACATCCTCAGTCTCCTTTTCCTTTGTTCTGTACATTATTCTCGTCTGAGGCTTGGTTGCATGAGTTGTTAAGCTGACAGTGCAATAATTCTCGCACTTCTCAGCTCCAGAAATCTTCGGAATTGTGTGGATGAAGTTTTTCGAAAGTCAGGTGGAGTATCGCCTGACTCATACCAACTCGGAGCACTTCCATTTACTGCGTTCCTAAGTGCCTTGTACTCCTGTATTTCTGAAATTCCCTGAACATTTTTGTACTTTCTTCTTTTATCGGTCAGTTGAAGTATATCTTTTGTTACCCACTGTTTTTCCACATTTAGCTTCATTGCACCTATGTTTTTCTTCCTAACTTCTGTGCTTGTCCTTTTTAGAGATGAACTGCTTGTTGAGATGCTCCTTATCTCAGTATCTACAGCCTTTTTGAAAATGTCAAGCGTAAGATTTCAGTCCTTAGTAGTTCCGTGTCCTACTTCTTTGCACATTAATTCCTTCTGATTAGTGACAGTTGCTAGATTGGATTGAGTTAAAAATTGGACTGTGTAAAAATTGTTACTTCGTACGGGCGCTGATGATCGCGCAGTTGAGCGCCCCACAAACCAAACATCATCATCATCTTTCTGAGTAGTCTGTTAAACTTCACCCTACTCTTCATCACTACTAAATTGTGACCTGGGTCTTTATCAGCTCCCCAGTACACCTTACAGTCCTTTATCTGAGCCGGCCGATGTGGCCGAGCGGTTCTAGACGCTTCAGTCTGGAATCGCGCTACCACTACGGTCGCAGGTTCGAATCCTGCCTCGGGCATGGATGTGTGTGATGTCCTTAGGTTAGTTAGGTTTAAGTAGTTCTAAGTTCTAGGGGACTGATGACTTCAGATGTTAAGTCCCATAGTGCTCAGAGCCATTTGAACCATTTGAATCTTTATCTGATCTCGAAATTTCCGCCTGACTCTGGTGTAATACAATTGCAGTCTTCCCGTACCTCCTGCTCTTTTGCAAGTATACCTCCTTCACTTGTGATTCTTCAACAGAGTATAAGCTATTACTAGCAGAAAACTACTGCAGAACACAGTTAGTCTTCCCCCGTCATATTCATACTACCCCTACCACAACATTCTAGTCTCCAATGACTATTATATTTTCTTCTCCCTTTAAGTACTGAATTACCCGTTCAGTATGCTCATATACTTCCTCTATCTCTTCAGCTTGCGACATCGGCATGTATCCTGGAACAGCAAGATAATTGAAGGTTGCCCACTGTAGTTCACCCCCAAACACAATGAGAGGTGCAAGGATCCTTGGCCCTGATTTGTCAGCCACGAATCATATCTAGGACACATTGGGAACACGTGTGATCTCATATCAACTTTACTACAGCAGTCGTACTGAACTCACGCAGCTTTAGTTCCAGGCATGGCAAGAAATTCGTCAAGATGACATTTGGACACTGTTTCCTCGCAAAAAAAATAAGACTGAATTTACGGCCGTGGGCAGGGGATGAGGGAGTGGCTCGGAGAATGGCATCTCCAAGTGAAAAGAAAGTTTAATCATTTAATACCCGTCACACGATGAAAATATCCCCAGAGTCCGATAGATATCAGGCTGCGGGTTCGTGGTAGAACACTTCCCATACCCGTCACTTGTATGTTAGAGTACTAACTTCTACTACTGCTGCTACTACTGCTCCTACATCTACATCTACATTATTACTCTGTCGTTCACAGTAAAGTGCCTGGCAGAGGATTCAATGAACCACCGTCAAGCTGTCTCTCTACCGATCCACTCTCGAACGGAACCCGGGAAAAACGAGCACTTAAATTTTATGGACGAGCCCTGATTTCTCTTATTTTATCGTGATGATCAATTCTCCCTATGTAGGTGGGTGCCAACAGAATGTTTTCGCAATCGCAAGAGAACTCTGGTGACTAAAATTTCGTGATAAGATCCCGTAGCAACGAAAAACGCCTTTGTTTTAATGATTGCAACTCCAATTCGCGTATCATGTCTGTGGCACTATCTCCCCTATTTCGCAATAACACAAAATGAGCCACCCTTCTTTGTACTTTTTCGATGTCATCCGCCTGTCCCACCTGATGGGGATCTCACTCCGCACAGCAGTACTCCAGAATAGGGTGGACAACCGTGGTATAAGCAGTCTCTTTGGTAGGCCTGTTGCACCTTTTAAATGTTCTACCAATGAATCGCAAGCCTGCTCTATCCACAAAGTTATCTATATGATCGTTCCAGCTTAGGTTATTTCTAATTGTAATCCCTAAGTATTTAGTTGAATTTAGAGCCTTCAGATTTGTATGACTTACCGCGTATTCGAAATGTACTGATTTCCTTCAGTGCTCGTGTGAATAACTGCACACTTTTCTTCATTCAGAACCAACTGCCACTTTTGGCACCATACAAAATCTTATCTAAATCATTTTGAAATTCGTTTCGTCATTTGATTACTTTACAAGACGGTAGATGACAGCATCACCTGCAAACAGTCTAAGACGGCTACTATGATTTTCTCCTATATCGTTAATATAGATCAGGGACAATACAGGGCCTATAATACTTCCTTCGGGAACGCTGGATATTACTTCTGGTTTACTCGATGATTTTCCGTCTATTATTACTAACTGGGTCCTTTCTGACAGGAAATCACAGTCGCACACCTGACGCGATATTCCATAGGCACGCAGTGTGGTTAGAAGACGCTTCTGAGGAACGGTGTCGAAAGCCTTCTGGAAATCTAAAAATATGAAATGAATTTGACATGCTCTGTCGATAGCACTCATTACTTCATGACTATAAAGAGCTACTTGTGTTTCACAAGAACGATATTTTCTGAATCCGTGCTATGTGTCGATAAATCGTTTTCTTCGTGGTACTTCATAATGTTCGAATACAGTAAATGTTCCAAAACCCTACTGCAAATCGACGTTAGTGATATAGGCCTGTAATTCAGCGGATTACTCCTACTTCCGTTTTTGGTATTGGTGTGACTTGAGCAATTTTCCAGTCCTTAGGTGCGGTTCTTTCTTTGAGCGAGTAGTTGTATATAATTGCTAAATATAGAGCTATTTCATCAGCATACTCTGAGAGGAAACTGATTCATGTACAATCGGGACCAGAAACCTTGCCCTTATTAAGTTATTTAAGCTGCTTTGCGACACCGAGGATATCTACTTCTATGTTTCTCATCTTGGCAGTTGTTTTTGATGGTAATTCACGAATATTTACTTCGTCTTCTTTGGTAAAGGAGTTTCGGAAAACGGTGTTTAATAAGTCTGCTTTAGTAGCACTGTCATCAGTGACTTCACGGTTGTTATCGCGCAGTGAAGGTATTGACTGCGTCTTGCCACTAGTGTGCTTTACGTATGACCAGACTCTCTTTGGGTTTTCTGCCAGATTCCGAGACAGAGTTGCGTTATGGAAATTACTGAAAGCATCTCGCATTGAAGTAAGCGCTATATTTCGAACTTCGGTAAAACTTTGCCTGTCTTGAGGATTTTGCATTCTTTTCAATTTGGCATGCTTTTTTCGTTGATTCTGCAACAGCGATCTGACCCGTTTTGTGTACCATGGGGGATCAGTGCCATCACTTATTAATTAATGTGGTATGTATCTCTCAATTGCTATCAATAATATCTCTCTGAAATCAATCCACAACTTTTCTACGCTTAGATGACCAGATCGGAACAAGTGAAGACTGTCTGCTAAAATGGCGTTCAGAGCATTTTAACCAACTTTTTTAAATACATATACTTTGCGTTTATTTTTGATGGTTGTAGGTGTTACGGCATTCAGCCTAGCAGCAACTGCCTTGTGGTCGCTAATCTCTGTATTCGTCACGATACTATTTGTCCACGATTATTTGTTGCTAAGAGGTCAAGTGTGCTTTCGCAACTGTTTACGCTTCGAGTGGGCTCAGAAAGTATTCAGTACAATTTCGGATTACGTTTCGTGCCTGCTGTCGGCTTCAAACATATAGTTTTTCCAGCATATCGAGGGTAGATTGAAGTCACCGCCGACTTTAACTGTATGAGTGGGGTTCCTATTTGAAATGACACTCAAGATTTCTTTGAACTTTTCAGCAACTATATCTTCTGAGTCGGAAGGGTCAGTAAAACGATCCAATTAATAGCTTAGTCCGATTGTCGAGTATAACCTCAACCCATACCATTTCCCAGGAACTACCTACTTCAACTTCACAACAAGGAAAACTACTTCTGACACCAATAAATACTCCACCACCAATTGTATTTAATCTATCCTTTCTCAACACTGTTAGATGGTTTGAAAAAATTTCAGATGTACTTATTTCCGGCTTTAGCCAGCTTTCTGTACCTGTAACTATTTGAGCTTCAGTGCTTTCTATTAGGGCTTTTAGCTATGGTTCTTTCCCAACACAGCAACGACAATTTATAACTGCAATACCGATCGTTTCTACAACTAACTCACCGTGTTTTACCTGTGCCCTTTTAGACCGACGCCCTTTCTGTGGTTCCCTGAGACCCTCTAACCTAAGAAACCACCCAGTCCCTTCCACACAGTCCCCGCTACTCATGTAGATGTGTAGATGACTCCTGACCTTTTAAGCAGGACCTGGAAACCCACCACCCGACGGCGCAAGTCAAGGAATCTGCAGGCAACACGGTCACAGAAGCGCCTGAGCTTCTGAGTGAGACCCTCCACTCGGCTCTGCACCAAAGGAGCACATTCGGTTCTATCGGCGATGCTGCAGATGGTGAGCTCTGCCTTAATCTCGCAACCAAGACTGGCAGTCTTTACCATTTGCGCTAGCTGCCTGAGACCAGAGAGAATCTCCTCCGATCCAAAGCGACACACGTCATTGGTACAGACATCAGCCGCCACCTTCAGTTGGCTTCACCTTGTACTCTTCATGGCATCCGGAAGCACCCCCCAGTACCCACATGGAGTGCACACTGGCTTCCTTCCTCTCCTTGGCAGCCATGTTCCTAAGGGGCCACATTATGCACCTAACGTTGGAGCTCCCGACTACCAGCAATCACACCCTCTGTGAATGCCCAGACCTTGTGGGCCGAGAAGATTCCTCTGGAACAGGGTCGACGATTGCATCCGACTCAGAGGCATCGTCAGCCACAAATAACACCCGAAACCTGTTCGTCAAACGGACCGGGTATGCCCTACGATCGGCCCCTCGTGAAGTTTTTCACTGCCTGCCAGATTTTGGAATGATCTCCCACTCGACCACAGGTGAGGGGTAAACCTCAGTGCAGGCAGTACCTGGGGCAGCCACAGCAGTGGACCGATCGGGGCAAACAAGGGACATGCTCGACGTCCCTCACATCCCCTCGTCCAACCCCACACAGTAATGCCCCTTGGCTGCAGCCTCTAGCATGTGACGGAAGCCAATGCAGCCTGGAGCTGTGAGCAAAGGGTCGCTAACTCAGCTTGCATCTGTACACAGCAATCACAGTTCCCATCCATTACTGCAGTCGCTCCCCTTTGAAGCCTGTAAAAATATGTAACAAACGAACAGTATACTCGCCATATTAGCAGAAGGAACATGTGGTGCTGTGTCTCTGATGGTCTATCCAACACTGAGCTATACTAACCAAAACAAACAAAACACTGCACGATGCTACTGCTTCTGCTGCTATTGCTCTCATTATTGCTGATTCTTTATTTTTTCTTTATGCCCTTTTGATGTACTGCTGAATACTTATGCCGAATAGGATGAAAAAAATATTTCTGTTACAGGTACTTATCGACTCTGTCAGTAGACTTTATGGCTTACCTTATCTCCATAAGGTGGTTGTTGTGTGGAATTCTCCAAAGCCACCACTGGAAGACATGCGCTGGCCTGATATTGGTGTTCCTGTTCATGTATGTTGATGATAAATCTACTACTCTTTCTTAGGTAATGAAATTACCTATCAGACCAAGCTGTGTTATTGTTTAATATTATGGTTCAGTTAATGTTCAATATTACGATGCTGATGATTATTTGGTAGTCCTGTCATTCAATACATTCCTCACCAAAGAAGTCTGCACTTGCAGAAGTTTGAGAGATGTAAATATATTAATCTGCTCAGCATATGAAATGGAACATTTTATCATGGAGTCAATAATTTACTGAAACTTGTACTGCATATACAAGTACTTAAATTCATTTTTCATTGCAAATATTTATTTTATTGAATTCAGACATCACCAATGGTAGGGTTTGTAACCTCCCCCTCACTTATCGAACTTAATGACAGTGAAAAATTAAACCGTGTGTACCTAATGGAAATTTGGGAAAAGCAATCGTCACCGAAGTTAATCTGTCGGTAAAGAGGGAGGAAAGGGTTACATCTAAATGAAAGGAAAAATGCAAATGAAACTGGTGGAAATTAATTTTGAAAAGGGGTAAAGTTAATAAAGAAAGTAAATGTGCGGTCGTTACGTTAACAATTAACTAGCGGTAATTAGATATTTGAGATTTGGGGGAAATTACGGTCTCCAGTCCTAAGGACAATTACTATAGTAACTGAAAAACAAAGGTTATTGCACATATAATTAGCACTAGAAGCGTGGCAACTGAAGGTTGACACGTGTAGTGTGAAAACTGAAAGTTTGTCAGAAGTAATAAATTTCGCTACACTCTTACTTAATATAGCAAAAGAATTAATAAAACCGGAAAACCGAAAGTTAATTTAGTGACTGAAGTTAATAGTGAGCTTTCTTTCTGAAGCACATCGAAATTCAGTAAAATACGGTTAGTCTTGGACTATCTCAACAATCGTTTCAAAAGCTACTTGAATCTACGCAATTTAGAAATAAGAGATTTAACTTTGAACTTGAATTAAATGATTCTGAACAATTAACAATAGTAAAATTTAGTACGTACCAAGCTGAGCTGCAGTCACAGGTAAGCTAAAATACGGTAACAAAACTCGCACTCTTAATTTGTGCTTGTGTAATCTAAATATTGTAGCCAGCTATGAATACCTTAACTGAACTTTGAAATTAAAGCAGTGAAATCGAATGATGCTGGCGTTTGAATTTCAACGACACTCGGGTTCATTTCGGAAAAGGAAGGGACCCTGCTTGGTAATGCAATTGGGACAATGAGCAACAAAGGTTCATGCTACGTCGCTGTAATTTAGTTATGAAAATGGAACAGTTTGAAAAGCTGAAGTCTGCCATACAGTTCTAAAACTTTACGTGCTTCCAGTCTTCCTTGTTGGTTGATTGAAAGTTTGAAGCCGTCAATCGAGGAGGTGGCGACAGTCACCCATTGTCGGCCGTCGCTGTTGCAGAAGCTGGATGTTGGCGCGCCTTCTTCTCGACACGATCACCAGGCGAAACGGGCTCTTGATGTGCGCCAGCTAATGCTTCCCGTCCGCGACACCGTGTCAGAAACTATCATAGCAAGTCGAGCGCAATTACATGCTGCCCAACCCCGAAAGCGCGGCAACTCGCGGGAGCGTCACACAACCTGCACCACCCCAGCCAGACTCTCCCTCTGCCCGCGCTCCACGCGACAGAGTTAACACTACCAAAGATCCTAAACACTTTGGTTCTCCACACGACCTATCGATGTATTCGTTCGATAGCATAGTTTTCCTAGGCCAGACCCAGCGTGTAAATACAAATAATATTCACAAAACAAACCAACATAAATGCATATATATATATATATATATATATATATATATATATATATATATATACAAACAGTAAAACAATTACAATATATAAAGACACAGAAATGCCATATCTTCAGGTAACAAAATAAGGAAAAAAATGTATAGTGCAGTAGATGGAAATGGGAGGATATGCCTTTCCGGCGTTACAGGTTTCTTCATGTGTGCCTTGCTAAGAATGTGGATGTGATGCCTGCATGGTCATTTCACTAGAATTTTCCTCTTTCTTGCTGCTGCTGGACAGAAAAAATAAAAGAAACGGAGAAACCTTGCACAGCTAACAATGTAACACAAGACTGACAATGAAGTTTGCTGATATGCTAACATTTCTTGGACAGTCGATAAGACAGAGCATGGACGAGCACTGGAAAGCAAGAACAGGGGGGAGTGGATGGGAGGGACTGCTTTCTCACTCCCCACTTCGTGGTCTGCAGCTGTTCTTCTCAGCAGCCCACTGTAGATGAAAACAAGTAGCATCGTCTGTCTGGGGCCACTGGTTGTTCTATGGAAGTGACGACTGCAAGAGCTATGTGACGCAGCTGACCTTCTCTGAGAACTTGATATTCTTGCACTTACTCTCTAATGTATTTTGCTATTTAGTGGTTTTGGGCAAATAGAGGAAAATAGTTTTTAATTAGGTCTTCATGCTTTCCCAGTGAAGCGTTGACGTCTTGGCAAATCGGGTTTTCCGCGTCATACTTGCATCATAGTTCGCAGTCTTCATCGGGCGGCTCCCGAGGCTCTGGCAGCACCTGACGAAGACTGGAAGTTACTCAATGGAAGTATCGTGCAAGTACGATTCGAATTACTGGCGGAAAACCTGATTATCCATGACGGTTTTTTATTGCAATAGTATAGGAACTTCATTGTGAGGACAGAGCTGCCTACATAGGGGAGACAGGGAGACCAGTTAGCACACGAGTAGTAAGACACAAACGCTATGTGCGATTAATGCAGCGTAATAAATCGGAGATAATGGAACACCGCCGTGACTGTCGAAAGCTCATCTTGTCCTAAGAAGCCCGTGTCCTGGAGGAAGAGTCGTGGACGCGCAAACGCAAAATTCGAGAGGTGCCTGAAATTATTAAGCATCCTGACAACATTTTACCCTCTCCTCCTCCCCAATTATCAAATTGTCTATTCCTTCATGCCTCAGAAGGTGTCGTATCAACCGATCCTATCTTTCACTAAAGTTCTACTATAAATACTCCGTTCAGTACCTCCTCATCATGTATTCGACATCCCATCTAACTTTCGTCACTCTTCTACAGCACCACACTTAAATTACGAGCTATAAAATTCCTGTTTTCCAGAAATGTTTTTCTTGCTATTGTCAGTCTGCATTTTGTATCCATTCTACTTTGGCCATCGTCAGTTACCTTGCTGCCCAAACAGCTTAACTCATCTAGCACTTTTAGTTTCTCTTTCCTGATTTAATTCCCTCAGCATTGTCTGATTTCCTTGACTGCGTACCATTAACATTGTTTTACTTTTTTAATGTTTTTCTTATAATATCTTTTCAAGATACTGTCCATTTTGTTCAGCTGTCCTTTCAACTCAAAGACCGTTAAGAACAAATTGGAGAGATTCGAGCCGACATCGAGGCTTACCAGCAAATGTTCTTCCCGCCAACGATAGGCGACTGGTACAGGAAAGGGGGGAAGTGACCGATGTACACAAATTACCTTCCGTCACACACTATAAGGTGACTTGAGGACTATAAGCGTAGATGCAGATGTCATAGATAAACCACAACGTTGTAATTTCTTCTCCCATAACTTTAAATCCCTTTTCAAAGTTCTCCTCCGTTTCCGTTACTTCTTGCTCAATGTGAGTGACTGAATAACCATAGGAATAAGCCACAGCGCTGTTTCACTCCGATCTCAACCACTGCTTCTCTTTCATGTCCTTGGACTCCCATTTTCATGTCCTTGGACTCCCATAACTGCTGTCAGGTTTCTATAAAAGTTCTACATACCATTTCGGACCCCGCATTTTATCTCTGCACCTTCTAAATCACAAAGCTTGATCTTTGCCAAAAACTTTCTCCAAATCTACAGATGCTATAAAAGTAGATTTTCCTTTCTTCCATCTATCTTCTGAGAAAGACGTATGGTCAACGTAGTCTCAATCGTTCCTACAATTTACGTAAACCCAAAATGATGTTTCTCTAGTTCTCCTTCTTCCAGTTTTGTATTATATTCTTCTTGATGTGTGAGGTTATTTCTTCCGCCTCGTATATTATGCACATAATACGGGACGGCGCCTTCAATAGAAGAGATCGAGATAACGATCAAGCAGCTAAGGAGTGGAAAGCCTCAGCGCCAGATGAAATTGCACCAGAACTTCTGACCACTGATCCAGACATACCCACGGATCTTCTTCACCCTCTTTTGACAGACATCTGGAACTTGAAGGGCCTGTCACAGGAGTTCCGAGAAGTATTCCTGGTCAAATTGCAGAAAAAAGAAGATATCACCAAGCTGAAATGTAGATACTACAACAGCAACCCCGTTTTCCAAGTAACTGTTCTTGTACACACAGAGTAAATAAGCTTTTAGTCATTATCGAACAGTGAAATGAATTAGTCGCTAGTCTTCAAATTCTCTTTGTAGACCCCGAAAATCCCTTCGACTCCATTAATGTCACATGTGGAAATTTTTGAAGAAGTAGGAGATGCCAGAGAACACAGTAATGTTTACCATAAATACACATGCCGCGCTTTACACGAAGATGAACTTACGGAACCTTTCCCAGTCAAGTTTTGAGTTGGCCAAGGATGTGTTTTATCTCCACCTACTTGTTTACTTGTGCGTGATGAAGTGATAGCGATGTGGTGGAGTAGAGGAATAGAGGGATAAATTTTGGAACTGACTCAGCGATTGGAAGATCTTGATTTAGTCGACAACTACTGTTTCCTCTAGCCGAACCATGCTGGCATCGAAGGATAGCTACAGGACTTTGAACACGAAGCTAAGCTTGTTGGGGTAGGAGTGAATGGCGCCAAGACGAATATTATGAAAATCAATACAAGAGATATGGGAAATCTGAGGTTCAACAGTAAGGCTGTTAAAAAAATAAACGATTTCATGTGTGTTGGGGGTGTAGTTACTGAAAACAGAGAAGTAGTTGCCAGTGTCAGAGCTAGAGTACAAAAGGCGAATGGGACTTTCATCCTGCTATATCCGCTGTGGAGACCAAGAAATCTATATAACAACTAAATTATCAATGCTTATAACAAACGTGAAAGCGATGATGATATACGGATGTAAAACATGCAAGATTACCTGTGCCATCACCAAGAGTTTGCAGTATTTCCTCACGAAATGTCTTAGGAATAATCCTAGAACCTTTTGGCTAAATTTGATATCCGATTAAGAGCTTTGGAACAAAGCGAGAGCAAGCCCATTCACCACCCAAACCAAGAAAGGAAGTGGGAGATGTGTGGGATACGCCCTCGGAAGAGAACAGGATGCAGTAGAGGGTCAGTCTCTCTACTGTAACAAACAGGGCGAAAGGAAACAAAAAATCTAAAGTACAACATGGAGGAACACTGCAGGAAGAGGCCGAGAAGGAGGGAAAATCGTTTGTAGAGCTAATGATCCTCGCCCAAAATCGAGTGCACTGGCGGAGTTTCATCAAAGCTATGTGCTCTGCATAAGAGCTGAAGGAAATAAGTCAAGTAAGTTTATATGGAAAGTATTGTCATGGGTGCCTCTCGTAAGGAAGTCAATAATTCTGAAGAAGTGGCGTCTATCACAGGGGCAATGTTTCCATGCAGATCTTTCACTTCTCTGTTTACTTCTTCTTGCAGTCTCACATTTCCCATCTCATATTAAGCTGTCTCCTCTTCTCATTCTGTAATATTCTCTTCAAGTTTGTATCCCGAATGTGAGTCACTATATATATTCCTCCATCAGTCAGGTTTCCTTTCTTTGCTTTTTACTGGAATGCCATCTCGTCTTCTATTGTATTTATTTTTCTGTTCCATCCAACACTGCCTAAGTCTTCCTCTCAACTTTCAACAACCTCTGGTTCTTCCAGTTTATTTAGATGTCTTCCCCCTTAAATTGCTATTATTCCGCAAATTCTTCAGTTGTAATATGCAGTTGATATAAAATGTGGTCCGAGTTCACATCTGCTCTTGGAAATGGCTTACACTTAAATATCAGATTTAGAAATCTCTGCCTTACCATGGCATAATCAATCTCAGACGTTCTAGTGAGCCCAGGCCTCTTCTACATATTGCACCTTATTTCACTATTCTTAAAGCAAGTGTTAGCAATGACTGAATTATGCTCTGTGTACAGTATTGCCTGGCAGCTTCCTCTTTTACTTGCTCCACTAGTCCATGTTCTCCCACCATTGTTTCTATCCTTCCATTTCCTACTATTAAAGTAGAGTTACAATAAAATTTTTATCTCCCTCATCTCCTTACACATCCTTCACATTTCTTCTTCATTGTGGAGCTAGTGTAGATGTAAACTTTTATTTGACTGGTGGATGTTGGCTACATATTTCTTTGGGCTATTATAGATCGTATCTCTGCGTGGGAACTAATCAGGAGGATATCAGTATCAGGAGAAACAAAACTGGAGTTCTAAGGAACGGAGTGTGCAATGGCAGATAACGTAATTGGGCAGGTAGGTTAGAAAATTGTAAAAAGTAAATGGATAGGTTAAAGCTAGATATAGTGGAAATTAGTGACGTTCGGTGGCAGGAGGAACAGGGCTTCTGGTGAGGTGAATACTGGGTTATAAATACAAAATCAAATAGGCTTACTGCAGGAGTAAGCTTAATAAATGAATAACAAATAGGAGCATGGCTAAGCTACTATGAACAGCGTAGTGAACATATTATTGTAGCCAAGATAGAAACGAAGCCCACACCCACCACAGTAGTACAAGTTTATGTGCCAACTAACTCCATAGATGAGGAGGAGATTCAGAAAATGTATGATGAGATAAAAGAAATTATTCAGATAGTTAAGGGAGAAGAAAATTTAATAGTCATTGGGAACTGGAATTCCATAGTAGGAAAAGGAAATGAGGAAGAAGTAGTAGGTGAATATGGAATGGGGGAAAGGAATAGCAGACGAAGCCATCTGACAGAATTTTGCACAGAGCATAATTCAATCATAGCTAAAACTTGGTTTAAGATCCATGAAAGAAGTTTGTATACGTGGAAGGGACCTGGAGACACTGGAAGGTTCAGTTTCATTATTTAATGGCAAGACAGAGATTTTTAATAGTAAGACATTTCCATGGGCTGATGTGGACTCTGACCACAATTTACTGGTTATGAACTGCAGATTAAAACTGAAGAAACTGCAAAAAGACGGGAATTTAAGGAACTAGGACCTGGATGTAGAAGTGTATATGACTAGCAGCAAGATAGATACTGCTTACAGCAAAATTAAAGAGACTTTTAGGGAAAGGAGAAGCAGCTCTATGAATATCAAGAGGTCAGAGGGTAAATCAGACCTGAGAAAAGAAGGAAAAGTGCGAGTAGAATGGTGGAAGAGGTATACAGAGGGTCTACAAGAGCGAGATGTAGGTGAGGGCAATATTATGGAAATGTAAGAGAACTTAGATCAATATGACAAGAGAGGTAAAGAGAGTTCAGAATTTCATAATCCATGACCCCAGCCTCTGAATATTAATGATAGTGCATACGGGAATCAATCAAGCAATATGAAACCATTTATTACAAATTAAGTTTTATTGAGCTGTTAAATTTTTAATCAGTATAAATGGAGTTGATCATAGACCTGGTCAGCAATAAGCTTTCATATAATACTAAACAAGTGTTTGTGATAATTGATAATGACAATAATCGTTGGTTTAAGGCTAAAGATGTTGCTCAAATATTAGAATATAAAGATAAATATCAAGTAGTGAGAAAAAATAGTCATTGAAGTTTTAAGATTATTTATGAAAACATCAACTCCACATACCAGAGGGGTTTAAAGGTAATGAAAGAATACCATTATCATAAATGAATCCGAAACAGACAGTTTCCACAGTTCTTGCTCATTAAAATTTTCTTTCTTTTCTTCTCCATCTAAAGCTCTTAACTTGCATGTGATTGGCTCAGAATGAAGAACACTTTCAGTTGCAAAAATTTCTGTTGATGAGTTAGATGTGTATCTTTTTTCAAAAATTCCGTTAATTTTACTAATTCTATCTTTATCACCTGCTTTTTATTTTGCATCAGATAAAGCAGAAATTAGTCTGCAACTCAGTTTATGATTAGGTAAAATGACAAGAGGCTTCTAATTTTTATTGTTCACTTCTATTGGCTTCATATTTATTGACAAATGTTTTGTATTGATCAACAAGAGTTATAACTAATTTATGATTTCCTTATAAGTAACATCTTTTTCACATTTTTTTATTTAAGCATTCAGTTAAATCTTTCAACAACATGTGCTTTTATTTCTCAAAAAGCTGAGTAATGGTTGATGTTATATATCTTTTGCGTTCTTTAAAATATTTATTGTACAATTCTTTTCCTTTAACTTTTTGCTGGTTCCTTGGCGTTCATACTTTTAATTTTTTTTTTTCAAATGCATTTACTGCACTTTTACATTGCCTATATTTATCTAGAATAGCGCATGCAAGTTTTGAAAAAATCAGTAGCAGTTGATAAACATTTATATATTTTATCGATTTGTGACATACCTTTCAAATATCCAGAATCCATTTCTACTAGGTCAGCCACAAAGGGTCTAAACAAACAGAAATAACATTTCATCTCTTAAAATTCTTTCGTTTACATAATTCATTATTTCTCCATAAATATTTGAAGGTCTGGGTGAATCACTCAACCCTTCACCAATGCAAAATCTTAACTAATTTCCTTTTTCTGGTTTCACAAATTCTGCAAAGACCTTCGATTCTTTGTCTTCAATTTTTACTTGTTACTCTTTGAGTATGATGTGTTTCATATATTTCCTGCAGTTAAAGGGCCTGATGTGATTGCCCATTTCTACAATTTATAAATTTAAGAAGATTTAAAATTATTATCCCACTTTATCATCATCGTTTAATCAGTTCATAAAACATGGGTAATTCACTTGAAACAGGTACAGCTTACTTAATTAAAATTTTCAATTTGTATCCCATTGCAATACAGGTCACTTGAGCCAAGAAAGTTAATCAGTTCTTTCCAGTATCACCTCCAAATGAATCACATAAATCTTTATTATCTTAATGACAGATCGACTGTGAGACGATATGATCATATGAATCTAAATTAACTGCTCCAGAATCATATTCCCAGCATGATTAGGTAATTCATCAATCATAAAAGCAGCACATAAGTATTTGATTATTAACTGCTTAGCAAGTTTTTCTACATCAAAATTATTTTATGCATTACAATATATATGAATGATTTTTTGCAGTTACTTTTAGTTAGTTCCTTTCTTCTTTATTGCTAAGTTATGTCTTTTTGTTCTCATAATTCTGCATCACTTTTTTCTTGTCCATTTCTGCTTTTGCGATGACAGTTGCTCCACCTGCCAGTGAACTAATAATAGCTAAATATCGTAATAAAGCCAGTAAGTAATGGAAGAACACCGCCTTCGTATTTTGTTAGACCTGTCCTTTCTTTAGATATTCGAAAATCATTTCACAACAGGTATACCTAAAGTTCTGGATAAATTACCACCAGTTTTCCTATCGTCTTTCTTTTTTGTGTCAGTTAGTACATTAGCAATTCTATGAAGCTGATCATTGTTCATCTTAATTTTAACCGTTTTGCCACTAGGTAACCAAGTATAATCAATGTTGAAGTTATTCATTTATAGATTAAAAATTTAATGAAGATCTTAGAAATTTGTATTCCCCATCCTTTTTCGTCCATATCAATAGCAATACCTAATTTTTGTTTTCCATATCGCCAAGTGATGCATCTTGTGCATACATTCACCCTTTTGCAGCTAACTGAAGTTTTTTGTCAGCCTGATGTCTAGATTCTTAATAGTCATTTCTCTATATGCAATATCATGCTTCCTTGATATCCTCTGGCTAATCTTTCATTTAGTCTATTGTAAGGTCTGCAGCACACATACTGTAGCAGATGCATCTCTGGCGTTTTTAAGAGAATTAAGGCCCAGTTGACTAATCCATTTTTTCGCTTTTCAAAACTGTGTGAGGAATGTTACTTATAAATCTAAACAAATATGGAATGCTCTTTGGATGATTGATAATGAAATGATTAAATGTATTAGTATTTATGTATTTGTAGTTTTCCCACTTTTTCATTTTGATAATTCTTATTTCCACCTAATTCTTCTCCATGTGTTACTGCTAATGTATCAATTAAATCACTAACATCATTCATCCAAATATACTCAACCGGTGCTTCTGAATACCATTTTGTTAAACCTTTACTCTTTTTCTCATGTAAACTTTTTTCTGAATCTGATTGTACTTGTCCCAATTTTGGAAAATAGACCTCAACAATTTCTTTTGTCAATTTGATATATTTAATACTTCTACTTGATTTTAAGGTATTTGGATTCTTTTCAGAACACAATGTTGCTGAACTTTACAAAATATGTGCATTACTTGATAAATCAACAGCATCAACTTTTGTATTCATATCTTTTATAGTAATCTGTTTCTAGTTAAGGGTTCCTCAGTCTATTTGTACCTTCTTGTGCCCTATCGCCAAGTATTAATTTCTCTCCATCAAATTTTGCTGGTAAATTACCAACAAATTTAAATTCGCTCACTGGTGTTTGATCTTCACTATGGTTGATGTATTGTAGCATTTTTTTTAGTTTTACAGACTTTTTGGCATCACCTTCCATTATTCATTTAGCTTTTCTGTCTTTAACCTCTTCTTCATATTTAGTCAATACATCTTCCATCACCGATTCACTTAGTGTATACTCATGTTGTGGAATTTGATATTGTTTAATTGGTTGTATGTCATCAGATTCGTCAAAGTAGTGGCATGGAATCATCTGTTTTTCACCTTCTCCATTTTCTTCAGTAGCTTTCAGTATATTGTTACCTAAACCTGCAAAGCCCTGTTTTATTTGGTAGATAGCGTTGATAACTGATTAATCGTCTTTCAATATTTTTCACACTGAGTTCTATGTTTTTTCTTCAATTTTTTAAAATTTCTCTTTTAATTGTTCCTTTATCTTTCTGTTTTGTCTAGCTTCTTTTAACAACGTCTGAAACATAATTTGCATACCTTTGGTAAGGACAAAAAAAATAATAAAATAATTTTAGTTAGATAGCAAGTTATTTACCTTATGTCCGTGCTTTTCTTCGTTAGGTTCCCTACTTATATCTGTTGTAAAAATCAAACTATCCTCATTCCAGGATCTGCTATATTTTTCTTTAAAACCATCAAACATTAAAACTCCAACAATACTCTTGTGGTAGATATGATTTCAACTTGTATCATGTTGTCTGAAAATATTTTAAAAATTGAGACTACATCTGAGTAATTGTTTGGTTATTTTTGAGTAAGTCAGAGGTAAATAAAAACAATCTATTCTTTTATGTCTACCTCTAGTAAAATGTTCTCTGACTCCATCCTGATTTTCAAGAATGAAATCTTCAAAAACTGCAATGAATTAACTTGTCATTGAATCAGTAGTATAATTCCATCATTGTTCTCAATAAAAGTAGTAATCGCCTCATTATTTTCAGTTTCAATGTTTTTCCTCCTGTTTATAAATTCTTGACACTTGGGTTGATCTAAAGTGTTTGAATAAGCATACATAGGATTACGTTTTCCCAATTTACCTGTCCTGGGGCTAGAATATAATTGTCAGTCATTAACGTAGTGTTCCCATTCCCAATTGGACCTAATATTGCGCATTGTATAGAGCTTGCCATGCTTATTCTTCTATTTCTCCTCTGGATTTGTATTTTTGTTTCCCAGTCAGTTATCATTCAATAAAAATAATTTTTGCTACCACAAATAAGTAGGTTAGTTCAATTGAGTGGCAAGTCATGTGTTCTCAAAAAACTATTGTCTCTCCCTATACGAGAATGTTATATAACAGTTGCACTAATTGGTGTTCATGCATCATTCATAACTCCAAGTACTACAAACAAAACAAATAAATGTTGCTGTGAAGGGGAGACAATAGAATTGCCTTTTGGTCAATACAGACTGTAAAGCTGCAAAATTTTATTTCCTAAGAAAACTCTAACATACACATTTAAACCAAATGAAATTATAAACAGAGAACTTTTGAGAGCTATGTTAAATTATAAAGGGATAAAGAGGATAGTATTGTAAGTGATTAAGATTTAGTAACAAAATTGTTAAGCTAATTGAAAGACTGCTGCTAACAGAGTTCCTAAACTTTTTCTATTCGAATTAATTAATATAACTTTTAATATAACTCATGGAATGTTTGTAAAACACACTGGCTGATGCTAACGATGTTCTTAAACTTGTTCCACTCGAATTAATTCATACAAATTTTAATACAACTCATGGAATGTTTGTAAAACACACTAACATTTTCATCAAGAAACTAATATTATTGCTTCATTCAAGCCTAACGGCGAATTTGATAGACCACTAATTCATAAATCATATTATGCTTATATATTCTAATATTTTATCTTATTCATTATATAGAAGTAACTGTAATCGATAAAAACGATAATTTGATGTACACAAATAGTGCTATTGAAACTGTTATTTTCGAAATGGTTTAATAAATTCCCAACAAGTCCACAGGTATTAATATTAATATTGAAGATGGTTAGGTTCATCATAATCATGCTCAACTGTACATGACCTTGGCGAGAGGTCTACCCAACGGGAGGCCGTCGTCACACGCCATCATTATTATTGTTATGACATAGATTATCCAACATATGACAGAAAATCCAATAAAAAAATCATCTATACTTATGCGAATGACTTCGACTCTAGCCAGTAAGTTAACCACAAAAGGCCATATTATCGATAATGGAAAGGTAAAAAGTAAGAAACCTGAAGTACTTTATCCATAAGACTTACTTGGTCGTTTCTTTAGGGATTGTAAGAAAATTTGTAGAAAGGAGCTCTTAATGTAAATTTTATTTGAAGTTGTAGTGCAAATGATACAATTCTTCGATGGGCCCATCATAATCGAGTTGGTGTTGAAGATGTGATCACACTTCCTAAGGGGGGCAAAATTGTTGTGCCATCAATGGAAAAATAAACAAAGTCGGTATCTCAAGCTGCCACTGGACTCCAGGACGGGGGAGCTGTTATGCAACTCATGTCTCTAGCGAGCCTCGCAGCTGACTGAGCCTCCAGCAGCGAGTGTCATTTTGTTAGACCACAGTTTGTCAGACTACGCCTTCCTGCTTGCTCCGCCTTTCTTATCTCTGTGTCACGTCCACAGACCTATAGCTCTTCCACGCCGCATTTAGTGAAATCATTCATACATGGCTGAGACCGTAGACATCTGTTAACCGATTTTCGTGATTTAAACTTTGAAGTGAAGCCAAGTAAACGGTTTTCAACCATTTCTAAACGTTTAGAACCAGTTTTAGGTGTAGAATCACTGTGTGTTGTGTAACGTATATGCCAACTTACAGAGTCACTGCTTTGCCCTGAAGGGTACACCTGAATTGCTATAGGAATGATTTGACTAGTCAATACTACTGCAATTTCCTATTGTCATCCACTGCTGTAACCCCAGAAGAAGCAGAGTAGGACATCTGCTGCCAGTAACTCTTCTCAGTACATACTGTCCAAGACGCAGCCAGAAGAAGATGGGTGGGCTATGATTAGCATCCAAGTCGCATACCAGCAGCGATGTTCAGCAAAAAAAAAAGTGGTGGGGTGAATTGAGATAACGAGAGTACTATAAGAAAAAGATTCCACTGGGTTTCCTTCAAAAGGCGCCAAAAGGTTTTTGCACTTCTTGAGAATGAGTTAATTTCTTTGTGTTGTAAGAATTTTAATCTATCTAAATGGAGGCTCTACACAAGAATATAAACAGTGCTAGCAATTCAAGTTCGTTCAAAAAATTTGCGAACTGCAAGTGAATGAATTATATTATCTTACAGGATTTTAAAACTATGTACCGAGAAAAAATTTGGGTTTAGATCGATAGTGAATTTAAAATTATTTTGGCAAAATGTATAATAAATTAACTAGTGGTTAGGATTTTCAATTTTTTGAAGAAGGGAGTACTAAACTGATACATAAAGGAATGAAGAAGCTTAAAATAATGATAATGACGTGATGATCTAAAAGTTTTGGTCTAATTACTTAACTTTCAATATTCAGTTTTTAATGTACTTTTTGTCGTTGTAGTGCTCTGAGGCTAGACAGCCATTGTTTTACCTGTAATTGTACCCATTCTACACAATAACTACGCGAATGCATAAAACAATTGCAAAATATTTCATTTTCTGGCACTGGCATCGAAACACAAGTCTGAAAAGATGTTTGATGCTTCACTGAAGCTGACAGTATCCAACATAAGCTATTGATGTTTGATTCGCTGAAGAATGAAACATCGGAAACAGTTGCGAAGTTTTGTCTAGACAATTTAAGACGACTGCAAATACCGTTAGAAATATTAATCGTTTCTTGTGGAGACAATGCCAACACCAATTTCGGAGGACTTGATCATTGCCACCAGTGGAATTTGTTTCGCCATATTAAAGATGAACTAAGCAAAAATGTAGAAAGAATTGGATGCCCTGACCATATTCTGCACAACACTGTATGAAGTGCCGCTGGAGTCTTAACTGTCGACATTGACATGATAGTCACGAAATATTTAACTATTTTTCCATATACGTTGTAAAGACAGTGAAGCTGAACACGTTGATGTCAGTCATCAGACTTTTCTATCTCACTCACGAACAAGATGGCTATCGTAAATGCCTGCAGTTGAGTGAATTCTTAAGTGTTAGGTTCCACTAAAATAATTTTTGGACGCCAAAGAAAGGCCACTTTAAATAATTTCAGATTTCTTCATTTGATCGATCAGCGAAAATTCCTTCAAGTTTCTGCAGTCAAAATTGCCTCTGTTAGAAAAAAAAATAAATAGCGTGCAGAAAAATAAAATCTCTATGATTCAAATAAGGAATACATAAATCAACATCCAAAGATACCTGAGTAAAAGGAAGACTGTCAATTCTATTGACGTGCAAACGAGATGAATTTGAACAGATTAAAGAATGATAACCCTGATCAAGCAGTTAGCTTTCGAAATTTAAGGAAGAGACAGTGGCTTTCTATACCACAGCTTTCGATTTCTCAGAGAAATGGGATGTTTCTTTTAATAAATATCAAGCATTTGATTGGACAGTTCTATCTGAAACGCCAGATAGTGTGAAGATTGAAAACACTGCTGTATATCTCACAAAAAATGGCGTGAATATTTCAGGCGACACTTGTTTTCAGTAATGTATATATCTGAAAAGCATTTTAGAAACTAAGCATGTACCAGTAAAATGTAAGTCTAAACAAGCAGTGAAACAAATTTGAATTTTGCGAGCTAACATGCCAAAGATGTTCAGGCTCACATGCGGTTCCTCTTCGTCGAATCTGTCTTGGCTCAAACTCGTATGGGGATTGAACTGCATGTGTCGCATTAGATGGCCTAAATTAGACACTTGTGACCCTTTGGTTAAACTGCCTGGCTGATGGCAAGTTTGTGAAATTGTATGAAATCAATATGACATATAATAACAGTAACAGTAACATCAGGAACTAAATTAACGACCCATAAATGATGTAGGCCACACAGTTGCGATTTGATTAGAATTACGTTTATTCAGAAAGTAAACTAATAGCGAATGTGGTCGTGTTTACAGTTAATGTTACACTCGAGCGCATATCCACTTGACACAGTTCGACCATTCACAGTCTCGTAGCGAAATGCAAGTTCATTACTCCACCTCGTTACCTTTGCGAAACGTTAGAGTTCACACCACGTGGGCTGCTTCTCATCGCTCAGACTACGTCCCACGATACCACACAACGCGAAATTTTCTATGTCTTTTCACTTCCTAGCTGCCTAAAGACCGACTGACCTCTTTCGCGTCTCCAACAGGACTGTAACCTTTGGTGTCTAGACCAGAACTGAACTGTCCGCTTTCACGTCTGCACCAGCACAGACCCTCTGCCCGTCCTAGACCGCGTTTCCCTCGCGCCGAGTATCCTAGCTCAACTAACTAGGGCAGTTCCCTTTCCTGAAGCCGTCCATCTGATTGGCTACAGCTTACTCTCGATTATTTTAAATTTTAACATACTTACCTAACCAAAGCTTGATCACATTCACGCTCTAAATAAAGTAACAACTATATCAAATGTGTGTGTGAAATCTTATGGGACTTAACTGCTAGGGTCATCAGTCCCAAAGCGTACTCACTACTTAACCTAAATTATCCTAAGGACAAACACACACACCCATGCCCGAGGGTGGACTCGCACCTGCGCCGGGATCAGCCGCACAGTGTATGACTGAAGCGCCTTAGACCGCACGGCTAATCCCGCGCTGCCAACAATTATATCCATTACATAATAAACGTTAAATTCTTTTACATAGAACCAATACAATTTCCTTCTTAACTCTGAATGTCATAGCCAGTAGCTTTGCATCAATGTGCTTTCTGATAAATAAATAAAGAACAAAAGCAACTGTTATGCACTAAACTTTACAGCAAATATTCCATTACCTAATGATTCAATAAGATGTCATGTTGTCATTCTTCAATGTGTTTTGTGTGTAGGAAATGATGATCTGATGCTTAACGGGACTTACTGATAAATCAAATTCACTATAACTTTTAAACAAATAAAGTTACAGTGTTGATATTTACAAAATTGGTCGTTTTAATGATGCGCTCCTATATGAAGTGTCGATCGTTAAGATAGACGAAAGCGTTCAGATTTTAGCATTCTGGTTTTGTTAGAAAAATTGTTAATTTCACTTTAACAGTAAATTCTAAATTATTATAGATATGATCAATATTCAAGTTTTATTGGGATCACCATGAAAATTTATGACGGAAGGTAGATTAAAATTAGTGTGGCTTCATTTCTTTAATTACTACAGAATTAAATAGTTTTCATACATGTTTCCATTTATGGCCGATCTCAGGTCCTCCACATTTAATACCGCTACATCTCCCTGGCCACAACAGCTTCTACGGAGTTCCCTTATGACGTAGATTCTCGTCTGTCTCACTCGCACACTACAGCACTGATTCAGCACAAAAGACGCCTGTCAATTTCCCCAAAAAAATGGCTCTGAGCACTATGGGACTTAACTTCTAAGGTCATCAGTCCCCTAGAACTTAGAACTACTTAAACCTAACTAACCTAAGGACATCACACACATCCATGCCCGAGGCAGGATTCGAACCTGCGACCGTAGCGGTCACGCGGTTCCAGACTGTAGCGCCTTTAACCGCTTGGCCACCCTGGCCGGCTCAATTTCCCCATCTCGTGGTGAATCTGCGCTCTTTGTGGCACACGGTCCTGGGCGACCGTGTTCGTTTCGCAACTCCTGAGGGCTGACTCTGTGGGCCACATGCTTAATAGAGAGCAAAATTCCCGTTAATTCACAATTTATTTTCTTAGAAAACAGAAAATCCAAAACACTAATGCCATCTGCCAAAATTACGCAAGTATTTGTTTTCCATTCCCACACACTACGCCACTGTGGAAAGAGTATTTTCGCTGATGTCGGCTCAATGGACTGATGAAAGAAATCGACTGCTGCCCAGAACTTAAAAAATCTATCATACAGTGCTAGCTTAACTACGAGCTGACATGCACTGAGTTTTATAAATACATAAAGGGGTGAAAAGACTTTTCTGTAAAAGATGAAATTTTACAAAAAATGTAGTGCACCAATTAAGTCTGATGCAACAAGTTGTGTGTCATTGTGTTCTAAATAAAATTAATTATATTAACTACTTTTTATTTCATTTTTATACCCTCATCTCCGAGTGCCCCGACGAGGCCCCAGCTACATATGGCAACCCTACACTGGAGCAGCTGTATGTCACAGAGTAAATACACTTATTCCAAGGCGAAATGCGCAAACAATAGAGAGCTAACGGAAGCGTCAGCTTATAAGCCCAGCTTTAATACAGCAAACGATAAAATCTCGTGAACTAGAGCCGACAATGACATCCATATACACTGATCAGTCAGAACATTTGACCATCAACCCACTATCAATGTAAATGCGTCCTGGCGATAGCAGCGTCACCTGGTGAGGAATGACTGCTAGTCAGACGCATGCACGGTGCATGTAGTTTCAGTGAGTGTGCTGTATATGTGTGGAACGGGGAATGCGTGCAATTTATTTCAGTTCGACAAGAGGAGGGGGGGTGGTCAGATTGTGATGGCCCAGAGGCTCAGTATGAACATCTAGGGAATTCGAGGATTGCTGTGGAGAGCGTCTTCAAGCCAGACGTGGCGAAACCAAGGTGAAACCACGTGTAGACGTGGTCCAGTGGAGTTCGTGAAAGGCACCATGACAGCCAAGGAGTATCGTACTCTGGTATAGACCACGTACACCCCTTCATGACGATCGTATGTCTCGATGACAGTGGCATTTTTCAAGAAGACTGTGTGGCACGTCACAAGGCCAGGAATGTTTGGGAGTGGCTTGAGGAACACAGTGACAAGTTCCACTTGATGTGAAGCACACATTCCTCCCCCTCTCTCAGTCGCAAGATTTGAGCCCGATCGGACACATCTGTAATGTGACTGGATGTGGCATCAGAGCTCACCGCCTCCTTCCCTGGAAGTTACGGGAATTAGGTGACTTGTGTGTGCAGATATGGTGCCAATTCCCTTTAGCGACCTACCAAGACCTCATTGCTTCCATGCCACGACGGGTCACCGCTATTATCCATGCCAGAGGTGGACATACCGTCTATTAGGTAGGTGATCATAATGTTACGGCTGATCAATGTATATTGCTCCCATTTGCACTCACACAGCGTGAACCGTAACAGCTACAGGGACAACACACCAAATTAAACGTTGGGGAATGGGAGCACCATGATTGTGCCACTACGATGATATAAATTCTAAAAGGATACAGCAACAAGAATCTTTTTGTAACAGTAAGTTGGTAAATGTTTAACAACTTTTATGTTCATGTTGTGTTCTTTGTTTTTTGGCCCCTTTTCTCCTCAGTTGTGCGTATACAAATTTCGTAGGTTAACGACTGTCTTCAGCAAACTGCTTTAAAATTTTCATTAAGAGTAGGCACATTTCACTGCATCGTAAAGCATCTTCAGTAGTCGCTGTAACAATATTATTTTATGTATATAGGCTGAAGCGGCAGGTCAGAATTTATATCAAGGTCAGGAATCGAATCTGGGTTTTCTGTTAACTAGGCAGGTGTGTTAGTCACTAAGCCACCTTGTCACAGCGGTTAACACAACTTCACAGAGTACTGTGGCACACTGCCCTCCCCAAACCAAATCTTCACTGCTGCCCCTGTCTACTCTAAATTCCCTTTACATATGAACAACCTGCTGAGGCTCTCCATGTTCTGAAATAGCACCTCAGCATCAAACGTAAATGAGGGCTCCAGCTTGAAAGCCAGGTACAGGTATTTGTGTAAATTATATTACATTACATTAATACTTCCTCAATGAACACAAAATTTCGTAATAATGTGATGTGTATCAGTTTCCTTTACGCAATATAATTTATTGCAGTTACTACTTCATATTTAAAAATTCATCCATTGAGTAGAAAGAGTCATCATTCAGAAATTCTTTTCATTTTTTTATATGGATCCTGACTATCTGTCGTACTTTTAATGCTATCTGGCAAATGACTAAAGGATTATGTGGCAGCATAATCCACCACTTTGTGTGCCAAAATCAGGTTTATCCCAGAATAGTGAAGATCACCTTTTCTTCTGGTGTTATAGCTATGCACTTAGCTATTATTTTTGAATTGGGACGGGTTATAAATAATAAATTTCATAAGAGAATATGTGTATCGCTAAGGTAGCTTGAATATTCTGAGCCCCTTAAAGAACTGTCTTCAAGCTGATCTTAGGTGGGCCCCAGGTATTATTCTGACTACACACTTTTGTGCAACAAATACTTTACTTTCTTAATGATGAATTACCCCAAAATATGACACCATAGGCAAGCAGTGAATGAAAACATGGGTAGCAGGCTAATTTCCTGAAAATTTTATCACTAAAGTTTGAAATAACCCCCTTAGCATACTAGCAGAGCATCGATGTGTTCCTTCCAGTTCAATTTCTCATCAACAGACACACCCAGAAATTTTGAATATTCTTCCTTAGCAACAGGCTTTTGTTCAAAGTCTATGTTTATCACTGGTGTTATGCCATTTACTGTACAAAACTGTATACTGTGTTTCATCAAAATTTTGCGGGAGTCTGTTTGTCGAGAACCACTTAATAATTACCTGAAAGATGTTATTTACAATTTCTTCAGCTAATTTTTCTTGTTGGGTGTGATCATTATACTTGTATCATCATCAAAAAGAATTAGCTTTGTATCTCCATGAATGCATGATGGCAAGTCAGTAATATATAATAAGAACATTAAGGCACCCAAGACTGAACCCTATGGGACACCATTCTTGATAGTTCCACAGCTAGAGGACTCTTCCACTGTTTGCAGATTATCTTACTGTTAATTTCAGCCTTCTGCATTCTTCCAGTTAAATCTGAATGAAATCATTTGTGTACAGTCCAATTCATACCACAATAATTAAGATTATCTGGAAGAATTTCATTATTCACACAGTTAAAAGCCTTTGAGAGATTGCAGAAAGTACCAATGTGTGATGTTCGGTTATTCAGAGAATTTATTATTTGGTCAGTGAAAGTATATGTATCATTTTCTGTCGAAAAGCCTTTCTCAAAACCAAAGTGAAATTTTGTTAGTACTTAATTTTTACAAATACGTGAAGCTACTGTTGGATACATTACTTTTTCAGGAATTTTCGATAAAGCTGTGGGAAGTGACATTGGACAGTCGTAGTTAGCATCAGACCTGTCCCCTTTCTTACACAATGTTTTAACAATAGCGTATTTCAGTCTATGCCGAAAAATGCCCTTTTTCACTGAGCTACGACATATATGGTTGAGAAGCTTTTAGTACTCTGTTGGAAATGCCATCAATTCCATGTCAGCTTTCACTTTCGAGTGAATTTATTAATTTTCTAATTTCATTAGGAGAGGTAGGCTGAGTTCAGTTTTATCAAATTGCATAGTTATTGCCTCTTCCATACACAGCCTTGTATTTTCTATAGAAAAGTTGGCTCATATTTTCTATCGAACACTTCAAAATGATTATGAAGCATAATTTATACAGTGAAATTTTTATTAACAAATTTTTCATTGACTTTCGTAGATCTGCTGTGCTCTTGGTCCCACTGTTTCCATTTTAACAACATTCAAAAATATTTTAATTTCATTGTCGGAGGTGCTAATCTCAGACATAATGCACATACTTCTGACTTATTAATAACTTTTCTTAATACAATGCAGTAGTTTTTATAGTGTTTGACTGTTTTGGCATCACCTCTCCTCCTAGCTATACGATACATTTTGCTTCTCTGTTTGCTAGATGTTTTTATCCCTTTAGTAAGCTATGGCTCTTTAGATGATTTCTTACAATTATGTTTCACTGTTTTCTAAGGGAAACTCTTTTCAGATATACTCACAAAGGTGTCACAAAATAGGATATACTTTAAATCAGCAACACGTTCCATGCACACCTCATCCTAGTCTAACTGTTGCAAGCCTTTCCTAAAATTTACAGTTGTTAAATCGTTAATTGAATACATCATTTTGGAGGACTGTTGTCCATTATTGTATGGAGCTATGTCATATACTGTAACTAGCTGTGCATCATTATTGTGTGTATTATCCACAAAGCCACCTTGGCACAGCAGTTCACACAACTGCACAGATTACCCTGACACACATCTGTCCTCAATCCTAATTCTCACTGCCACCTCCACCTACTTTAAATTCCTCCTTGCACGTGAACAGGAATAGCACTTGGTATCGAATGGAAATGGGAGTCCCAGCCTGGAAGCCAGGTGCAGGCACTTATACAAATAAAATGACACAATTTCATAGACTTTTAATGGTCTCATACAGATATGATTTTATGACTTGTAGCTTTTTTAATTCAGCATTGAGATGCATGTTAACTGGATTTCAATTGTAAATTGATATAACATCTGATACACACATATACACATCGAGCAAGGCAGTATGGTTGGTTCAAATGGCTCTGAGCACTATGGGACTCAACTGCTGAGGTCATTAGTCCCCTAGAACTTAGAACTAGTTAAACCTAACTAACCTAAGGACATCACAAACATCCATGCCCGAGGCAGGATTCGAACCTGCGACCGTAGCGGTCTTGCGGTTCCAGACTGCAGCGCCTTTAACCGCACGGCCACTTCGGCCGGCCAAGGCAATATGCATTGGTGAATATTCTTACTCAAAACATCCAATCTTTAGTACCTATGATTCAATTTTTCCATTACATGTTGTTATTGCTTATTTATAAATTTGCATATTGTGAACTGTTATCCATACGCTACTGATGAATAGTTCATTGGAAACAAGTGTAAAAAAACCAATAAGAGAGTTGTGATATGTCAGCACACATAGTATGAATTCTTTTTAACCACATCAACGACATTTCATAAATTTTTAAATTTAAATTATGGGTTAACTATTGCACATAGAATTAATTGTAAGTCGTCGATTTGGACTAGAATTTTAGCTTACATCAAAAGGTGAAAACAAATTTTCAGCATAATTTATATGTGAAATGATGTTAATGAGACTGCTAAAACTACAAAAGTTGATAAGCATCATAGATGTTCGATTTTCTGTAGAGGGTTGAACTGCAGCCATAAAAGGGCAGTGGACATTTGGCAATAGCACAGTGTTAGGAATGACTTCTTTCAGGCAACATCTGTGGTAGTCTGATCGGTATTCCATTCGTGTTTGGTTTGTAACATGCAAGTTTTTTCAGGTCGTCGGTAGCTATACTTAGAATTATGTCGCTAGAGATCATTGTCGACATCGAATAACACGGCACTTCTCTGCTAATACATCGCCAGACCTTGTGATATTTTTCTGTGAGTGGGTCTGATTCACTGATTCTGTATACTTAGCTTGGACTACGACTCAGTTTGTCTGCAAGGGACTTGGAACGTTTCAGCTACAAATCAACATTTAGGTTATAGCATCACACATTGGTTAGATTCTGCTTAGGTGCGAGATGATACGATATTTAGTTTCAAATAACGTTTATCTGTGAACATCGGCTGTGTTTATCTAACTGCTATTTATTCAATTAATTTTATATGGCGGGTTCTAGTAAACCCGCTATATAAAATATACATGGGGCTCCAATCATTTACTAATCACTTAGTTGCTTAGTGGATTTCACCAGTCTAAGGATTAATGTGTGAATATTTAAAAACAATAAATTTTATTTGTCAAAAACTAGGTATTCTTGTTACAGCTTGTTATTCGATGTAATTTTGCACACACGTACACTCTGGTTACCATTTGTCTTGCTGAATAATTTCATCAAGGCCACGTTTGTGTGTTTATTTTAAAAGCACACTTAAAGGCAAAACAACGAAGTATCAGCCCACTATAAACAAGAGCTATCGTCGTTTTATTCGTCGTAAATTGTCAGCTTCTCTTTGTTGCTTATTTCGAGTTCCAGCCCATGTAACTCTAGTTTCACTTCTCCTGATAATAACATCCTGAATTGTTCCTGCCTAGAAATCTGAATGAGATATTATTTTATCTGGGAGCATACTGTCATATTAACTCCATACAGTAGAGCTGAGGGAAAAAAATGGTTTCAGTTTCCTAATGTCCTCTTACATTCAGATATTCATAGTAACAGAAATGCAAGGCAATAATGGTAGCCTATGGTCACATGGTTATTCAGATCGCTGTTCTTGCAATTATTTGAAAATGTTGCTGCCATTACTCAGGAACCAGAGGTTAGGGTTTTACCAATTGTACAGAGATCTATATTATGAAAACATAACACTAACGATCAATTGTTTGACCTAAACTGCTTGCTGATAATCCATCAAGCAATTAATTATTAGTATGACATTTTTGAAGTATCCCCAAGCTGCAAAGTGCCGAATGTATAAGGAAGCTTACCTGAATTGTAGTAATATGCAAGCCATCTCACCTCAGCAAAGTTTATGGTTCATGGAGGAATTTACAATTAATTTTTGCAATCACAGTGTGTTATACAGAAGTGATTTCCTTCTAGATTTCTCTTTTCTTCTGGTTTTTGATTATAACTCTTTATCACTCTATCAGGATCTTCATGAGTCTCCTTCATTTACAGAACTGCGATTATTACTAATTCAAAAGTGTCCACTGTAGGCTACCACACATATAAATGAATTGCTTACCTAGTTCAAATTCTGTTAGGAGTCCTCACTGTGTGGTTCAATTCTTGCGGTATATACAGGGTGTCCATGAAGTCTGGGTGCATAGTGAACTCTAATAAATAATAATAAGAATATTTTAGTCACTTCAATATTAATAAATAATATTTTCAACACGATATCCACGTTTGTCAATACACAATTTGCTGCGCTTTGCAAGATTAAGGCGAACTCCATGGAAAAGGTCTGAACTGCATTCGATTTTAGCACACTGATTGGTAATTCGTTTTGACTGTTGGTTTAAATTTGTAATATTCATTGAGTTAACTTTCTCTTTCAGCATAACCCAGAAAAAGAAATCAAGGGGAGAAACATCTTACGAATGAGGGGACCACTCACATGACCTCTTCTCCAATTCCAGTGAGGAAAATTGTTCCTCAACCAATCTCTAGCAGCTGCAGCAAAATTGAAAGGAGCCCCATCCTGCTGAAGGCAGTCTGGAAGTCTCTCATCCAAATGCTTCATTTGAGGGATTAATTTGTTTCTCAGCATGTTCAGATAAGTCTCACCTGTTTCATATCTATCAAAGAAGAAAGCACCTAGCATGATATTTCCACAAGCCCCACCATCCCCTGACCTTTTGCCTGGTGTTTGGATAGATCCATCCAGTGAGGATTGCCTTGAGACCAGTATCGAAGATTCTCTCTCCTCACCTCACCATTGACATAAATCACATTGACATTCATCACTGAACATAATACAGTCTTTAGTAAAATTGATATTTTCATCCAATTTGTGGATGGTTGATCTTGCAACACTCAACTCTGTGGATCCTCAACAAACCGATTTCCTTGGGCTAGTGCAAACATTGGCCAAGAGAGCCTCTTTCGTTTCGCCTGAAGTCTTTGTTGGTTCAGAACAGGCTTTGTCCAACAAACTGCCAGTTTCTTTAAACTTTGTGATTAGTTTCCTGACGGCAGTAAAACAAATAGGCTGACACTGAGGGAGTACCAACTCCTCTCGTTCTTCTTTAGACTGGACTATTTATTAGTATTCCCTATGTACCCAGACATTGTTGGCATCCTGTAGGTAAATGATATCTAAGAAAAGTAAGTGTTAAGCAAGGTATGGTGGCTGCGCTGGTCTCTTTAAAGTCGATTTTTTTGGGGGGAGGTAAAGAAGTTAATTAATGGATATAAACTGAAATTCATTTACCTTGATGTATGAGCAATCATTTTGCCAAGAGTGTGAATGAAATAAGTGCAAATATAGCATATAGTAGCTTGGATAACTTTTGAAAGAGGAATAAGGTATTGGGCATGTGTAATGTATAGAAAAACGGATGATACATGTTTCAAGAGGTGAAGCTTAATTTGCTGAAATGAAAATATATTGTTTTATTTAAACTCCATCTTGAGCTAGAATATCAAACTGCCTGCATCTGTGAGACATACTGGAAAATTTTAACATAACAAGTGGTGCAGTTCACATCATGAAAGTAAAAACCACTATAACTGTGGTAATCACAAAAATTTCTCTCCACAGAGAGAAGAACACAAGAGGAACTACTTCAGAAAGTTATTTTAGCTATTTACCATCAATATTCGCTGCCGGTTTATCCTTATTAACGCTATAAACAACTGACTAATTCAGCTAAAAGAACATCTGTTGTTGCAGTGATGATTATGATGATGATGATTATGATGATGATTATGATGATGATTATGATGATGATCATCATCATCATCATGATCATGATGATGATCCAGTGGTTACGAAACATGATTGTGAGGTACTTACAGGCCATACAACAATATTATGAAGTATGAGTAAGTAGAAGAGGCCTGTGAAATTCAGTTCATTAAAAACTGTTTCAAAATTGGTACTGATTCCCAAATAGTTTGATGCCCTGATTATATACATCACTGCAATTTTTCTCTAGTACAGAAGAATTACTCATAAATCATTCACGAAGTGTTGAGAAATACTTTTGTCTATGTTGTACAAATTGATATGCAGTTGTCTAAAACAGAAAAATAAGTTTATAAATGTGTGCTTACCTTTACAAGTGTTTGTATTTTCTTTTTCATTTCTCCTCAGAGCTTCTATTGGTACACCTACGGTGAACCATCTGAGACTACTCTCTGTGCGACATCCAGCACAGTCCTCAGTAATAAATTTCTTGTGGTGGCCACTTTCGTAGCAGCTGTATACAAATTGCAGCAGTTTGAAAGAAAAACTTCTTTTGCTTGCTGCACGTTAAGGTTTTTATTTAACTTGAGCACCCACACACGTTTCACCTTTATTTACAAGACATTTTCATTAGGTGTCAGATCGTGGTGTAATTCATTATTTGTAATCCAAATAGCTTTCTCTCATGTGACAAACTGATTGTAAGTTTGATGTTCACCTTACTGTTCACTCTGTTTCCCAAATATAACCTTGTAAATGTCATTTGATGTAAACAGAGAGAAATGCGTCTGCGTGCACAAGTTAAATAAAAAACTTAATATGTAGCAAGCAAAAGGCGTTTTACTTTTAAACTACTGCATTCTCCGATAATGGTGTGGTAAACTCTGCCTTGAAATCCGTGATTCATCTCCTTGGCACCTTTAGGGATAGTTTCTCTCTTATCATCCCTGGCATCAACAAATTACAGGGTTATTACAAATGATTGAAGCGATTTCACAGCTCTACAATAACTTTATTATTTGAGATATTTTCACAATGCTTTGCACACACATACAAAAACTCAAAAAGTTTTTTTAGGCATTCACAAATGTTCGATATGTGCCCCTTTAGTGATTCGGCAGACATCAAGCCGATAATCAAGTTCCTCCCACACTGGGCGCAGCATGACCCCATCAAATGAGTTCGAAAGCATCGTTGATGCGAGCCCAAAGTTCTGGCACGTTTCTTGGTATAGGAGGTTTAAACACTGAATCTTTCACATAACCCCACAGAAAGAAATCGCGTGGGGTTAAGTCGGGAGAGCGTGGAGGCCATGACATGAATTGCTGATCATGATCTCCACCACGACCGATCCATCGGTTTTCCAATCTCCTGTTTAAGAAATGCCGAACATCATGATGGAAGAGCGGTGGAGCACCATCCTGTTGAAAGATGAAGTCGGCGCTGTCGGGCTCCAGTTGTGGCATGAGCCAATTTTCCAGCATGTCCAGATACACGTGTCCTGTAACGTTTTTTTCGCCGAAGAAAAAGGGGCCGTAAACATTAAACCGTGAGATTGCACAAAACATGTTAACTTCTGGTAAATTGTGAATTTGCTGCACGAATGCGTGAGGATTCTCTACCGCCCATATTCGCACATTGTGTCTGTTCACTTCACTATTAAGAAAAAAATGTTGCATCATCACTGAAAACAAGTTTCGCACTGAACGCATCCTCTTCCATGAGCTGTTGCAACCGCGCCGAAAATTCAAAGCGTTTGACTTTGTCATCGGGTGTCAGGGCTTGTAGCAATTGTAAACGGTAAAGCTTCTGCTTTAGCCTTTTCCGTAAGATTTTCCAAATCGTCGGCTGTGGTACGTTTAGCTCCCTGCTTGCTTTATTCGTCGACTTCCGCGGGCTACGCGTGAAACTTGCCCGCACGCGTTCAACCGTTTCTTCGCTCACTGCAGGCCGACCCGTTGATTTCCCCTTACAGAGGCATCCAGAAGCTTTAAACTGCGCATACCATCGCCGAATGGAGTTAGCAGTTGGTGGATCTTTGTTGAACTTCGTCCTGAAGTGTCGTTGCACTGTTATGACTGACTGATGTGAGTGCATTTCAAGCACGACATACGCTTTCTCGGCTCCTGTCGCATTTTGTCTCACTGCGCTCTCGAGCGCTCTGGTGGCAGAAATCTGAAGTGCGGCTTCAGGTTTGTAGCCGTTTATATTCAGCGCCTTTAAAACTTACTTAAATCCCAAAAAATATTTTATGAAATTAAGTCAAAATTGGGAGACATTTAGTTTCCCACAGGTCTGGATTGATTAGCGTATACTTTATAGGGTCGTAAGACAATCACAAAGATACCGTAACGCAGGAAAATCTCTTCTATCAAGCAGTTTGCGCACCAACAGTAGGCCACATCACGTTCTCCGGATAATTAGCATTCAGAATGTGTTCATGGCTCATTAACACCTATTAACTCCTTCATAGCACATAGGTAGATGTACTTGCTTCCCCACTGCGTACAGATAACCAGGTAACTGCCCAACTAAAATACTGTCGCTAAGCTATGATAAATTTTACTGTACTTTCAAAAATGGTTCAAATGGCTCTGAGCACTATGGGACTTAACTGCTGAAGTCATCAGTCCCCTAGAACAGAACTACTTAAACCTAACTAACCTAAGGACATCACACACATCCATGCCCGAGGCAGGATTCGAACCTGCGACCGTAGTGGTATCGCGGTTCCCGACTGGAGCGACTAGAACCGCACGACCACTCCGACCGGCTACTGTACTTTCCGTACACGAATTAAAACAAGTATCAGAATGCTTCAGTTGTAAGGGGCGCAGCGGATTTCTCTTCCCAGTCTGAGCTTGCATCTTCCCCTAATGACATCACCCCCAAAACACGTTCAGCCCTGTTCCTCCTACCTTCCTTTTAGACCTTAAATCCCACTCCTCCTTACTGTCTTTCAGATGCTGAATTCTATTCCTCCTACCTTCCTTTTGTGACTTTCTCAGACCGAAAGAATATGTTTTAGTTCTGATATTTATCATCTGCATTATAACACAGTGCTTCAATTTTACAGGTAGTGAAAGCAAGTCGTAACAGTTTGAACAACCGTTTTCTTCCATATGATGCAATTGAAACAGAGGCTGTGTTGTCTCTTGATGATGATTCAAAACTACGACATGATGAAATTGTATTTGGCTTCAGGTGAGTGTTATTTCTATCTCTGTGTGCACACAAGATCTAGGTGAAATGATTCTTACATGACTCAAAATTTTTGTTATGCCTATGTGTGATTGCTGATTTATGGTGTTTAAAGATTTACAATATGTTTATATTCATATTTTACGTAGCAGCTCGTTTCGCAAATGCTGTGGCAAACTTCATAGGTTTAAATGTTTGTTTCATCCACTGACAGAAAAGATATCAAACACCGAGAAGGCGTTATGCACATAAACGGAAGTTCATAGGCGTGTGTCTGCTTCCGAAAGATGATGTCTATTGAGATTTCATGTCATTCGCATAAGGGCGGTAGTAGCACCACTTTGAGGATGCGAATCAGGTTTGTTTTAAATATTCACTGTAACAGTAGTAAAAGTTAGTTACCTTTGTGATTTGAAGTGGTGAGTTACTGTTAGTCAAGAATGCCCTTAAGGCGACGAAGATGCGATTATCAGCACCTCACTGAGTTTAAACAAGATCCTGTAACAGTGCTGGATGTTCCTTCTGAGATACTGCAGAAACCCTTGGCAGGAACGTAGCCACTGTACGTGATTGCTGGCAGCGATGATCACGAGAATGTACGGTCGCAAGAAGCCGCGGCTCTCGACGGCCATGTGGCTGTACTGAGAAGGAAGACTGTCGTGTTCTGTCTCAGACGCATCGTACTGCATATGCAGCAGTAATCTGAACAGCAGTTGACATTATAGTGACACAAAGAACAGTTACAAATCAGTTACTTCAAGGACAGCTTCGAGCGAGATGCCCATAGGGTGCATCCCACTTACTCCAAACCACCGCCAACTGCGACTTCAGAGGTGTCAAGCGAAAGCTCCCTGGCAGCAGGGTGGAGGTCTGCCGTGTTTTAGGACGAAATATGATTATGAAGCAGTGCCAGTGATGGTCGTGTCTTGTTTATAAGGAGCGTAGTTGAGGGCCTTCAACCAACCTGTCTGCGTGCTAGACGCACTGGACCTATACCTGGGTTATGGACTGGGGTGCAATTTCGCATGACAGCAGTAGTACTCTCGTGATTATCCCACACACCCTGACTGCAAATATGTGCTTTAGCCTCGTGATTTGGTCGGATGTGCTCCCATTCGTAGACAGCATTCCAGTGGGGTTTCCCGACACGATAACGCTCGTCCATATGCCTTGGCCTGCTCAACCACCATATCTATCTCTAGACGAGCACATACGGGAAATCATCGGACGACAACTCCAGCTTCATCTACAAACAACATTTGTCGTCCACGTGTAGACTGACTGGTTGCAGCAGGCATGGAACTCCATCCTACAAACTGACTTCCGGCACCTGTACGACACAACGCATACATGTTTTCATGTTTCCATTCAATATTCTGGAGGTTACTCCAGTTGTTAACGTTCCAGCATTTCAAATTTCCATTGGCTTAAGTCGCACTTACATTAACCTAAGATCTTGCAATGTTAATAACTTAAATATATTACCAAGACAAATGTATTTCCGAAATTTCATAACTCTACGTTAATCAATTTTTGGTGTTGCAATTTATGACTTATTTTATAAAGTTTATGTATGTAGAGAATAAAACTTTCCATCCTAAGGAATGAGAAAATATCACATTTCCCAAGTTGCAAAGTAAAATAGTAATAAGATTATGTAAGTCATGATGAACAGACACTTTAGTTTGGTGTCAAACGTAACTCTACAGATGTAACTTTTTGTTTTGTTCATATTTTTACGGATGGCACAGTGAATATGCATGGAACGTGAGTTGTGTATTTCTCCCATTTTATCGTAGGAAGTAAGATTAAGTTTTAGCGCCCTATTGATGAGATGGTCATTACAGTTGGAGCACAAGCTCTGATGTGTCTACTACGAGCAGTGGAAACGACAAGTTACTCACTTTCTTTGGGTTTGTAAATAAGTACTTGTAATAGGACCAGATAGAATGTGGGCGGTGGAATTAGGCGTCTGAGATTGTAATTAACGATAAAACGAAAGATAAATTTACATCTTACTTTTCATCCAATTATTTCTTTTGGTCACGAAATAACTCATAATTTAAGGTTGTTAGATGAAAAGTAATTACAGTTTAACCCTTTAAACATTAAAATTCGATGGGAAATCCTAGATGAAATATTACTATGTATATAGTGTGTTCCGAAAGTGTTCGTCCGGATTAATACAGGAGATGGAGAACTTCAAAACAAATATATTTCGGTATAGAACGTATGGTCCCTGATGTCAGCTTGTAATGTTAGGGAACGTTTGGTTAGTGGTGCTGACGTTATTTATTGTGTTGGTGTAGCTAACTAGGAATGTGTACTGACATACAAAACTGCAGTGAACAACAGTGAACACGGGGTATTTTAGGTACGTCGAAATGGCCGACATGTATTTCGGATGCTGCTCTGTGAATGAAAGCGGACGAGCGGCAGTCAGAGAGTATCGAGAGCGCTTTCCGAAACGAGGCTTCCACAACACCAGACATGCGATCGGCTGCATCGCCTGCTACTTCAAATTGGCACTTTCCGTGCAAGTATGCAAATACGGGTCAGAATCAAACAGTGCCAACTCCCGAAATGGAAAAAGAGATTCTGGGACGTGTTGAAGATACTCCGTCAACAAGTACACGACGTATTGCACACGTCCTTGGCGTCAGACATAGTCTTGTGTCGAAGCTGTTATGTGACCAGCAACTTCATCCTTTCCATCTTCAGAGCTTCGTAGCAATAGCACCTGAAGATTTTGCCCTACCCATTCAGTTCGCATAGTGATTTTTACTACAGCCTGCCCTGTACATCATACATCTGGCCGAGGTCCTGTACACAGGAAAGGCTTTGGATTGCTTCCTCTGTAGACATATGAAACAGTTGCTGCACGAAACCGTTGTGGAAACAGGAGGAGACCTCGTCGCTAGGACTGCCATCGCTGCTGGTACCACTGCGGACGTGCCAGGAGCCTTCGAAGAGGCACGTCAATCAATGGTCTGATGACATACCGCGTGCACACAGGCCAATGGGTGCGCTCGAACCAGTTTCTGTGAATGCCACTGCAGTAATTAGCATGCTACGTCTACACCTACGTGATTACTCTGCAGTTCACAACTATGTGCCTATCAGAGAGTTCATTGAACCAACTATAAGCTGCTTCTCTACTGTTCCACTCTCAAACACCGTGCAGGGAAAAGAAACACCTAAATCTTACCATGTGAGCTCTTATTTCTCTTATTTTACTATGATGATCGTTTCTCCCTATATAGGTAGGCGCCAAAAAAATGATTTCTGACTCCGAGGAGAAGATGGTGATTGAAATTTCATGAGAAGATCCTGCTGCAGGGAGAAATGACTTTGTTTTAATTATTTCCACCCCCAGTTCATGAGTCATGTATGTAGCACTCCCTGCATTATTTCTGAATAATACATAACAGGCTGCCATTCAATGACTTTTCCGATGTCCTCGTCAGTCCTACCGAAACTACCTTCTGCGAAAATCGCTCCTAGCATTAGAAATAGTCATCAGGGATAATATGATTTTTATGTGGAGAGGGTCCACCTTGAACAAAATACAACTTTTAGTTTTCTTTTTATTTCCCTGACGTGTTTCTCTGAAGTTTCAGCAACATCAGTGAGCTTTTATTATCTTCTATAAAACAGGAAAAACGCTTTTTACTGCTTGTACGTATATAAATTTGAGATTTCAAGACAGTATTTACACATTTTGTTTGTTATTGAAATATGTAAATACTGTCTAAAAACTGTCTTAATTCATATGTGTATAAATAGTTAAAAGCATTTTCCTTGTTCTACAGAAAATAACAAAAAAAAAACCACTGATGATGCTGAAACTTCAGCGAAACATGTCTGATGAATAAAAGGAAAACCTCAAGGGATAATATGCACCATAAGGAAATACATTTGTTTTTATGTTCTCTTGATTCTGTATTAATTTCAGTGAATAGCTTTCAGGCACCCCATATTACCACGAATAACGTTGGGGCACCCCATATTACCACGAATCATCACTAACAAACCAGAAGTGCTGAGAAGCAGACAGAAATATAGCGAAAGATGAAAACTGACCTGTCTTCAGAGACACAGAGTTTTGGTTAACAAAGCTTTAGATATGAAGAGAAGAAATGAAAGGGTGGGGGCAGGTTTAACAACATACAGCAATTCCTAATCTTTCAGAATAATAGTTTCTTTACTTTAACGTAGTTGGTGGTGACAGTATGGGGAATAAATTGGAAAATGTGTGATATTTTTGCATTTTTCTTTTATTACTGAGTTTGTTTAAGCTTTCTGTGATGAGAGCTATATTCCTGTAAATATGTTTCTTTTTACCTATTTAAGTTTCGTGTATTTGAATGCTGGGAGCATCTGTTGATGCTTGTACATAGCTGTTCGTTATGTGGTTACTGTAATTACTGATGCAAGTCTTTTTATTACACGACTTAGAGTGTGGAGGGAACAAAGAGACCGGATAGTCGGCTTTCCTTCACGTTACCACGCCTGGGATCGGAGTCGTAGTGCATGGGTGTACAATCCCTACCCCTCCTGTGAAATCTCTATGGTTCTTACAGGTAAGCAGCATTAGTCTAAGAGGGCAGTTAAGAGAAACGAGCTAATGTAACTGATTGTGTTTAAATATGACCTTAATTTGATGACTATAAACACATGTTGCCAGTAAATGCAGGAGGGGTGAGGGGTTGGTGGTAAACATGCCACAGTTACAAGATTATGTCTAGCTAGTATATGACTGACCACACTTGGAATCAGCATCTGTGATACGTATTATGTAAATTGAAGGTGAAAGGTGGACAGAGGAAAGAAAAGGGAAGGGACTATTGATCTCAGCTGCATGGCGACTTCATGTGGATTCAGCGGCGGCGAGTGAAAATGCGTGCTACACCAGGATTCGAGCCCGGTGTCTCCTGCTTACTAGGCATGTGGGTTAAATCCTGCCTAGTAGGCAGTTGCGTTAAGCAATTCGCCACCTGGGCACAGTGTTTATCATAGCTGCAAGCTAGGTGAGGATGTGGGTCGCCCGACAGGCATGCCCAGGTCGCCGCGCAATTGCGATAACCACTGTGTCTGTGTGGAGCAGTGCTTAACCCAACTGTCTTAAAAGCAGCTGAGCCTAGGTTCGAATCCTGGTTGGCAGACACTTTCACTCGTCGCCGCTGATTCCGTATAAAGTTCAGATCCAGCTGACATCAACAGTTCCTTCCCTTTCCTTTCCTTTCTCCACCCTCCAATTTACATAATATGACAAGTGGAAATTATAATATCCATCTTCTCTGTAGAGGAGAGGCTACACCAGAAAAGGCATCAGTATTTTCTTGTAACACAAGTGAACTAACAAGAAATACATTTCGTTAAGCAATCAGGCGCAGGAAACATGCATTGAGTTAACACTAAGGATTCGTAAGAGTGCCCGTGACGAAAAAAAAAAAAGCAATCCGTACCTCCTTCAGGCATCACTACACCAAAGTTGATTTGAGGAACGTACAGTTGTGACTTTTTGGCGTTGATATTGAGCCAGTAAACAGCTTTGTTGCCTGGGTGACCATCGCGATACCTAACTAGGAGCACTACACAAGGAGGGAACTGCAAGACCTGCATCTCGTTAGACTTCTTTCACTGGCGATACACGAAAACTTAAGCACATTCCATAATTGCCGACTCAGAGGAGGAATTAGTAACAAGACTGCTAGTAGCAGCCACATAACCTCACACACATACACATACACACACACACACACACACACACACTCACAGAGAGAGAGAGAGAGAGAGAGAGAGAGAGAGAGAATACACCACAGATTTTCCGCCCAACAAGGGGCGTCATTTTACGTCAAACAAGGAGCGTCCTGATACCCTGATATTGGCAGTGAGCTGTCGACCATTGTGCTAATTTTCGACATTTGTTATAACATTAGTCACTACAAAAACTCACTGAAACACATTTAAAGTTGTTTTACTCTGAGTCACACCGAATTATGTTCTGGTAATCCTAACTCAATCAGTATGTGTTTCCAACACCTGGCTACTGTCATCATATTTGTACTATGGGGAGGCGGGGCATGAGTCACACCGAATTATGTTCTGGTAATCCTAACTCAATCAGTATGTGTTTCCAACACCTGGCTACTGTCATCATATTTGTACTATGGGGAGGCGGGGCATGAGTACAGTTCTCATTGTTCGTTATTTTGTTCAGTTGTCTCACACTCTTGAAACATTTAATTTTTCACGCATATTAAAACTCATCTTACTGGCTTACACTATGACTCAGTAGTCTGACGAGAAACGTGTGGAATATGAATGAAATTGTTATGCATTTCATTTTTTGGATTGTTAATTCCGAGAACTGTAAGGAACACTAAATGTGATTGTGTATAGTTTCTCATAACTCTTGAAACAACAAAGCCTGATCTGGACAAAATAAACGCCTTCGCCCGATGTTCCGAAGAATACATTTTGTAGAATGATTATCTGGCCCCTGATGTGACGAAGCCACACTGGTTCCTACACGAGCCACTCCGATTTCTTAGTAATTTATGTCGATGAGAAAACATGAAAGATCGCAGAAATCATGATTATTATTGAAATACCTACTTCCACTGTTGTGACTGACGCAGATCCCCATGTTTTCCATCCAAAGCCGCTCAAAAGTATTTAATGTATGATGCCAGTAGATCCAAATGTAACAAAAACAAGCGTGAACTAAATATCAAGCACTATGGTACACCTTGTTTCACTGTGTACACACGTTAATTCTTAATGTGACTCTCTACTTAATTTACGTAGGATAGGATGAAAGCCTGTTACCGTCAAGGTCTTCAATGCCATCAGTTTTTATCTTCTGGGGAAACGCTGGGGAATGACTTCCCATAAACGTTTCTGTCCGCAAAGTAACTCCTTTACAATGTAGTTTGCCAACGATTTATTTCGCAGATGTTCATTGAATGTATTACACTATGTAATCAAAAGTATACGGGCACCCCCAAAAACATCTTCGCGGAACTCACGGACTTCGAACGTGGTCAGGTGATTGGGGGTCACCTGTGTCACACGTCTGTGCGCGAGATTTTCACACTCCTAAACATCCATAGATCCACTGTTTCCGACATGAAAGTGAAGTGGAAACGTGAAGGGACACGTACAGCACAAAAGCGTACAGGCCGAACTCGTCTGCTGACTGACAGAGACTGCCGACAGTTGAAGAGGGTCGTAATGTGTAATAGGCAGACATGTATCCAGTCCACCACACAGGAATTCAAAACTGCATTAGTATCCACTTCAAGTACTATGACAGTTAGGCGGAAGGTGAGAAAACTTGGATTTTATGCTCGAGCGGCTGCTCATAAGCCAGACATCAGGTCGGTAATTGCCAAACGACGCCTCGCTTGGTGTTAGGAGCGTAAACATTGGACGATTGAACAGTGGAAAAACGTTGTGTGGAATGACGAATTACGGTACACCTTGTGGCCATCCGATGGCAGGGTATTGGTTATGGTGAATACCCGGTGAAACGTCGTCTTCCAGCTTGTGTAGTACCAACAATAAAATTCGGAGGCTGTGGCGTTGCGGTGTGGTCGTGTTTTTCATGAAGGGGGCTTGCATCCACTGTTGTTTTGGTGGCACTATCACAGCACAGGCCTACATTGATGTTTTAAGCACCTTCTTGCTTCCCACTGTTGAAGATCAATTCGGGAATGGCGATTGCATCTTTCAACACGACAGAGCACCTGTTCACAATTCACGGTGTGTGGCGGAGTGGTTACACGACGATAACAGCCCTTTAATGGACTAGCCTGCACAGAGTCCTGACCTGAATCCAATAGAACACTTATGGGACGTTTTGAAACTCTGACTTCGTGCCATGCCTCACCAATCGACATCGATACCTCCCCTCAGTGCAGCACTCCATGAAGAATGGGCTGCCATTCCCCAAGAAACGTTCCAGCACCAGAGTGAACGTATGCCTGTTAGAGTGGAAGCTGTCATCAAGGCTGAGGGTGGCCAACACCATATTAAATTCTAACATTACCGATGGAGGGCGCCAAGAACTTGTAAGTCATTTTCAGCCAGGTGTCCAGATACTTTTGGTCACATAGTGTACATATTTTCATGTTGATCATTGCTATATGAACGCTACCAGGACAGTCTTTGATGGTAAAAGCGAGATATTTAACTGTTTAGAACGTTTCGAAGCAGCAGCGATCAGACAGCGACAGTTTAATCGCTGGCAGCCAGAGAGCGAGTCTACATTCTTCTTCAGTGAGTGCGCTGACACAAGGGACACGGCGTGCTTGCTTATTCACATGTAGTTGCCTTCTTGTTGGTTGTGTGAGTGTTTGCAGTTTATAGCTTTTGTTGCTCACTTCACACCTGCAAAAGACGATCAAAGCAGAACTTCAATTGACCGAGATATGTACGAAGATTTATTCATGTGCATCACTTAAGTTGATTTCATTGTAGACGTAGCTCTAAGGTGTAAAGACCTTCAAGAATTATAGACGTAAGCTTCGATTTAGAGTCACGGGACACGACAGTGCATTCTGTCCAACGGAATATCAGAAACGTGATGTTGGTGTTCGAATAACGGAAAATGAGCAGTGGTCCACATTTCTGTTAAGCCCAGTAGAAGAGTTGAGCTTCAGATGAATAACGCTGGAAAGGCGAACACAAAACAAGAGTCTTAAGCCCAACAGTTTTATGATAGTGTAAACAGTGGATGGATGGCGATCTTCTGCAAACAGAATATATTACTATCTCTGAATGTGTGGGAGCATTGGAGTCACCGGCATGGCCGGAAAATCCTGGAGTAACATATGGTGAAACAAGTATAAAAACCCTGTGTCTGCGTTTTCGTCTTCCAGAGAGACGGATGCTTATAGGGGTTCGGAATCATTTTACGGAGAAGAAAATGCCAGCATCCTCCATTCCTCTTCTCAATGCAGTGAAATGTGTTCCCATATTTACTAAGGAATGTGAACGTGGGTTTCCGCTCCATCCTGCTACAGTCAGCAGTCTGATGTTCGTTAAATTTCTTGGTCCTTCACTCCAGTTGTTTCAGCCTATGGGTCACTTATGCTCTTGCTATATGAAATGCAGTCATCTTGCTACTGATACCAACAGTAAAGTAGGAAGGCTTGAAGCCTACAGCAGCCATGACTTGACGTCAGTTTTGAAACTGTTATAATGCTACCTAATGTTAATTACAATGTAGTTTTATAGTGAAATAAATAATCAGCTATGCTGAAAACTTCATTAATTGTCGCTGTATTATATCTAGTGTGAGAGTTCACTCAAATATTCTTTTAGAAAAAGAACACTGAATGTCATAATATTTAAGCTTCTATAGGGCAATAGAGTGAACTGCACAATCAAAAGCTTTTAACGAGTCACCAATAAGACTAGGTCGCAGTAGCTCCTCGATTAAATTTTGTATAATATAATTTGTGAATTGAGAAGTGGCATGCTCTATGGAGAAACCCCTTTAAAATCCAAATTGAGACAGACTAAGTATTTTGTTCAGAGATAGCTGTGTTACAATTTTAGCATGAACTATCTTTTCCCACGCCTTCAGCAAAGAGGTAAGCAGTGAAAATATGATGACGAATTGTAAAAAATCGAAACTGGATCGATTTCAGCCAAATTTGGTACAAATACTATTTATTGTCTCGAAAAAGTTCTGCGGTACGAATCACCACCCCCCCTCCCACCTCCCCATTTGTGTGGGGTGAGAATGAAAATTGGATGACACTGGAGACAGACAGAGTGAGAGGGAGGAAAAGGATGTGGGCACAAAAATGGCGTATGAGGAAATGGACATAGACAGAGTATGGTGATGGAGAGAGAAAATGGGCATGAGGAAACTGACAGCGTGTGGGGAGAGGATGAGATGGACAGAAGGCATGAGAAGAAGGAAACAGGGAGAGAGAAAGGAGGAGGACATGGACAGAGACTAGGCAAGGAGGAGGTCGACAGAGAGAAGACTGAGGAGAAGGTGTGCTGACAGATTTGGGAGGGGGAGGTTAGAGAGAGGGGTGACGTGGAGAGGGACAGAGAGAGATGTTGCAATGTATCTGATGTATACATATACCTGTATCCATGTATGTATGTTAAATATTCCTTATCTCGTACTACATTTTCTCAGTTCATACAGTAAAATTGTTACATTAGGCAAGACGTTTTAATTTATTACTTCTTTACTACTAACTGTTTGCAAGACATATCCCACACAGCAGCCACATAAACCACCGAATGTACCTGCAAAATGTATGAATCTGTGACACATAGCTCAGTAGTTATGACATCGTGAACATTGAGAACCATGAGAAACCAGTTTACTTTAAAGTGGGACGCATATTACGTAGACTACACCCACCCAATGTTTGATAATGGGAGCACTTAGTGACTTCCAACAAACTTCCATTATAGTTTCAAACCTCTTCTACTCTCTTTTTTGCTTACATATTCAAGGTCAAATATGTAACACGTAAACTGATTTATAAAGTAATCAGAAGTCTGAGGCTGTTTTACACATGCGGCTTCGATTTGTTAAAGGCTCTGGAGTTAACTGGTTACTTCCTGGCTGAAGAGATACACAATGGAAACAATTTCAACCAAATTTGTTATGTAAATGGTTTACTGTTGTGTGCAGATGAGCTGAGCCAGAGGTAAAATGCTAGTTAATATCTGTCCTGGTACCTTTATAGGAAAGTTTTCTGACAGCAGCTTTTAATGGAGTTAATGATATATATATTATTAAAAAGGGGAAAAAATTCCGAGCATACTTTATTGATATATTATATCATGTTTCGCCAGGTACTGATGGAAAACACATTTAATCATGTATATATGACATTCGTGTAACTTTTTGCTTGTATTTTATTGCTTTATCTCTTGAGCTGTCCATACCAGTTTTCAGAGATACTTGTAGGTAGTGATTATTAAGTATGTTGGCTACCTGACTTCTATCATTTATTATTAAGCTCTTTTCCTTTATAACAAACTTATAAAAATTTTAACTGATTTTCGATTCGTTTTTATCTATTTCCCATAGTGTATTTAATTTTATAACCTGCATTATTAATTTTGGGCATTAAAAGTGACATTTTCCAATTCGTTATGTGTCAACGACATTAATAAAGTTACAGGCTATGCACTCAGTAATATCTGCAAGTAAGCAACTGATACTGAAGGACTATGTTGGTTTATACCTCACTTTATCAATCATAATGGAAACAGAGGTGTTGAGAATGATATTTCATTGTAGGTGGCAATGTATCACTGAATGCAATGCCACTATATCTGTCTGATTTTGTTACCTGGACAGCAGTCTGTCCTGCATATGGTGAAATCAGCTGTGGATACTGTGAGAAGCTAGGAGGCATACGGAAATCTGACTTGACTTGTGCACCAAGAACATGTACTACAACAAATTAGTTTCTTACCAAAATGTTGCTGCAGGTAGTTCAGGTATTGACTCGTGGTACAACTATTGACTCATCCTCTTGGAGACATAGTCATATAGAAACCCATTTTTCCTTACCAACATTCTGAGAGGAATATTTCCAGTTCAGTTTTTGGTACAATACCCAGAATCACTCCACTGGTAAATCATTCTCTTGAAAGAAGTATTGTCCAACAACGTTTTGTGATGTTAAAGCACATAATTCTGTAATTTTTTGAGAATACTGAGATGTTTAATCGATTTCCTTTCACATAGTACATCCACAAATTGTGTAGATATTCTTGTTCACAAAATTCCTTAGATGAACTTTTGCGCCAGCACCCATCAACCGTTCTATTGTATAGGACACTTCATTGCCACGCATATCATGATGTCGCACTCTATACTGGATCTACTTCCTAAGGTTCTTGCTGCACCAGGTGCAGTCTGAATGCATAGTTGTCTACCCTTGCAACAAAATTACGAAACAGACATTAACTGTGTGCTTTGTAAGGGGGCAATCTTTTACTGTTCTCTCCTGTGGCTACTTGCTTTACTTCAGAAGCAAAGCGCTACAATTTCTCATTGTGCTTCCACAATGAAAGTGAACAAGAAGCACAGACGTTAATAGAATGAAGACGCATTCTGGAGGAGATGTAGTCAAATCCTTCTGTAACTAGTGCGATGTAAGGTTTTTGTCTATTTTCTGTAACATTGGGGAAAAGCTCCTAGAATGATCCCTTAGCGAGACCTGACGCTTTCTTCTCCGCTCTTGTCCAGCTGAGGTGGTTCAGCGTTTCTTAGAACCTCAAAGCGAACAAAAAGTTACACTGTAAACTATGTATCACTTGGAGAAAGAAGAACAAGCAAATGTAATTATTTAACTCACAGGAGCCCCAGTTTTTGTGCCCCAGATAAGTGTAAGACACCAAGTATTTTTCTTTAGATGCCTAACTTACAAACTTTTTATTTCAGTTTCTTGATAATCATCTCTGTTACTTACCATATTCTTTGTTGCTTGTTAATGTGTTTAGTGGTTGTTACTGACGACCACATATCATTTCACCATACTTGTTATAAATTGTTTATTTATAGGTGCCGCATTTTTTCACAAATACTACTCGTACCTTTACACGTATTGGCTACCTCAGGCAATAAGAGACAAAGTGGATGAATATACGAATTGTGAGGATATTGCTATGAATTTCCTAGTTTCTCACATCACTAGAAAGCCTCCCGTCAAAGTAAGTAATATTGACCCAAAGTATTCAATTTTCGGTAGTAATTTTGTTTTACTTGTTATCGACTACGAAGTCACTTGTAGTCATACCTTGTAATTTTAAATGCTTGTAATGGGTGTTTCATAGAATGTGAAAAAATCAGTTGCCGTTAACAGTGTTGTCCTAATTCAAATGAACATTGTAAACCATGACAACAACAACAAGAAATAAAGAAGCAAACATTCGTGAGAACTGAAAGATGGCGGCACGTAAACAGTGAAATTAACACTGACCTTTCACATGTGATATTACTCTCTTCTTGTTGTTGTGGTCTTCAGTCCAGAGACTTGTTTGATACAGCTTTCCATGCTACTCTATCCTGTTCAAGCTTCTTCACCTCCCAGTACCTACTGCAACCTACATCCTTCTGAATCTGTTTAGTGTATTCATCTCTTGGTCTCATTCTACGACTTTTACCCTCCATGCTGCCCTCCAGTACTAAATTGGTGATCCCTTCATGCCTCAGAACATGTCCTACAAACCGATCCCTTCTTCTAGTCAAGTTGTGCCACAAATTTCTCTTCTCTCCAGTTCTGTTCAGTGCCTCATCATTTGATATGTGATCTACCCATCTAATCTTCAGCATTCTTCTGTAGCACCACATTTCGAAAGCTTCTATACTCTTCCTGTCCAAACAATTTATCGTCCATGTTTCATTTCCATACATGGCTATACTCCATACAAATACTTTCAGAAATGACTTCCTGACACTTAAATCTATACTCGATGTTAACAAATTTCCATCCTTCAGAAACTTTTTCCTTGCCATTGCCAGTCTACATTTTATATCGTCTCTACCTCGACCATCATCAGTTATTTTGCTCCCCAAAGAGCAAAATACTACTTTAAGTGTCTTATTTCCTAATATAATCCCCTCGGCGTCACCTGACTTAATTCGACTACATTCTATTATCCTTGTTTTGCTTTTGTTGATGTTCATCTGATGCCTTCCTTTCAAGACACTGTCCATTCCGTTCAACTGCTCTTTCAAGTCCTTACTCTCTTATGTTCGTCGTTATCCCAAGACAACAGTAACAGCTTTTAATTCAGTTTTATCTTGGAATCAAGCCAACCTATATGATTATCTATCGAGTGAAGACGTCCACGAACCATCATTCGTCGATCCCAACATTTTTTTCTAGAATGCATTGTCTCTTTCACACTGACACGAGGCGAAATCTTTTCAATCAGTATTTAAGGACAAATGCTGTCTTAAGGATTCGCCATCTGTCGTAATTTTAGAGGCAATGCATTTTAGTTGCTGTGGTATTGTACCTGTGTATTAAAGACACTAATGTTCTGCCATTACATCTTTTACACAGATCGTATCTTTTTTTCTTAATTTAATTCCTTTCAGAAATATTTTTGTATTAGGATTATCATCAATGTTCTTATCCTACTATTTCACTTTGGGCTATCTCCCTTTCACAATAATGTCAGTTCTAAAGTAGGAATTCAGTTAGTTTAGTTTATGACAGTCACAGATATTTGCTATATCATACAATTTTTAGTGATGTGTTTTATATGATACGATTGACAGTGCTCCTTTCCAAAATAGGCACACCTGTTATATACGGAGTTGTAAAAGTATGAAATCACTTATCTTTTGGCATAGAGTTATTATCTTCAGTGAACACACAACAGTGTACCACATACATCCAATGTGCAACGTTGTATGACTTCACGTTATCGTGGCTGAAGATAAACTCAACTGAATGTTATTACAATCCACTTTTTTTCATTACAACAAATTATGTCACAAATAACGACCGCAGGCACCATCCGCAATGACGGTGCCTCTGGCCAAGCGGTGATGTTGGCCAATCGTCCGAAAGCAATACCTATGTAGGAAATTCGTTTTGTCCTTGTATCTGCTCCCACTCGTACACGGAACAAATTAGGAAAACGTGACGACCTAGAGTATTTAACACTATGTACTAAAAATTGAACTTTATTAACATTTATGGAGCAAATGTTCCTTACCACATATCGTGTTCCCATCTCTGAGGCAGTGCATACTACAATCCCAAGCTATCAGTGCATCCCCCTTCCCAGTGTTATGCCATATTGGTGGAATCCAGCCATATACTTACGTTCTGTTACTTACAGAGACTTAGCTCAAACTAAATACAATAATTATTTTCTAACAAATGAAACTTAGATATAAACTGTAAGTTGATTAACGCGAACTAGTACACAAATAGTAAACACTTCATTTAGCTACTGTTTTATATAAAAGTGGTTATATTAATATGAATTGTCATGAATTCTTTCAGTGCCTTCACAATTTCACTTAGTGGCTTAACCCATCTCCAGAAGTCTAAAATCAATCAGAATATGAGCCTGAATAAATTAAATGGCATCAAAAATTCATACAATGGATCTGATTGATTATTATGAATATTATTTATAGTGCATAACAATGTTTCATTCTGACGGGGTGTTAATTCTCTAAATATTTGCTGTTCCAGTTTACTGCACTGTATTCACTTCTTTCGACAATGTCCTGACAAATGAATAGGGTAGTAAGAATTACATTCAAATGTTTTGTGTTTTTATGGTACACTATCTGACATGTTCCACACCGATAGGAATAATCCTTTTTTGGGTCTATGGATCGAAAGCTGAATCTAATCTAATCTAATCTATGATAGCTACAGTCTTTTTAGAGATGGCGCATTAAAACGCTGGACCCGGTTGACAAATAAAATAAGATTGAAAACTGACAGCTGAAACTTGTTTAATTTGACATCCCCAATATATAGACATGTCTTTCCCCACCAGTTTAGAGGATATGAGGTCAAAGGAAAAATAAACAGGTAAAAATTCTGTATATATTTCATAGTGGAAGTAAGGTTCCTGGTGGCAAGCAATATTTTAACCCAATATACTTTCAACACAAAACAGACTTTCACTTGCACATTAAATTCAATCTGAATGTATACAAGTGGTCCAACTAAAACGTTCATATTTCTTTACATATTACACGAATATGTAATAAAATATGGGGCTTCCTCTTTAAAAATACGCATTTGAAATCCGTTTGACTTATGGCAGCGCCATCTAGCGGGCCAACCATAGCGCCATCTGGTTTCCCCCTTCCTGCTTGACAAGTTTCGTTCTTTGCAGGTTTTCCGTTTGACGCTTATTTCTTGAGATGTTTGGCCTGGTCACTATCAATGGACCACCCTGTATACATATACAATTCTCCTAAATTATGTACCTATTTATTTATTAGTTACTTGAACTTCTGTCACTGTCAGATAACTGTTAGTGTTAAATTATTTAGTTTTTTCTGTAGGAGAAGTTTTTATCTCTTGTTCTTTGAATGAATTAGTATTCCTCGTATCCATTTTGTCCTGGGACTTGAATGCTGATAAATACAGCTTCACCTTTTAATCCTTTGATGGATACTTAAGTTGTTCTTTCTGTCAATAGAAACTTCACATGGTTTTGATTGTTAAAGTAATAGCATGAACGCATTTAGATCCCATAAGTCTTTTAGTCTTAAGTAGTACACTTCCACTAAGCATAAGATTTCTGTCACATTGGCTCTTTCCAGCCTACACATTAGGACACTCAGCCCTTGTTTGACATGTTGCCCAGCGAGTGAATTCACAGGTTTTGCTCTCCCCCTCCCCCCTCCCCCCTCCTGGAAAATCACACCTCCTACAACTCCCTCTACATTAATGCTAGCGTGAGGACTTCCTTGTCTTGCGTAGTCTTCTAGACTCACACACTTGCCTGCCTCGGCAATGTGAATTTTCCTGTAGATTTCTTTATTGTAATGTTATGCCACTTTCATTCTTTATTATATTCATACATGTAACTGCAGATCTACTGCTACATTGTTTGCAAGGCGCAGAAAATCCTGTTCTCAGTGACACCGGTGATAAAGGTCTCAGTGTCACCGGTGTTAATGGAGACTTGTAACTTAACACTGAAACATTTATTGGTTATTATTTCCCCTAACACAATTATCATAGGTGTACAAATACTTAATATTTTTGGTTGTATTACTATTACATTAGACTGGTTCTTAACAGTAACTTCTTAATTACATTATCTTTGTTAATATATCTGCAAATGTTTCTCTGTAGCGATTTTCTTTAGTGTTTGGTGCCTTTTGGCTGAAGGTTGTAGAACTGGTTTTTATGTGCCCCTGGTTGCGACTTATAGCTGATACAGTTCCCCAAATCACTTAGTGAATTACGAAAATTAAAGAAGGTACCTTACTCTTAATTCTACAACCAGTAAGGCGCTTACAAAACTATGAAGTATCTAAGCTCTTTATTTTCCAGGGAAAATGTTGTACTACATCGCGGTACATTACCTTATGGGTTCCGTTTTCTTCTTGTGGGCATGGAATACTTTGTATCGCGTTCATCTCGCTGCCTTCCTTATTACATGACACATATGTACCTTTCCTCTATTATCTAGTTGTCTAACGTAAATTATTCAAAACTTTCTTATGTATTCAATACTCTATAAATTCAATGTTGCATAAAACATTAGTCTTACTCATTTAAGAGTGTTTCTCGACAATTTCCTGCGGACCCTCGTTTCGATAAAAAAATTGCCTACACTTCTATTAAGTTTAGAATTACACTCATGCACTTTCACGATTACTAGTTCTCCAGAGTGAAATTTTTGTGTCGGAACTGCTGGCTTATATTTCCATAATCTATGTGAAAAGCTCACAATTAACATCTGTTTAACAAGTTTATTCGGTGTTTTATTGCTCACTGTCTGACCTGTAGGCCACCCCAACTTCAATAATAACGATTCACCAATTACCGCAATTTCCTTCTGAGAATTTATTTTGGTAATAGTTCCATACTTAAATGTGGTAGTTATTTAACTCTGTCTCAAGCTTGTACAACGTTCAGACACATATGTTACGAAAACTACTAAAATATATAGGACATAAACTACCTAGCTCCTTCATTGCCCTTTCAGCAGGGTTGCTCCAGAGCTGCTACTTGTATTTATTTACTTATTTAGTCTTAAATTCGTCCACAAAACCTTTATAATATGGTCCCACCAAACTGACTACCATTAATTGGAATATGATGTACAGTGTGCTCGGAAATTCCTGTTACCAATTTCTGTGAATGGTAGAGGGGATTGTGTGCATTATGTTTTGAATAGGGCATCTGGAAATGTGCCACATCCGTTCTATGACAGTTTCAACTGAGATGTTAGAGTCGTACACTTCTGCTTGAGGAAATGAGTTAGACCAGACGCAATGCAATTGTTAGGTAATAGTTCGAAAGGAAACATAACGAAACATCTAATAATCACTTAAGCAGACTTTTTGTATCAACACTTAACATTAAATGTTTACATTATTTCAAAACAGAAAAGAACCCAGCAAACTGTACATACAAAACAGTATTGATGCAATAACAACAAAAGCTCTACGTGGTGCCCACCACCGTGGTTACAGTTCTGGTACACACTCTCCATCCCACATGGTGTCTCTTCAGCGTCTTGTGCAGCAGCCAGAACTCGTGGTGACAGACATTTCGTCTCTACAGTAGCCTTGTAAACTATAAACTTTGCATAGGACCCCACAAGAAGTAATCTGTATGAGCTAAATTCGGTGATGGCTGTGGCAACGCGTTTGGGCCACCTCAGCTGTTCCATCTTTCCCATACCGTCTGATGAAATGTCTCCAAACTACACATGAGCATTGAGACAAAGTTGAAATAATGAGACCTCAGTCACAATTTTTAGTTTTATTAACCAGGTTTCAACACTTCTAAGAGTGCCTTCATCAGAATTTAAATGTTTAAAGTGGCCTATAATATAATTACAAATTTATGAGAAAGGAAATTTTTACGTAAAAGTGTAAGTACTTATTAACAATACAAGACAGAGACAGTACTTAAGTGTCACATATAAAATAAATAAGGGCTTTACTCACAATTTTTTTTAAAAAGAATGCATGAGGGCGAGCCACTATGGGTTTCTCATATTTGCAAAGCAACGGCATGGGCGCCCGCATTAACAAGTGCAGGCAGGTGAACGTGATACCAAGAGAGCCATCTTGTAGGCGTAAATATATGTAGGCTACTTAACATTTCAAATATAGACAGCTGAATGTTAAAATGAACAGAATTTAGTATTTGAACTCACAGGCAAAGTTTAATGAGACAACAGCAGACATGGTAACAGTTTGCTTATGTAAAAGCATAGCAATACAGTTTGAAAACTGAAAACTGATTAACAGTACAAAAACAAGCAGTACTTACACATCACGTATAAAATAAATATAAAGTGAAACAGCTTTAGTCACAATTTAAAGTAAAATGTGTGGAAGGCGAGCCACTGTGGGCTGCTCACATATGTCGTGCTTCAGACTAAGACGCCCACGTTAACGACTGTGGGCAAGTGAACATTACACCGAGAGTGCCATCTAGTAGCCGCACATAGAAGTTGGCTACTTAACATTCAAGTGTAGACAGCCGAATATTATGATGAACATTATTCAGTACATGATGTAAAAGGCAATATTTTGTTTAACAGCAACAGATAAAGTAACATTTTGTCAACATCGGAGCTTAGAAGTACAGCTTGAAGTATAAAAAAATCACTATAGAGAATACAGAAAGGAATGAATGACATAGCCTGTAGAAAACGATATAACATGAAATACAGCCAATAAACCACTTAATAAATGAAAAATTATGAGTTGGCTTGGATGGAAAAAACATTTCGGTAACTTCACAGGCAGATGAACATTTCACCGAGAGTGCCATCTAGTAGCCACAAGTACAACTTGACTAATTAACATTCAAGTGTAGACAGATGAATATTATGATGAACATTATTAAGTACATGATGTAAAAGGCAATATTTTGCTTAACAGTGACAGATAAAGTAACTTTTGTCTACATCAGAGATTAGAAGTACAGTTTGAAGTATAAAAAATCACTATAGAAAATACAAAAAGGGCTTAATGACATAGCCTGTAGAAAACGATATAACATGAAATACAGCCAATAAACCACTTAATAAATGAAAAATATGAGTTGACTTAGTTGGAAGAAAACGTTTCGGTAACTGCATGAGGAGACCTACAATTAAATGTCAGGTAATGGATTCATATCGTTGAATAAATTTTAATCACGAAACTGCAGCTGCTCATTGAGAATTAGGCTATCATTTCGAAAAAGATGTTTAAAAATCTGTAATTCTTCAATGCTGAAATCTGATTTCCTAACGAACATTCCTTGGCACAGCCTCCAATAACAGGTCCTATACATTTTGTTGGAAGATCAAGTGTGCAGGACCAGTTAGCTTCAGTGGAAGCAGGTGTGCATGCATTACATTCCTGAACTGAAATCGAAGTAGAACAAAAACGGTATGTTTTCAGACATGTGTTCGTAGTCAAAACATTATGTAGTCACTCCCCTATATAAGTTCGGGAATTTCCAAACACCCTGTATTGCAAAGTAGTCAGATGTGAGACATCTACTGGTCTTTTTAGCTGTAGCTGCCTGAAGAGGATACAATCGGACATACTTAGACTAGCATTCTAATACCACAAAAATAAACGTTAGTCTCCACTCCCTTTTCATAGGGGCCTATAAAAATCAACAGCAATTAAATCTCATAATCATCTAGGGATTAATTGGTATCATATAAACGTGAATGGTAGAAGCACGCCCTTCACTCTTTGACAAATATTGTACTGCCTGATTTTAGCTTTAACAAAGTTACCAATATTTCTGCAACAATAACATTTATTCATTTGTGTCAAGCATTTCTTTATCCCAAAATTACCATATCCATCATGAATATGTCTTATTAGATATTCAACAGTGCGACCCAGTACACATACCCTCCACCGCTTTTCATTTAATTTACTTTTCCAGAAAAGTATTTCCTTATATCGTAATCAGGGGTCTTGTTTCTCTCGTGGTAACTTACTCTCTTTCACAGCCTTTATTACCCTTTCAAAGATTGGTCTGTAGCTTGTTCCTTCACAGTGGTACCAGGTAAGGTTTTTGTTTGTGCTTGTCAACTGCGATTTTATAATCTACGTTTGGAAACCCCTTCCTCCTTCATCTGTAGGGGGTTTCTCTTTTAAACTGACTAGCTGCCTGGAAAATTCCATGGCCATTATATTTTTTCTACTTTTCATGAGGGATATCTGGAAATCAAATTTATGCAGAAATAAGATTCATTACGTCAGCCTTCGAAGTAATAGCTTACTACTATTTGAGAATGTTAATGCTTTGTGGTCCGTATAAATTATGATTTTCCACACACAAACCAAAGCCGCTTTCTCTATGACTGAATATTATGTCACGTTTATCTAACACACTAGCAGCAAAGGCAATACTTCTGTGATCATTCATGCGGTTTTCAAACACTCCTTTGAATAACTCACATGCAGTACCATAACATGAAGCATTAGTGGACGTTTTGAATACGTCCTCCATTTCAGTTCGATCTAAAATTTGTACATTGAATCACTCATCCTTTATATTATCAAACTTTCACTCTCTTGGAAACACCACTTCAAATTAGCATTCTGCTGCGGAAGTCCTATCATATCAGGACATCAAATATTCATAACAGGTAAATATCTTCTGTAGGACCGTACCATCCCAACAACTCACTTGAGCTATTTTTTATGTCACAAGTATGGACACTTTTCCGTAGCTTCTACCTTTTCAGGATCACCTCTAATACCTATAGGACTGAGAATGTGCCCTAAATATATTACCTCTACAGTTCCGAAAGTCACTTTACTGACTTTTACCATGATCCCTTTTACATGAAAGTTTTGTAATACCTTGTATGATACAGTATGTATTCCAACTAATTTTCAGTTACTACCATTACGTTGTTTGCATGCAAAATTAACTTCTGCAACAGTTGTGGCCCTACATTTTGATATAATGCTCTTAAAAACACTGACATACACTTTCAAACCGAAGAGACTAACTTTAAAACAATACGACGTCCCTTAAGAAAGGAGTGCAGGTACAGGCCTTGAACTAGGATGTAGGGGCACCTGCCAGTACGTGACAGTCTCATCAAGCAGCTTATACATTTGATGCCTTCTAGTTTTGCTAAGATCTCTACACACGTACTGGTTGGTCTCTTTCCACCTAGAAGTACCGATTTAAAATACTAGCATTAATAACTACCCAAATATTACAGAAGACATGGGCTACCTGTTACACTTTCTTCGAAAGCTCATATATCTCAAACCAAACCATGTATACATGAGGGACAAATTCCTAACGTGAGCACATCATTTTAACTTCAGAAATCTATATTTGTCCCAGGTACGACTACAGATTATTAAACTCTGTATTAATTTTGTCGCTAATTTGCATAATGTAACAACTTACCCCAGAATGGCATATATTGTTACACTCTACAGGGTTCATTTTTACATAATGAAAGGGAAATATCTTTTTGCTCTATAGCACACATTAACTTAATGAGTAATCTTAATCCAAGAGAAACGATTTTAGATTGTAATAAAGCATCTACACTACTGGCCATTAGAATTGCTACACCACGTAGATGACATGCTACAGACGCGAAATTTAACCCACAGGAAGAAGATGCTGTGATATGCAAATGATTAGCTTTTCAGAGCATTCACACAAGGTTGGCGCCGGTGGCGACACCTACAACGTGCTGACATGAGGAAAGTTTCCAACCGATTTCTCATACACAGTTGACCGGCGTTGCCTGGTGAAATGTTGATGTGATGCCTCGTGTAAGGAGGAGAAATGCCTACCATCACGTTTCCGACTTCGATAAATGTCAGTTTATCATATCGTGAAATTGCTGCTTGCGTTGGTCGAGATCCAATGACTGTTAGCAGAATATGGAATCGGTGGGTCCAGGAGGGTAATACGGAACGCCGTGCTGGATCCCAACGGCCACGTATCACTAGCAGTCGAGATGACAGGCATCTTATCCGCATGGATGTTACCGATCGTGCAGCCACGTCTCGATCCCTGAGTCAACAGATGGGGACGCTTGCAAGACAACAACCATCTGCACGAACACTTCTACGACGTTTGCAGCAGCATGGACTATCAGCTGGGAGACCATGGCTGCGGTTACCCTTGACGCTGCATCACAGACAGGAGCACCAGCGATGGTGTACTCCACGACGAACCTGGGTGCACGAATGGCAAAACGTCATGTTTTCAGATGAATCCAAGTTCTGTTTACAGCAACATGATGGTCGCATCCGTGTTTGGCGACGTCGCAGTGAATGCACATTGGAAGCGTGTATTCGTCATCGCAATACTAGCATATCACCCGGTGTGATGGTATCAGGTGCTATTGGTTACATATCTCGGTCACTTTTTGTCGGCATTGACAGCACTTTGAACAGTGGGCGTTACATTTCAGATGTGTTACGACCCGTGGCTCTACCCTTCAATCGATCCCTGCGAAACCCTACATTTCAGCAGGATAATGCACGACCGCCTGTTGCAGGTCCTCTACGGGCCTTTCTGGAGACAGAAAATTTTGTACTGCTGCCCTGGCCAGCACATTCTTCAGATCTCTCGCCAATTGAAAACGTCTGGTCAATGGTGTCCGATCAACTGGCTCGTCACAATACGCCAGTCACTACTCTTAATGAACTGTGGTATCGTGTTGAAGCTGCATGGGCAGCTGTACCTGTACACGCCATCCAAGCTCTGTTTCACTCAATGACCAGGAGTATCAAGGCCGTTATTACGGCCAGAGGTGGTTGTTCGGGGTACTGATTTCTCAGGATATGTGCACCCAAATTGCGTGAAAAGGTAATCACATGTCAGGTCTAGTATAATATATCTGCACAATGAATACGCGTTTATCATCTGCATTTCTTCTTGGTGTAGTAATTTTAATGGCCAGTAGTGTAATACGGTAATATGAACACCTTACTGATAGTGACATACAGAATAATTACTAAGTCATCCTTTTCTACACTCAAGCGCCTGGAAGAGGGCCTATCGAACCACCTTCACAATAGTTCTCTATTATTCCAATCTCGAAAAGCTTGCGAAAAGAAACTGTATCTTTCTGTGCGAACTCTGATTTGCCTTATTTTATTAAAATGGTCGTTTCGTCGTTTCTCTCTATGTAGGTCGGTGTCAGCAAAATACTTTCGCATTCAGAGGAGAAAGCTGGTGACTGAAATTTTGTGAGAACATACTGTCACAAGGAAAAGCCCCTTTGTTTCAATTACATTTACCCCAAATCCTGTGTCGTCTGATTAACACTCTCTCCCCTATTTCGTGATAATATAAAATGTGCAGCCCTTCTCTGCACTTTCTCAGTGTACTCAATTAATCCTATTTGGTAAGGATCCCACACCAAGCAGCAGTACTGCGAAAGAAGATGGACAAGCATATTATAGGCCGTCTCTTTAGTAGATCTGTTACATTTTCTAAGTGTTCGGTTAATAAAACGCAGTGTTTGGTTTGCCTTCCTCACAACATTTTCTGTGTGTTCTTTCCAATGTAAGTTATTTGTAATTCTAGTTGCTAGGTAATTAGTTGAACTTACCACCTCTAGATTTGACTTATTTATCGTGTAACCGAAATTTTAAAGATCCCTTTTAACACTCCTGTAGATGACCTCACATTTGTGATTAATTAGGGTTAACTGCAGTTTTTGCTCCCTGCAAAATTCGTTTTCTGCAATGTTTTTTGCAGTTTGATTTAATCTTCTGATGACGTCACCTGTTGATAAACGACAGCATCATCTGTAAACAATCTAAGACAGCTGCTTAGATTGTCTCTTAAATCATTTATAAACATAAGGAGCAGCAGAGGGCCTATAACACTATCTTGTGGAACGCCAGAAATCACTTTTATTTTACTCAATGACTTTCCATCAATTACTACAAACTGTGACCCCTCTGATAGGAAATCACGGTTCTAGTCGCATAACTGAGACGATATTTCATAAGCACACATATGTCAAAAGCCCTTTGAAAATATAGAAATACAGAATCAATTTGAAATTCCTAGTCAATAGCAGTCAACAAGTTGTGTGTGAGTTGTAAGTGTGTCACCTGAGCGTACTAGGAGATTTTTACCAAACAAACCCAACCCAACCACAAAATTTAATATTTTATTACCAAAAAGTGAAAATAAGAAAATAATAAATCATTATCAAACAGCTCTAAGCTTTTCATTCCATCTGAAAGAAATCCCCAGAGGGAATTTTTCAACTTCTCTATTTTCTCAGCTTCTCAACCTTCGAGGTTATTTCCAAATCTTTTTTAGCTACTTCCTAACAGCTGCTCTTTTCCTACATCTGTCACCTGTAACGCTCCTTCAGCAGCGTCTTTATGTTCGATGATCGCCATTGCTTGGGTGGGCTGCCTACTCCTGTTCTGGGGCAATCAGGAGCACAGGCAGTCGTTTGCAGTTTTGTATGTATAGTTGGTATTTTGACAGACTAAGTTGGTTCAAGTTTAGTCACTTTCGTCTGTTTATTTTGAGTGTAAATAAATTATTTAATGCACATTTCCATGACCCAGCCCTTTTGGATTTGTGATTTTCACAGACTTGAGATTAAGTGACGAAAGTTAAAGTCTTCTATCTCGAAAAATTTCTAAGTCCCAGATGTGTGTTTACAGGAAGTATTTTCTGGAAAATTGCTTTTACCATAATATTTTTATTTTTAAGGATAATTGAATTCTGATTGCATTTTTGAATCGGACATTACCACTGAAAAGCTGCTACCCACAGTACACGAAAGTAAGTTGGGCTGTATAACTCCCAGGGGCAAGAGGCAAAATATTGATTGTTAATTTCTCAGAGAAACATTAGCTGATCCTAAAAATTCAAATTGCCAGCATAATCTACGTAATAAATGCTACTCAGAAAAAATATAGTGAAAAACTTAAATATCATCTTCTTATTGGAATACTAAATTTTTCAGTTTTTGTTTCTTCATAGTTTCTTAAAATGTTTAACATTCTATAAACTTTTTTAAATTTTTTATTCGTTCATGTAATTAAAAATTTTCATTCAAAATTCTTTGCTGAGCATCCTATGCTAAATTTTTTGCACCACACGAGTATGTAGGCAATTGTATCATTTGGAACTTTATCATTAAAAGTTCCAACTAATTTCATTGTAGTTTTCTGTGTGGCTAACAGATCATTCTCATAGACAGATTTATAACACAGATAGAATAATTTTCAGTAAAACTGAATGTTATCACACTAACATCACCAATAAGTTGTGTGAGTTTCTTAAAATCAAGGAAAGCATCATAAGCTTTCAAAAATTCATTGGGTGGATCTAGATTCCATAGTTCGTAAGGAAATATTCCATTTCTCCCATTTTTTACATAGATATTTTGTAATTTAACATGATCAGTTAAAGAAGAATCAGGTAACGTATAATTTCTTTCTTTTTGTCTGGAAAACGACGAATATGAAATATGGCATATCAATTTCAAATAATTATAATCGTAGTGATATCTAGTTCAAAATTTCTGATTCCACTTAATCCAGCAATATCTTTTGTTTGTTGTTCAAAGAGATATATGGGAATATTTGTATTTTTTAGTCTTTCTTGCTCTAACTGGAGTGAATACTTCAAGCACATGCATTTCCATCGATTCTACAAAAATTTTACCTTCTTTTGGATAAGTATCTCATATTTCAATGTAGCATCATTTTTATCAGCCCCTCTAAGAATAATATCTCGAGCACTTTGTCTCCAAGTAAATATTACTGATAATCACCTTCCCAAATCACTTCTTTATAACCTCTGAAAAAACACCAAACAAATGTATTGGAAAAATTACTTCGTTTTTCTTACTTTTTATTATTTCATTATTAATGGTATGACCTTTCATGGTCAACTCATGAGCTAGAGTTGAAGTCAATTGAATAAGGATACATGAAGAAATGCATGGATATTCCATGCTACACATAGTATTATTTCCTTTCTTTATTGTGATAACATCAAACAGCTTTGCAACTAAGTTATCAATTAAATTTTTATTGGATTTTCCAACATATTTTGGACAATCTGTACCATTAGTACCAGTATACTGAAGTTCATATACAGCTGAGCATGATTACGATCAACTGAAGTCATCTCCAATATTTATACTAATCTCTGTGATCTTGCTGGGGAGATTTCGGCTAGTTTTAGTCTTCTCATTCACAGGGAACAAGTAAAACTGGTAGCTCTAAACTTTTTTCATCATTTATAAAGATAAAAATTGTTAAGACATTTATAAAACAGCTGTTAGATAAGCACCATTAAAGTCAATCAAATTATCATTCTCATCAGTTACAGTAATTTCTAAACCTTGGGTAGGTTCAAACAGTGGAATAATGTGGGTCAGGAATTATTTTGCCTCCAAGTTCAGCATTCAGTTTAAATGAAGCAATAATATTAGTTTCTCGACGAAAATGATTAGTTTGTTTCACAAACTTTCCATAAAATTTATATTAATTATTTTGAATGGAATAGTTTAAGGAACAACATAAGCAACAGTCTTTCCATTGTCTTAAACAATTTGGTTGCTAAATTCTTAAAGACTTCCAGTACTATCTTTATATCTATATATAATTTTACATCATTTGCTAAGATTGCTGGTTTCAAAACTTTATCAGCTTTAATGGTTACGTTAGGTTTTCTCAAATGAATAAATTTTTATATGTTTTTTAAACTAAGCTGACTTACAGGAGTCTCTATTCTTTCTCTGTCACAATACAGTTTATTATTTTTCAATGTAATATTTGGAGGAAAAGACAAATAAAAATGAACCAGTGCATCATTACTAAAGCTATATCGTATAGGTATGGTTAATCTTTTCTTGATAAGAGATGATTTATCACTCAACTGAAATAATGTACTGACTTATTAATAAAAATATTATTAAATAAATGACAACTGACTGGGAACTAACAATAAGAATTCCAGAGAACAAATCAAAATACAAATATGATAGACTTTTACCAAATGCTATTTAATATTCAGTCATAGGAAAACTACATTAATGATTGACAATTATATTCTTGCTCCAGAATGATTTAACTGGAAAATAGTTAATAATTTGTTCATTTATTCTAAATATTTGGATCACCAAAATATTAGGAATTTATATAAGTGTGTAAAGAAATTGAATATAAGAATACTGAGCAGATTACTGTTTTCATTGAAAATAATGATGAAAATATACCACTACACAAATGTGAAGATAATTCTGTTGATGTTTCAGATGACTTCATTATTGAAAATAAAGATGTAATTAGAGAATATTTTACTGCAGGTAGAAATAAACCAATAGATTGTTTTTATTCAGTTCAAAGTTAATCAGAAATACCAAAAAATAGATAGTGACACTTTAATTTTTAAATAGTTTCAGATGGGATAACACACATTTAAATCATATCTATCGGAATTTTTTGATGGTGATTTCAAGTTTGACGATTTTAAAGAAATACGTAGCAAATGTTGCAATGATCAATATTGACTTTTTACAATTGACATGACTAGGAAACCAGGTGAAGATAAGTTCAGAGATAAAATACAACATTTCATAAACATTAATTAAGAAGGTTAAATATAACATAAACATTAAAAAAGGAGGTTAATGATAATGTAAGCATTAAACATAACACTGAACATAAACATAAATGTTTAATTTGAACAGTGAACAATAAACATAAATAATTTATTAATGTTTTTCATCTGTATGAAATAGAACAGTAATGTAACAATTAAGAGAGGAATTTACAAAATGGAAAAAACAGTCAAGCACAGAATATGAAAAACATAAAGAAGATCAACCTATTATCGGTGCTATTGATCATGTTGACCAAGGCAACGAAGCATTATGAGATAATGTGTTAAAAGCAATTGAAAAAAATAGAGAAATTTAATGAGGAATGGTTCCCTATCACCATGAAGCAAATTATGGTTAGTTTCCTATTCCATCAACACTTTCAGAGTCTTCATTTGAGAAAAGAGTATTTCATACTGAAAGTCCATCTCTGTAAAGACGAACACAGTTTTATAAAAGCCGAAAATATTAGAAGAAAAAGAAAAATTGAAAAGGATTTTACCTCTAACTACCTACAATGGTCCAACAATAAAGAATTATACTTGTGATCACAATGATAAAGTTTTGATTTAGGTTTCAGAAAAGGTCGACGCTATATTGGGGATTCTGAGGTTATACTCGTATTTAACGATGACCACATCTTAATCAATGAAAAACATTATAAAACAACTGATGATTTGATGAAACTCTTGACTGAAAGTAATGTTGAAGATGAATATTACAAAGACGATTTAGACAACTACAAAGACATTAATTTCGACTAATGCTATATTTCAAAGCAATGCTCCCTCTTCGAATAAATGACTATCACATATTTTTACATATAATAACATTAATGATAAAGGTGTCCATCCACCTCAGTATCAATCGTTTATAATCAATTGACGCATTTAAGCAGTTTCATACCTAACTTCAGGAAGGCCTTTTGGAAGAAGCTAGGTTTTTAAATGAGGGCACCTTCACTCAATAACTATACAAAACTGATCACAAATTATAACAAACTGCTCGCCCCCCCCCCACCAAAAAACATTGTTTCCAAATCTATATTTAATTCAAATTAGAGGCACATGATTAGTTAGTGAGTGAGTTAGATCCATGATAAATCATAATGATGTAGAACGAGGCATTTTACATTCACATCACAAGTTAAACTGTAAATATGGCTTCATGCTGAACATTTGAAAGGTTTTTTAATATACAGATTGAGTTATTAATTCTCAACTACAGAATAATGGTGATTGTAGTATTACTTTTTTTGATGTTCCATTCAATTCTGACTGAGTCAAAGTTTATTGTTCTGAAATCCACAAATACAAAATACGAAGATAAGGATGGAAGTGGGCAAAGACTGGAGCATGCAGGGCAGGAGAAAGTCATTAAAGAAGAAGAGTGTCTAGTCGTTCTGACTATGGAAAAACGTAACAGAGGTAGATGTAGTTGATGAAGATTAATGGAAGTGTAAGCGACTGGACTATGGATATAAATATTTGTGCGATTTAATAGTTCTTCGAATACTTTGGGTGTTATTATATGTGTGCAAGATGTTGTGAAATGGGAAGAATGTAGTGTAGACTGAGGTTACAATAGATTGCGGAAATTAACCAGCATACATTGCGATCCAATTTGATGAGTGGTGATGGCAAATTAAATCTCATGGGAAGATTTCAAATGACGAAAATATCAGTGGTAGGTGAGAAACTTCCAATGGTAATACGTTGACACAAATTACTAAGTATCTGTTTGCTGTTATGTATTACTGTACAAATGTTGTTCCTGAACTCAATGTTATAACAATGAACTGATGAAAATGTGACTGGTGGTTTGGATGTGCTGGATGTGTGTAAGTACTTCTTCTCTTATGCAAGGTGAAAATAGGCTATTCACATGTGAGACTTCTCTTGGAGTGGTATAGATTGCCTGATTTGTTGTGTATGGAAGTACCATTGGGTCGTCAGTTACATTTTGTACTGGATATTTGTTTAAAATCGAGCACTATTAATTTTATTCTTTACGAATTTTCCATTTTTAATGATGAACGTTTCTATCACAATCGCCACTCCTAAGGTTACTGTTACAGTGCCAAAATCAGTTTTCAACATTGTATTTGAGATAAGTATTATCGCTCCAAAGAACATGGGGAGTAAACCACATTCAACAAAACAATTTTGTCAGGCCCTTCTCCAGCGAGGCCCACCTGTGAGTGACATTTTTACTTTCCGAACAATGGATCTTCATTTAAACTATAAACACAGCTATGTTATGTATCATTAGTTTGCCTTAGGGCAGCTATTTGATTAAAATGATGGATTTCATACGCTCATCATCATATTAAGGACAGAAATTATAACATTCAAAAGCATTCTAATTACTCTCAAAAATATATTACTGTGGCTGTGTTTTGATGTGCTTGGATGTCTGCATTTGAGAGTGAATGTATAGTTACAGTAGAAGGAATGTGGTAAATCAGGAAGTTTGTAAAATCTCTATCATAATACTGATGTCTATGAGTGACATGCCAACTAGCTACGTATAAATACATACAAACATGTATTAAAACTTATTCTATAGATCATGAATACGACATTCGGTAATGATGTCGAACAATCACTTTAACATAAGTTTTCTGTAGACAAAATAATTATATTTTTTACAGTTACTACTCCATATTTAAAAATTCATCTAATGTAGAAGGAGTTTTAATTCATAAATTCTTTTAATTTGTTTCTAAATTTTGGTTGGCTATCTGTCAGACATTTAGTGCTATTTGGTAAATAACCAAAGATTTTTGTGGCAGCATAATTCACCCCTTTCTGTGTCAAAATCATATTTAAGCCGGAATATTGAAGGTCATCCTTTCTTCTAGTGCTGTAGCTATGCACTTTGCTGTTATTTTTGAACTGGGGTTGGTAATTAATAATAAATTTCATAAGTGAATATATGTATTGCCAAGGTACTGTGAATATTCCGAGTTCCTTAAATAAAATTCTGAAAGGTATTCTTGGGTGGGCTCCAGTTATTATTCTGATTACACACTTTTTTGCAATGAATACGTTTTCTCTTAATGATGAATTACCCCAGAATGTCCACCTGCTTAACTGGGTGGTAACAAGCTTTCCTCCCTTGCAAACAGGACTGGACTTCATTCCCGTCCAGGTTGGAGATTTTCTCCTCTCATGGACTGGGTGTTGTGTTGTCCTCATCATCATTTCATCCTCATCACTGGTACGCAAGTCACCCAATGTGGCTTCAACTGCAATAAGACTTGCAATTGGCGCCCGAGCTTCCCTGGATGGGGCCTCCCAGTCAGCAATGAGATATGCTCATTTACATTTTCCCCAAAATATGATGGCGTATGAAAGCAGTGAACGGAAATAGGGATAGTAGGCTAATTTACTCGTATGGTTATCAATAAAATTTGCAATAACCCTAACAGCATAAGTACCTGAACCAATGTGTTTCTTTCAAATTCAATTTCTCATCAGTGCACACACCCAGAAATTTGTAATATTCTGCCTTAGCAGATGACGTTTGTTCACAGTCTATATTCATCAATGATTTTATGCTATTTACTGACAGAACTGTGTATGTTGTGCTATCTCAAAATTTAGTGAGAGTTCATTTGCAGAGAACCATTTAATTATCTGAAAGACATTATTTACAATTTCCTCAGCTGATTCTTGTTTTTGTGTGCCATTACTGTACTTGTTTCATCACCAAAAAGAACTTCTTTACATCTTCATTAATATAGAGTGGCAAGTCACTAATATATATTAAGAACAATAATTGACCCAAAACTGAACCCTGTGGGACACCCTCTTGATACCTCCCCAGTTAGAGAACTCTGCTGTTGTTTTTTTTTGCATACATCTGTACTGTTAATTTCAACCTTCTGCATTCTTCCAGTTAAAAATGAATTAAAGTGGCAGTTGACCTTAAATAACGAAAAGTGTGAGGTCATCCACATGAGTGCTAAAAGGAACACGTTAAACTTTGGTTTCATGATAAATCAGTCTAATCTAAAAGCCGTAAATTCACTTAAATACCTAGGTATTACAATTACAAACAATTTAAACTGGAAGGAACACATGGAAAATGTTGTGAGGAAGGCTAAGCAAAGACTGCATTTCATTGGCAGGACACTTAGAAAATATAACAGACCTACTAAGGAGACTGCCTACACTACACTTATTCGTCCTCTTTTAGAATACTGTTGTGCGGTGTCGGATCCTTACCTGATGGGACTGACTGAGTACATCGAAAAAGTTCAAAGAAAGGCAGCACGTTTTGTATTATCGTGAAATGTGGGAGAGGCTATCACAGAAATGATACGGGATTTGGGATGGACATCATTAAAAGGAGCGTTTTTCGTTGCGACGGAATCTTCTCATGAAATTTCAATCACCAACTCTCTCCTCCGAATGCGAAAATATTTTGTTGACACCAGCTTACATAGGGAGGAACGATCACAAAGATAAAATATGGGAAATCAGAGCTTGTACGGAAAGATATAGGTGTTCATTCTTCCCGTGCGCTATACGAGATTGGAATAATTGAGAATTGTGAAGGTGGTTCGATGAACCCTCTGCCAGGCACTTAAATGTGATTTGCAGAGTATCCATGTAGATGTAGATGTAGAATCCCTTTGTGCACTGTCCCACTCATACCACAATACTTAAGCTTATCTAGAAGAGTTCCACACAATATCCCAGTGGGTGATGTTCCATTATTCAATGCATTTAATATTTGATCAGTGAAAGCATATATAGCATTTTCTGTTGAAAAGCCCTTCTGAAAACCAAATTTACATTTTGTTCCTACTTCATTTTTATGGATATGTGATGCTACTCTTAAATATGTTACTTTTTCAAGGATTTTGGATAAAGCTGTCAGAAGTAAGACTGAGTGATCGTTGTTAACATCAGACCGACCCTCTTTTATATTCAGTGGTTTAACAATAGGATATTTCAGTCTATCTCAAAAAATTCCCTGTTTCAGTGAGCTGTACATATGTGGCTGAGAATCCTACTTATTTGTTGCTAACAAGCTTTTAGTACTCAGTTACAAATGCCATCAATACCATGTGAGCTTTTACTTTTGAGTGAAATTCTTATTTTCCTAATTTCAGTAGGAGAAGTGGGTGGAGTGGGTGGAATTTCAGTTTTATGATATTGCATAAGTATTTTCTCTAACATCAACTACTTTGCATTTTTTAATGAACAGCTCGATCATATTTCCTCTACAACACTAAACATGATGGTTTAAAATGTATCCTACCTCTAACTTCTTATTACAAACTTTGCATTGAGCTTGATAGAAATACAGTCTTCCTGCACTCTCGATTGCCCTGTTCCCCTTTTAACAATATTCCAAATTGTTTTAATTTCATTATCAGATGTGCTAATCTCAGACATAATGCACATACTTTTGGACTTTTTACTAACTTACCTTAATAACTGTAGTCGTTTTCGTAATGTTTCACTGTTTCTAGATCATTACTCCTTCTAGCTATAAGATACGTTTCACTTCTCTGTTTATAATAGATTTTTATCCCTTTAGTATGCCATGGCTTTTTAGATGGTTTCTTACAATTATATTTCATTGTTTTTGTAGGGAAACTGTTTTCAAGTATATTCACAAAGATATCACAAAATAGATTAAATATATATTAGCATGAGGTTCCTTGTACACCTCATCCCAGTCAAACCGTTGCAATCTTTCCCTAAAACTTTTAATTGTTAAATCGTTAGCTCAATGCACCGTTTTGGAGAATTGTTTACATTACTGTACTGAGCTGTCATACACTGTAACTAGCTGTGCATCATGATCAGACACCCCATTCTTATCAGGAAAAGTTAATATTTCATTAAATTTATCTTTGTCTATAAAAACATTATCCGTCAAGGTGCCGCTTTCCTGTACCACCTGAGTAGGAAAATCAATAACTGACGTCAAATTGAAAGAACCAATTAATTCTTCAAGGTCAAACTTTCTATCCGACTCTTTTATAAAATCTATGTTGAAATCCCCTCAAACGATAGTTTACTTCCCTCTGTCTGACAGTTAGCGCAACAAAGAACCCAGATTTTCAAAAACAGCTGAAAATTTCTCAGTGGGGACCTATACAAGGATACAATTGTAAAAGTACCATTAGTTTAAGCTCACAGGCTCGTGCTTCTATATGTTGCTCTACACAATTTGTTTTGTAATTTCCAAACTTTTCACACTATGACAGATTTTAATACGCTTGGCAACTCCTCCTTTCTCCATAGTGTCGTTACTTATATGCGCTGAAAGCCTATATCCACCTGCATTTACCATTTCCATACCTGTCGCTATATGATGTTCACACAGGCATAGTACATCTCTTCCACCCTCAGTTTCTAAATCTTCTAAACAAATAAAAAGCTCATCTACTTTGTTTTTTAATCCTCTGATATTCTGATGCAATATACAAACATCATTTTTCACTGTGCCTTTATGAGAATCTTGTGACACGCTAACATTATTTTTCACTGTACTGTTATGAGAATCTTGAGTGAGAATCTTGTGATATATTAACATATCTAGTACTTGCCTGTGTGAGCTTCTCATTAGGTTTAATTTCAATGTTGGATGATTGGACACTGATCTTAGCCTAAAAAGAAAGTACTTCCTTGAGTTTCAGTGCCCCCCTTAAAGATTTTGCTATGATCCCAGTCAACTTGCCCTTCCCTTTCCTTTGCGATGCAGGCTATGCCTTGTGAAGTCCCACCTACCAATACCATCAACAGGAACCAAACCTATGACAGACAAAGCAGCCACCCAAAGCATCTCATGTAGCTCCATGTTGACCCTCCTGACAGACCTATTCAGTTGGTGCCCTCGCTTAAAAGCAGGAATCTATCCAACATCTGTATGGTTCGTTACAGGTGCTTTTTTGCCACGTAACACTCAATATTGTAGCGCTGATCCCTATCAATACTGTTTCCAGCTCCACCCCACTACCACAACATGATCTTGCTTTGTAAAAGCCTTCCACAGTGATCCTACATCCTCTGTCACTCGGCTAGGACATGCAATGGGTTGAAAATACTTGTGACTGGTACCTGTCACCTAATTTTTCCTGCAAGACCTGGCCCGCACCTCTTCCATGGCTACTACATAACAGCAGAATTTACTTCCTACTTCATTCTTTTTTTGAAACATTTAGTTTAAATCTGTTGAGTGCTTTGAATCTCTTTCTATCTGTTGTTTGTGCCAATGATGAAACTGTCAGATACAGTTCTCTTTCTGTGGCCCCTGTTCCTTGCTACCACTTCCCACCTGTATTCACCCTACTCCCCCCTTAACCTTATCAGATCGTCCCTAGCACTATCCAGTTCAGCATTAAGGGTTCTAATCTTCCCTTTTTGTTCAGCTATTTTCCTATCCCTTGAACATAGTGTGCAACACCATCGAAGATACCCATTTACTTCCCCAGTTCCCATGCCACTACATTCCCCCAATATAACCATCTATCACAACAGCTGCACAGAACTCAAGAACTAACTTTCCTATGGAAGCTCAAACACTTCTCGCTCATGGTTGTCTACAATATTTTTACAAAATTTGTCTAAACAATAAGAGCAATATTCTATTCACTATAGAACATAAGAGTTACTAAAGTTATGTGGAACACTAATATACGTGTACATTATTAATATAGTATCGTCATGCACTTAAATCAACGTTAAAAATCCAAACTTATATAACCGAAAAATTAGGCCTAAGATTGCGTATGCACGATTTGTACTTTATGCGTTTTCATAAGAAATAAAAGATAGAACTTAAAACCTTTAATTCTCTGGTTAGATACGGCACTACTAAATATATGTGTAATGAACACTACCTAAAGTCTTCGCTTAATACTTAAGTAAGTCAGTAAACCTACGTCCAAAGTACGTGGAAACTGGCCCTTAGGTTATGTCTTTGTTTTTTCGAGAAATACTTTGAAACGAATAAAACCTTTAGTTGATAATATAAAACAAGCTCTGATTACCTTCCTTACAGTGTAATATTAACTTAACTCATAGATATTATAGAATTTACTACTTATCTTCACGTGCTCAATATTCAAGCGCGTGCGATCTGCGCCAGGGCTGTTCAGTTTGCGCCACGGCTCCCAATGGCTACCGCCAAGTTATTGCCGTTTTTAATTTGTATTTGTTATTTCAACGCTGTAAATCCCATTTTATGAAATTAAAAGGAAATAATGTTTTATTTACTTCTTTGTAACTTTATTTTTTTCAGGTGGGCTACCGCTGGGAAATTGGCAGCTGTCCTAAATGTACCGACTCACTTTCCAAGACCTCTTCTCACTACCAAGAGAGAAGTAAATGCATCAACTTTTTTACCGAGGTATTGTCTGCAATAGCTGAACGTTCCTCACATATTTTTCCATGTGTTATAAGTTTTGAGTTGAAAGGGTGTCTTCACTGAACAGCACAGCACAGCACAGTACAGTATCAGTAGAACTCAGAAAACAAATCAAAACTGCAAAGTAATCATGTACGAAGGGACTTCAAAAAGCAATTTGTGAATATCATTCCACGCTGAGATCACTATGCAACAAAAGTGGCGCAATGTCTGGAGGGAGTACATTTTCCGGATTTCCTGCACGCACAATTCAGATGCGGTGCAGCTGGAAGACGTATCTCAGTGTGGGAGTGAAAATGGCGCAGCAACTAGAAGCATACTCCAAAGTTTAAGTACGCACGACGGTATGATTCTTATGGATAAAACTCCCATATCGCAGACAGATTCACTGTCGGACTCTGGCGATGTATTCGCTATATGGATTGTTGGGAACAGCCGTAGTGCAACGGTGCCAACAAAATTTTTGTGCAACGCTGCACAGACGTGCGTGATGCTGATCAGGAAGGGAAGCTGTCTTCAGTGACCATCAATGGTAATGTCTAAGCAACTGGAAAGCTGAAAGAGCATCTCACGTGAAAAAAATTTTGCAGCGACGAAGGCATTCACAGAGCATTTCTCAAATGCCTCGATGCCCTAAAAGTAAATCTCTATCCCTGGGGAATTCAAAGATGTGTAAAATCCTCCATCCGTTGGTTACTGAGAGTTGGTGAGTGTGCTGAAAAACATTATCTTGTATCTCTGTCACTTTAAAGTGTACACCACGTACTGCGCCACCCTTTAGATACCACTAACTCTTGGCTGACATACTGTACGAACATACTCTAGCAGCACTTCCATTCGTAGGTGACAAGCAACGTCGCACAATGTAACTTACTCTTGTAATACTACAATAAGTTGTATTGACAAGAACTTGCCACCACTCAACGACGTAATCTGTGTGACTTGAAACAATCGTCTGTACTAACACGACGACGTCATGTAAGATTTGATATTAAGCTTCTTATCTATAAACCACAGTATAGCCCGCTACCACGTCACTATGCACAAAAGGATGGGCACAATAACACTTTTGTGGTATAATGGGGTCAGTAGTAGCTATCTGCATATTGATTAGAACAACACATCTAACTATCAGGTTTCAGTAGGTGTTGTTGTTGTTGTTGTTGTGGTCTTCAGTCCTGAGACTGGTTTGATGCAGCTCTCCATGCTACTCTATCCTGTGCAAGCTTCTTCATCTCCCAGTACCTACTGCAGCCTACATCCTTCTGAATCTGCTTAGTGTATTCATCTCTTGGACTCCCTCTATAATTTTTACCCTCCACAATGCCCTCCAATACTAAATTGGTGATCCCTCGATGTCTCAGAACATGTCCTACCAACCGATCCCTTCTTCTAGTCAAGTTGTGCCACAAGCTCCTCTTCTCTCCAATTCTATTCAACACCTCCTCATTAGTTATGCGATCTACCCATCTAATCTTCAGCATTCTTCTGGAGCACCACATTTCGAAAGCTTCTATTCTCTTCTTGTCCAAACTATTTATCGTCCACGTTTCACTTCCATACATGGCTACACTCCATACAAATACCTTCAGAAACGGCTTCCCGACATTTAAACCTATACTCGATGTTAACAAATTTTTCTTCTTCAGAGACGCTTTCCTTGCCATTGCCAGTCTACATTTTGAATCCTCTCTACTTCGACCATCATCAGTTATTTTGCTCCCAAAATAGCAAAACTCCTTTATTACTTTATGTGTCTCATTTCCTAATCTAATTCCCTCAGCATCACTAGGTTCGAAAGAATAACTACCACCAAAGCTAGTATCATTCACCACAAAAATACTAAATGCGAGAGTCTACTTGGAGTAGGAATGATATATTTACTTAAACAGTAACGGAAACCTATAGCGAAGCTTACTCTGTGCACTCTGAAAAAGCTACGAAACACTTTCGCCACAGTTTAGGTACCGGAAACGACAGCTTTCGTATGTAACTGATGAATAAGTATTATAGATCCGTTGTCCTTTGTAGCTGCTCCTCTTTTATATCTTCAACTAATAACCGTATACACAAGTAATCAGTGTAAACGTTATAATTTTTTACGTAAATTTCAGAATACATTCAAAAGCTAAAGATACAATTCAATAATGTTTATCTTTCGTTGACAATCAACGATAACCTCTGTAAGTAGCTCTTTGTTAGAAAAACGTTCTTGACGCTACTGAAATTCTGTCGTATTAAACTATTTCGTAAATCTCAACCTTTCAAAATCAAGTAGAGTAACTCTTCCTTTATAATTAATGACTTTTCAATAAAAGATAAACTTACTTTCCCTGTCTAAGTAAATATTAATAATCTTTCTATTTGTTGAAAGTTATTAACAGAAAAATACTATGCCTTCTCTTTAGCATTCGATTTCTTTGAACTTCGCTTTCACCAATATGCCAGTCTTTTACTTTATTGGCCTTTGGATTTACTTCGTTACGATAAGATTTATTCGAGGTATTCGTCTGCTTTGAAATAAACTTTTGAATAGTTTTCTTGTAATAATTTAGGGATAAAGGACAAGTCGAGTAGTGACTTTTTCAGTTTAAAACGGTTAATTCTTTTATTTCCTGCCATTAACTCTTTTATAGGTAAAAGTCAGCAGTTTACTTTTCGAGCGACAGTTCTCTATTCAAAACCCCACTACGAGGAAATGTATTTAAAAAAATTAAATAAAAATCCTGAGTGCCCTCTTCGAGAGAGAATTGGCGTGTTCTCTAATAAATGGTTGTTGATTTGCTGTCTAGAGACAAGCAGAGAAGGTATCTGTTTCTCTATAAGCTCCCGATTGTTTCTCATTAAATAACTACGGCGTAGGACAACCATTCTCTTTAATATAAATTACACATTCAGTGCTTCCAACGAGATTTCAGGAATTTATCATATTACGACACTCACGCCGAAGTCACACCATAAATTCTAACAAAATGTCGTTAAGTCACTATCCTCAGTGCTCGCGTACACTTATAGTATCACAATAATGCAATGCAACGCTACTACCCTTGGTACGTGCTTTAATACTCAACCACAAAACAACTAAATGACTTCGGTGAACCCGTTTTTTCACATACACCATTAAACGGAAAATTTTCCAAAAGGATTGAAACACGGTTCACCTGCAAATGCGTGGCAATGGAGCAGCATAACGCACATTAATCGTAAACAGGAGAAACCAATCTCACACTTCAATAAACCGGAGCTTTCCCTATACCTAGCGAGTCTACACTTTATCAAAATCTGTGAAATAATCAATTGCTCCGCAAGCCCATAATCTTCTCAATATATCTTTCTAAACGACTTTGGACTGCTTTGAGCGCACCTGAGTTCTATCCCCACTGCAGAGTGATTCACGTATCGTACTTGTGAGCCGATCTAATCACACTCTTGAGATAATCCATCTCGAGGCTCACTACTCGAACAATATTTAGAAACTGAATTCAAATTCTAAAAGGATAAACCAAGAACCCATTCTTTGCGAACAAACATATCACGCTAAATCTCTCTTTAACAATAGGTGTTCCCCTCTTAGCAGTCACCGGCAAGGGTTTCTAGTGGCCGGCTGCATCGTAGTTGTTATCTTTGCCGCACGCCGCTGTTCGGCAGTCGGTTGTGCGTTGCAAACTAGCTGACTTGAAAGGACACGGCTCTTCTCGAACAACAGGCGTCACATATCTACAACATTTTAACACAAAAAATATGAGACAACGCTACCAACTTCTTAACAAACTCTTCATTCACTCAAAATACTACAGTCGATAATAAGTTGAGGCGATATTAACAAGTGATGCGCTTTTTCGAGCTGTAGACGTCTGGAGCATTACAATCAGTGCTCAGTCTATTAGTTAGTCTGCCATAATAATATGTAAATTATTTTTTGAAGTCCACTCGTATATTGCAGCGTAAAAATATAACTCTAAACAATACGTTTTGAATAATAAATAGAAAGATGGATAGATTTGGTCATTGTTTTAGATCTAGTGGTACATGGTCTTTTCTTAAAAACTTACTCCGTGGAATAATACTGAAGGAAAAGAGTCACAGTACTAAGGAGGAGCTGAGCGACGTAATAGAAAGTTGGCAGGCGTGTTCCTAGATCATAAAGGTGATGTACAATCAAAGTGGCGCAAAGATCGCCTGTATGAGGATGCAAATCAGTTTTGCTTTAAATACACGCTGTAACGGTCGTGAGCTTTAGTTACCTTTAAGATTGAATGTGGTGACGTGATGTTAGTCAAAAAGACGTCACTACGAGTTTGAACGAGGTCGTGTAATAGGGCTACGAGAAGCTGGATGTTCCTTCTACGATACTGCAGAAAGATTTGGCAGGAATGTAGCCACTGTACATGATCGCTGCAGCGTTAATCACGGGAGTGTACGTTCGCTAGAAGACTGGTCTCCGAGCAGCCACGTGGCATTACCAAGAGTGAAGACCATTTTGTTCGGCATATAGTTGCGGCGCATCACACTGCATGTGGTGCAGTAATTTGAACAGCAGTTGGCACCAGTGTCACAGCGAACTGTTACAAATCGGAGCTCCGAGCCAGAAGCCCTGTAGCGTGCATTCTACTGACCCTAAACCACCTCTATATGCGACGACAGCTCACTGGGAGGGGGAGGGAGTTAGGGTGGAGATGTGTTGTGTTTTCTGATGGGAGCTGGTCCTGCCTCTGCTCCAGTGATGGTCGTGTGCTGGTTTGGAGGAGGATAGTTGAGGGCCTGCAGCCAACCTGTCTGCATGCTAGACAATCAAGCTGCGCTGGGAGTTACGGTCTAGGTGGCCGATTTCGTATGAAAAAAAAGCAGAAGTACTCTCGTGTTTATCCCATGTACCTTGACTGCAAATTTGTAAGTAATTCTGGTAATTTGACCTGCTGCCATTCATGAACAGCATTTCAGAGAGTGTTTTCCAACAGGATAACGCTCTTCCACATACCGCTGTTGAAACCCAGCGCGATCTGCAGAGTGTCGACGTGTTGTCTCGTCCTGCTCGATCATCAATCTGTCTCCAGTCGAGCACATATAGGACATCATCGGACGACAATTCCAGCATCATTCACAAACAGAGATAATCGTCCCTGTATTGACCAACCAAGTGCAACAGGCATGGAACTCCGTCCCACAAACTGGTATCCGGTACCTGTACAACACAATGCATGCATGTCTGCATGCCTGCATTCAACATTCTGACGGCTACACCAGTTATCAAAGTACCAGCATTTCACGTTTGTAATGGTTTATCTCGCTTTTACATTAACCTGAGATCTTGCAACGTTAATCGCTGAAATATGTTATATAGACAAACGTATTTCCGAAATTTCGTTACTCCACATTATTTTTTTTTTTATATTTCCAGTTTTTTACCATCTGTGTATGTTCAGGCACCCATATGCCACCTTGATATCCTGGTCTTACTTTATGCTGTGGCCATAAATCGCTTACCCTTAGACCGCCGTTTCTGTTTCAGTAAGGATGCTGCCAGGATGTGAATAACGTTGATATGGCTCAACAGTCACCAAATATGATTTTCTATTTCATTTTTATTTGAAGTTCCCTTATGGACAGCCTGATTTAGATTTGCCTTGGTTTCCTTAAATGAAGTGAAAAGTGGGACGATTTATCAAAAAGTATATAGCTCCTTACTTCCCTAGCCTCTTACAGTTGAGGTAGTTATTCGAACCGGACATCAACGGCGTGATGCCCTTTGTACAATTCCGACTTTTTCTCTAGTCAGATATTTACTAACGCAAATACCATGCTTAACTTGTCCTGTAGAAACACATACAAGATGGGCCAAAAGTCTCTACTTTCTGTAACCTGATTGAGTACAAAACAAACAACATCGATTCTGGTATATCGGAAGACTTTATTGAAGCTACAGGATTATTTGGAACATTTTTTCTTCAATTATTTGCCAAGTTTGTTGATACATGTCGTCAGACGGGGTGGGAGCTTAAGCGTACCTGTTTACACAGCCGTTTATTAGTTTCGTCACCCAATGAGAGCCCGCCTTATCTGTGACAGCCCACTGCAGATCCTTAGAAAACATCTTCAAAAATGGTTCAAATGGCTCTGAGCACTATGGGACTTAACTGCTGTGGTCATCAGTCCCCTAGAACTTAGAACTACTTAAACCTAACTAACCTAAAGACATCACACACATCCATGCCCGAGGCAGGATTCGAACCTGCGACCGTAGCGGTCGCGCGGTTCCGGACTGTAGCGCCCAGAACCGCTCGGCCACTCCGGCCGGCAACATCTTCACAACAGACCAAAATCGACCAAGGACAATGTCAGTGACGTAGATTCAACAGTAGTGCTCTCTGGTGTTTGAATCAATGGAAATCAAGTCCCATGCTTCTTGACAAAAGGTAGGAGAACGATGTCGGAGACCCGCACTGCCGTACTAGGCGAAGTCCTAATGGAGGTGGTTTGTCGATGCTTTCCTACGAGTGTAATGGGGATGAATGATGATGATGAAGACGACACAACAACACCCAGTCATCTCGGGGCAGGTGAAAATCCCTGACCCCGCCGGGAATCGAACCCAGGACCTCGTGCTCGGGAAGCGAGATTGCTACCGCGACACCACTAGCTGCAGACTTTTTTAATCAATACATATGTGAAAATTTTATAGCGATGCACCGTAATATATGCATTTGTAATTATCACAACCAAACAAGTTTATCTGAATTTTTTCAATTTGTTACGATGGGTAGTGGTTTCTGGCCTACCCTGCATACTTCTGTGTCCAAACGCCTACGCTTAATTGCGTCTGTTCGTGTGACCTGCCGGCGCAAACTCACCTCCCTAGCGTATCGTAATTTTCCATCAGCATCAATCCGTAAATATAGGTTTTGGTTGTATCTATCAACCATTTCGATTTAGAACATTTTAATGAAGTGGTGGGAGAACACGTTACTGACAGAAATATTGACCAATTCAGCCCTTCCGTAAACCAGTATTGAAACGATTGTTAAAGGCAGGCGTAATTTAATTCCAGAGCGTTGTGTGGCTAAGGAGTTCGGTTCAGTACTACAACACACATAATACATACAACATTTCTCTACACTTCCCACCTGCTGCAACGTTTTCATACTTAGCTATATCTAAAAAGCATACAGGTGCTACATTCAGCATTAGGAAGAGAGCAACAGCTAACTTAGCGTTAGTATAGCCCTCTGCAATGAACACTAAAAATTAAGTACAACGGACTCAAATCGTGGTGCAGATAACTTTGTATATTACTCTCAAATATGCCAATTTACCTTCATCCAAGATTTTCTTTTATTACGCAAAATTAGTTGAAAACAAGACTGATGCATGTTGACGTATTTATTACGTAGCTTTCTACCTACCATGTTTGAAAAACTGATCGGATGTAATTATTTACCATTATTTATTCTAAATTTATAATTAACACCAAGCGAATGTATCTGTATCAAGCTGAAAAGGCAACCAGTTCAATCATGACAGTTAATACCGTAACTTACCTTGTTGAATAAACGACATGTTGACACTGTCGATGCACATGACTACGTTTCTCGATGTCGTTGATTAGCAGTAAATCAATTCTTTGCAAAAAGGCAAAGGAGACAGGAGCACAAAGTACTCAAAACATACCAATTATACTGTTCAAAATTTATGAATTAGAACAGTTGCACTGAGATGACTGTTTCTCCCTATACACTGTTTATTACGAGCGTACGTAAAAGTTCTTGCCCTGTAGCAGTTGAACAGTCATTATCTGTGGTGATGAATAAGTTACATAGGTTCTTCACGTCTCAGATACTGTGGGTAGATATTATTGACAATGACGGCATCCAGATCCGTTATCCCTCATGAACTGGTGGTACATTAACCTCGCGGCCATATGTTCTTGCATCTACGACAAATACTTTTTAGAGATGACTTATGATTGCGAAAATTCTTTTCGCACCACTTCTTCACACAATTTTATCAAAATTCAATCGCACTTTAACGAACGTTTTAACTGTGCACTTAACAGCGTCATAGGCACAGTGGTACTCCACTGCCTACAAGCCAGTCTCACTGTGACCAGGTTAAGCGCACCCGGCTCATGCAAAATAACGCGCCAGAGAAAAAGACAACACAGTTCTCGGGCTTACGTGTATGATTATTGCACAAGTGAATTTCACATAGTAAAGTTTCCTTAGGAATCGAATAAACATTTACAGTTAACAACATATTTTACATGGTTTCTCACTTGTTAACATATACACGTAAATAAACATTCAGGTATTTAAGATCGAAGACAATATCGTACTTGTACAAGGTTCTTTCACAAGTTAGTACAGATTATGATAACATCGACATTTTGTAAGATATAACATAATCAAGAACATTTTTAAAATTTCATGGTGTACTGATATTTTTTACTGCCGGTTCTCTTCTCTTTTGTATCATCATACAGTATGGCAACACCTTCGAAACCTCAGAAGCTGACTGTGTTGTTCTTTAAGATGTTACTGGTTAGAAATGCTAGAGACTGAGACTCTTGTTTATTACCACTTAAGGTATACGGTAGGTCTTCTGTCAATCCTTCTTTCTTCCTGTCCTTTTTCTCCTGTTTTCTAGATTATTTTAATTGCATATGTCACGTAAAACATATTAAAAATTGTATTCTGTATATGTTTGCCATCATTATGTTATTCTTGTTTATGTGCTTGTCAGTGTGACTTTCGTTTGCGTACAGTTGATTTTTTCATGTCATTCCTACTCCAGATTTTATTTGCAATGTATTCCATCAGTCTGTTTCCCTCTCTGTTTGTGTATTTGTTGCTATTCACTTAGACATTAATTCCATGTACAAAGTGCGTTAGAAAAATTTTGTCACAGTCCTCTCTATTTTTTTTATTTTTTGCAGGAGGAGAATGAAATTTTTTGTGAACATACCTGTACTTGGATCATTTAGCTTTACATTGAGCCTACTCAGTGTAGCCTCCATCAGCTGTGAATCATATGGCCCAACGTTCTTTCCATGATGCAAATGCACTTTGGTAAAATTCTTGGGATTGACTTTTACACCGCCGCTTGACACAGGAAATAAGATCTTTCTCACTATCAAATGTTTTACCGCGCAGGTGGGCCTTCAGACGACCAAAGAGGTAAAAGTCAGACGGAGCAAAGTCCGGACTGTAGGGAGGATGAGAAACAATTTTCAAACCCATTTTTCTGATTTTCTCGTGCGTCGTAAGGGCTGTATGGGGTTTGGCATTGCGATGATGTAGTCTGATGAGCTGACTCTGAAGCTGTGGTCTGTGGGTCTTGATGGCTCGTCGCAGCTTATCCAATAACAAACAGTAACAGTCCCAGTTAACTGTGGAGCAAGGTTCCAAAAAGTCAATGGAAATGACACCACACTCATCCCAGAAGAAGAAGGCCATCACCTTTCGGCCTGCTGTTCGTAAAAGTCTAGGTTTCTTCTTCCGAGGGGAACCCGGATGTTATCACTCCATGGATTGAGTTTTGCTCTCAGGTTCGGACAAAAGCAACCATCTTTCATCCTGGATAATGACGCCGTCAAAACACTGTTTCCACTCTTCATTAAAGGTCTTCATGAGACCCTTGCACATATTCTCCGTTATCGTTTTCATTTCTCTGGTCAATAATCTAGGCACCCAACGTGCACAGATTTTTCTGTACCCTAGTGACTGTACCAGTGATACCACACTACCCAATGACAAACGAGTCATTTCAGCAAGCTGTCGTGTCGTCACATATCTGTCATTTTGGATGATTTGATCAATGGTCGCCTTATTCACATCACTCACTGCCGTCGATGGTCTACCGCATCGTGGATTGTCCAGTAGAGAGAAATCACCTTCTTTAAACCTCTGCAACCACCGCTGGATACTGCTGCGATCCACTGTCCCCCTCCTCATAAAGAGGGAGCAACTTCCTGTGAATCGATGTGGCAGAGTCATCGCCTGTCTTGAAGAGGAACTCCATCAGCGACTGTTGTCGCAACCTGACATCTACTTCACGGTCCATTATGGCTCACCTGTAAATAAAAGAAAATACTTTTATACAGCAACTTATAGCTAAATGTTCCACGTATGTTCACAAAAAATTTCATTCTTCTCCTGCATAAAATAAAAAAATTATAGACGAATGCGCAAAACTGTTTGAACGCCCTTTGTACTTTTATGCCATATCCTATACTGTGTGTACTGCTACATTGCAAGTGGAAATTTTAATTGTTTGCATAGTTCAGTCCCAGTATGTATATTTTCCGATTTTAATAGTATTTAGAACCTTAAGAAGTCACAGGTTTCAGAGTGCATTTGCCATAGCATTTAACCCTTAATGTAAGGTCTGGCTTCACTACATATTTTTTCTCTGATTATAGTGTTTGAAATTTATTGTTACGTATACAGAGAGACAGGATGGTAGACTTCCCTTTCCCTTCAGAATGGGCAAGTCTCAGTCCTGCTGCTAGTGGAACCAACTAGAGACAATACTCATAGCTTTTCGAACAAAATATTCTTTCAGCAGTGACGAAAACAGGGTAAATTGAAATGAAAGGAGGAAAAGAGGAAGGAAAGAATGGGGAAGGCGGGGTGTGTATTAATAGGTATCTGAAACGAAGTTGAAGGAGTACCACCTCTTACGAGACGGAACTTCCGTCACCAACTCTTCATGATTTTTGATAGGTGAGTCCCGCTTAATCTAAGAAATGAACGCCCCCTCCATTCTTTCCAAACTACACCAGCCATTTTCTCCTCTCCCCCTGAAGAAGAAATGTTTGGTTCTGAGGGCTAAGAGTGTTGTTTTCTGCTTTAAGTGCTTCTTTCTGCAATATTGGCTGATGGGAGGTACGTACTCCCCAGCCTTATGTTTCTGTAAATGAATACGAGGAAAGGAAGCCACGCAGGTACCTAAATAGTAGGTGACTGATGTGTGAGATACAGAAACATGCAACAGTGATAGCACTCAAATGCCACTAGCTTCTGAGATGCTCTAGCGTAAGTATGTACTCTCACAGATACACAACAGACCACGCGGACTCACAATGACGTCCACCCGTGGCAGTGTTCTTTTCTTTATCTTTGTTATTTTAGTTTAATGGCGTGTGTGTGTCAGTGGAAGAGCCCTCTGTGTCACAGTGCTATAATTCCAATTGCATAAGATCCGATCCTATATACTTCCTGGGATTTATTCACTCGGTTTTGGCTTTTCTCGCCCCAGAAAATGATTTCTGCATTTGAAGCATATCAAATAGTGTCACGGTATGTAATATATGCTAAAGTGTAGGACACGCTATAATTGGTTCGGTAAGCCGGTTCGAAGTTCAGAAGGAGGCAACGGCACATATCTTTCAATATGACCATGTCCATCAGAGGTCAGTGGGATTCCAAGTAACCTTTGAATTCAGACAGCTTTATTTTTTATCTCTTTATTTCGTATTTGGAGGGCCTAAGTAATATTCGTGGCTATAATTTCTCACATTTATCTAGATGCAATAAAACTGGGGGGGGGGGGGGGGCGGGGGGGGGGGGGAGAGTGAGTCCTGTGATAACACACAGGTGCTTTTATGAATGCAGTGGATGAGCTAGCAGTTTCAACATTGTATAACCACAAAAAATGACATGAGCCATAGTGCATTGGCACATATTTTAATTTTTTGTGTTTTGAGTATTTTTAAACTTTGCTACAAATATTCATTTATTGTCCAGAATAATGACATTTTAAGGTCTGTCTGTTCACTTGAGGCGGTATTCACCGTAAGTCATCAAACTATTTATGGACTTGTTTTCTTTCTTTTTCTGAGACATGTCTAGTTGAAGTAACTTCATGAATGTTTTCTTTCAGGTGTTTGGTTATATGCCGCTCGTTTCTACACAATTAAGGGCTGACTCAGTTTTATTCCAGACAAAAGTTCCTCAGGGTGTATGCTTCAATTCCATTTAAAATCCAAATTGGGCTTGGAGTACGAACCATTCACAGTCAGTGAGCGTGGACTTTGAGGTAACAGCTGACTAATGTTGATGCTCAAATGAAATGGCGGTACGGCACTATCAGACAGCGGACCGCATCTGGTGTTGTTTGGTCACCTTTTGCAAGTCTTTTATATTCGACGCCACTTCGATGACTTGCGCCTCGGTTAACATGATGAAATGATGGTGGGGATAAATTCTCCGACCAGACTGAGAATTGAACTTGGGACCCACTGATCTGGAGACAGCAACTCTATTATCCCACGTGCTGCAGACATTCCCGACGTTGTCTCAGAGTGAGAGAAGAGACGCAAAGGAAAGAAGTACACCATTAATCGTCACAGCAATGACTGTGGCTTCGTATATCCCAAAGAGGATAACTTCACTTCATATAATCAATATTATTGTTGAAAGAATGAAGCTGTACTATTAATAAATTGCAGCTCCGTTCTGTGAGCAATTAAATAAGACGCATAAGTACTCAAATAACAATTCTTCATTGGTGCATACTGTAGTTCAGTTTTTATGTTTGTTGATATTTTGTACTTGTATATATAAAAGTGAATATTTCCTGCATCCTGCGCACGTACCAACAATTTTTCCATAAGAGTTTGAATATAGTTGTGAGTGTTCTGCATATACGAAGACAATGTCATTCACAATTTTTCCTTATATACGAACATGATATTAGTATAAGGAAATCAAGATGAAACAGTGTAAGACTTTTTCAAATTTATTGAAGTCATTCAAGTTTTTCACTTCCATGTACAGCCTTTTTATGTTTAAGAGCACCTACCTGAATATCGATGGTAATAGACTAAATAGTTTTCATTACTTATGTGCTTAAAATATAACAAAAGACCTGTCAATGTGTTTCTATTACATAAAACTATATGTAAAATTATCATTAAAAGTAGTGTACTTCTCTTTTTTTCAGATAATATTGATTTGAATAGCTTGAAATCTGGCAACATAAGCACCAATGAATATGTCATTCTGTGTTATTTTCTAGCACTGGTTGTTCTTCCAAATCAGTAATTTAATAGAGAACTAAAGTGTACAGAGGAAGTTTCGTGTATTTATCGATTTTGAATAACAATACTACTTTTTACATTCCTTATTCACAATTTGTTTAAAGTTTTGGAAAATAATCAGTACTGCCATTTTCATATAAAACATTCCTGCATGAAGAAAATTATATGCATTTCTGGTATAAAGAGGAACACCAATAGTCAACTTATCATCCAACATCACCTTTGCTTTTAAGTTCCTTGAATGTTCCATCTTTCATTTGTTATTATAACTAAAAACGTCTGCATTCAACACAAAATGTGCATGGCAGTAATATGCATCTTCCAGTGATCGTAAGTAACTGTTGTTGTTTAGTGGATCGAATACTTGGGTACACAAAGGTGGAAGGAGTTCAATTCTTCATACTGGAATGGAATTTTTTACCAACACATCGCACCAAGTTTTGGCATTTCGAACTACCATTCTTCATCCTCCTCGCATTGCAGCTATTGCTTAGCATCCGTTAGCTGATCATGCTGAACAGAAACCAACACACGACGAAATCAAATGGTTGAAATGGCTCTGAGCACTATGGGACTTGACTTATGAGGTCATCAGTCCCATAGAACTTAGAACTACTTAAACCTAACTAACCTAAGGACATCACACACATCCATACTTGAGGCAGGATTCGAACCTGTGAGCGCTGCGGTCACGCGGTTTCAGACTGAAGAGCCTAGAACCGCACGGCCACACCGGAAAGCCGACGAAATCAGTCAGGATCGGAATTAAGAGAGGAAAGGAGCTGCCCCACATTTGTAATGCTCTCGTGTAGCAGTATGGTGCGTGATGCTTCCGCAGCACTGGAAGAGCACCACTAGCGCTGTAGATTAAAGTGTCGGGCTAATAACATACAAATCTTGGTTTCGATTCCTTCAAGGGTGATTGCAAGTTGTCAGTCCAAAAAGAAAAGGCTGACTGCGACTGGCAAGAGTGGTGGCCAAGATATCATCGTTTGGTGTGGAGGCTAAAAGAGGGTCCGAGGCCGACTTGTCACGACAGGCCTCAGCATTCACTCGGTTGCTGCCATTTCTCGTTGAAGCCACCTGATCTCATCAGACCACCAAACATAGTCTTGGTCAGTACTCGGTTGGGTGACAGCCTCAGAATGCAGGGTGCTGTAGGGGTTTCAAATCTTCTCTTCGTCTGCGACGCTGCAGCACGTTCCAGTCAAGGGCACTGGCAACAAATCTGCCTCTCCGTGCACTCGTATGTCGCCTCACAAAGTCTCAGGCCGGCTTGCAAGCGTCCGCTCTCGCTTCAACCAGGATCAAGTGAAGGATGGAGACACGTTACAGGCTGGCCCACAAGGAGAAAGGAGCAAAAGGAAAATTAAATTTAAGGACATGTGGGAGATACACGCATGAGGAAATGTAGTGGAGGGATGTGGCGGCCGTGAATCGAACCCTCTCAGCTGCTTTGGAGGCAACTATGCTGACCATTGCACCACCACCGCACAGCTATTTTCGGCCACGTCGCGCTGTGTCTGCCCACCGCGGATGAGGTTGGCGAGCACATTCAAACGCATTTAGACAGCGTCTCCACACACATTTTCTCGTCCTTTGACAAGAGTCGTCACTGGCGCCACGAACGTGAGGACTCTGATGGTCGCGTTTGGGCGACATCAAGAAGCACAAAGGAGGAGGATTATAACCGAGCCTCGGTGGTTCAGTGGTGGAAGGCTTGACTGCCACGTGCGGGAGCCTGTGTTCCATTGCTGGCTGATGCATCAATTTGTTTTCCTCGCGACAAAGTGCCGCTTGTCCTGCGTGAGCTACAAGAACGAAAGCGGGATTCCCTGAGAGATGATGCGAAAATGCAGCACCCGTGATTGCCGACTTGGACACTCGCCTGCTGCTCTACAGATCATCGGCGGCCGGCCCTCCCACGTTGCTGCGTCCGCCTCCCTCCAGGACGACAAGAAGGACTGCCTTCCATTGCAAAAGCTGGAGCTGCACTTCAATCTATCAGGCTGGAGTGCACGTGTTGCAACAGAACAGATTAATCTTCAAGCGTAAACCCTGTAATGTAAAGCACCCTACAAGTTTCCTGATTTACTGCCAAAAAAATGGTTCAAATGGCTCTGAGCACTATGGGACTTAACATCTGTGGTCATCAGTCCCCTAGAACTTAGAACTACTTAAACCTAAGGACATCATACACATCCATGCCCGAGGCAGGATTCGAACCTGCGACCGTAGCGGTCACACGGTTCCAGACTGAAACGCCTAGAACCGCACGGCCACACCGGCCGGCTGATTTACTGCCCTCAGCAGCAGTAGCGTAGTAGGCAGTACGTCTGTCTCATAATCTTAAAGACGTGCGTCCGATCATTACCTGGAGCAATTTTCTTGTTGTAAATCACGCCTGAATTCCACCTGAGGCTGTTGCCAGGGGACGAGCTTATTTGCAGTTCTTTTATCGACAATGTTTCTGCACCTCGGCGTTGAAAATATTTGCTTCCAATTATTACGAATTACAGCTTGGCTTTCTCTGCTCCCCAACTACAACTTGGGGCCAAAAGCACTGGTCTGTGAACTTTGAGATGCGCGCCATCTTAGTCAGTAAGTACAAAGATGCCTGCAAAGTTTGAGATTAGCCTGTATACGCGACGTTATAGGTACTGGTTTCCTAGCCTCAGTGGGAAACAGGTGGGAGGAACAGGCTCATGATAAATTTAGTGCCACGACTGAAATAAAGTGAGTCGCTGGTCCGCAATTGGAGTGCTACTGTGGAAATGTTCTCTGGCCACACGCAGGGTGCAACGTGGTTCTACCGCAGCTCTGGAGCAGAGGTCTGTTAGCTGAGTAGATTTGGTTAGGTTTTTCTAGTCACGGCTGGTTTATCGCAGCGGTCGGTCGTGTGTCTCAAATAGGAACGTCAGAGCCGTTTGAAGCGTCACACTGTGAGGGACTCCAACAAGTTTACATGAATATCCAAAGCAGAGGACAGTTTACTCATAAATTTCAGTTAGGAATGTTTGAGTCTCAAATCGAAGAGTAAAGCTTTTTATCACTGCGCCATAAACAAACAAGTTGAAAGGACAGTTGTATATAGGTCCTCTGCTGGACATTTGTATACGAAACCAAATATTCTCTTTCAGTTATTGCATTTAATTAGTTTTTGATAACTGATCTGAATAATAATTACTGTCCGGAGGGCAGTCTATTAGTAAAGACATCCAATGAAAAAGTTAAGTGTGTTCAACGTAATACTGCCTTCCTTGCTTATAAGGAAAAGTCTGAATTACACTGGCAAAACTAAAGTTCAAATGGCTCTGAGCACTATGGGACTTAACATCTGAGGTCATCAGTCCCCTAGAACTTAGAACTACTGAAACCTAACTAACCGAAGGACATCACACACATCCATGCCCGAGGCAGGATTCGAACCTGCGACCGTAGCGGTCGCGCGGTTCCAGACTGAAGCGCCTAGAACCGCTCGGCCACATTGGCCGGCGTAAAACTAAAGACCGCACTTAAAGTGCCTTTGTAAACTTAAAGTTCGCTGTGAAAGCCTGAGACAAGTCTGCCGATCAGTTCGGCCAAAATGAGACAGCGGAGTCTTAGTGTGGGTGTAGACCAACAGGCAGCCTGAAAAGAAGGTTTGCGTTAGCACGGTGAACTGTGACCTGAAGCTGAATGTCGTAAGTGTGCGTGGAAAGAAAGACAGCCCACTACTGGATCAAGTGAGCCGTCACGGAGGAGGTGGGCGCGGTGGAATTCAGTAAGTGCAGGAGCGCCTCGTGGTCCATGATCAATATGAATTATCGGTCGCACATATAGCTGTGGTCCTAATTGACACCGGAGATAATAGCCAATGTTTCCTTTTCGATTTGGCTGTAGTTCCGTTGAGCCGATGGCAAAGCTTTAGACACGGAAGCAATAGGCCTCTCCACTGTGTCAGTCACGTGTGAGAGTACTACCCATAGGCTGTAGTCTCATGCACCGGCAGCAAGAATCAGAGGCTTCGAGGAATCGTAGGTGATAAGGCATGTTGGGCAGAAGAGGGCCGGTTGGAGATATTGAAATGCCCGGTCACACTGGGATGCCGGCCGTAGTGGCCGTGCGGTTCTAGGCGCTACAGTCTGGAACCGAGCGACCGCTACGGTCGCAGGTTCGAATCCTGCCTCGAGCATGGATGTGTGTGATGTCCTTAGGTTAGTTAGGTTTAATTAGTTCTACGTTCTAGGCGACTGATGACCTCAAAAGTTAAGTCGCATAGTGCTCATAGCCATTTGAACCACACTGGGATCTCCATCTCCACTGTATATTTTTATGAAGGAGATGATAAAGTGGTTCTGCCAATGTCGTCGCATGAGAAAGAAAAGTGGTGCTAAAATTTTAAATGTCCTATGAAATCTTTGAGTTGAAACCTGTCTTTTGGCGTGGGCAGACGTTCGATAGCATCGACATACTGCGGTGTAGCTCGAATTCCCGATGCACTGAATATTACAGGGAAAAGTCACTTGTCAATGTTACGATGGAACTCATCACAGTCAAATACTTCAAAAAGGACGTCCGAGTTCCTTTGCTAAAACTTCATCTGAGTGACCAGCAACCAGAATTTATCGAAATAACTGACGGTGACTGAGATACACCATATCAACAGCTACAAGTATCTTTGAAAAATATGTGGGACACTAACAATGCCAAAGGGAAGTCTGTTGTATTGGTAGTATATGAAAGGTGTGTTGATCACCAGGATGTCACAGGATTCAGTGCCCAACCGTAACTGATGGTAGGTGCTTTGGCGAACACTTTGCCGTCATCTACTTTACCAAGAATATCTTCCAGTTTGGGAACAGGATATGAATCGACAACTGGCTGTGCGTTGACCGTAGCACTATAATTTCCACAAATATGCAACACCCCATTCGGATTCTTAATGTCAACGATGAGCGTGACCCAGCAGCTGACGGATACCAGTGTCAGCACTCTGTCGTCCTGCAGATGGTGTATTTCAACACATTGTTTATCAAAGTGCGAAAGGGCGGTTTGGACTTTTGCAAAAATTGAGCATAGCCGAAGTAAGGAGAGTCACATGGACCACAATGTCGGAGAGGCTTTAGAAGAATGATGAGAAACCAGCTGGGTATTTGAAGAAAAGGGTTGCCTCATATGAACCCTCGTGGTTGGCACTGACAGTGGTTTCTGCATCATGAATTTGGAGCCAAAAGGCATCAGAAAGGTCCACGCCCACCAGATTTTTCAAGCACCTGGTACTTTAACAACCAATATGCGGGCAGTGAGGGACGTGAAGCAATTTTGCAATGAGGCCATGAAAGTTCTCTTGAGAGAGATCAAATCATTGTTTAAACTGTGTAACGGAGTATCAAAATATTATATGGTACGTACCAAATCCATTGGTATGTCGGCTAGTCAGTAATAGTAATAGGTGATCCGACGTTGGTTCGAAGCTCAACTGGGATACCATCCATGTGGACAGAAATAAACATTATTTTGTTGAAGGTGGAAGAATGGATTCGAGAAAAACAACATACAGAGAACATAAGCCTGTGCCCCGAAGCCCTGTATAAGAGAGCTCCATGTATGTAGAGTCGAATTTCCTGCTGCTGAAGAACGTCACACCACTGCCTTATGCCCGATTTTACTACATACACTGCACTTTTCTTTGCAACAGTGGAATTGTTGTCGTTGGTGGCTAATAAAACATTATGAACAGGAAGCGGGGGGACCGAAACGACGTCGGACATGATGTTGAGCTGGTTTGTGTTGGAGTTTGTTGGTATGCGCTGCCCTGGGTGGAGCATGATGCAAAAACCAATGAGGGGCCCTGCAGGGCTGCCAAAGATCGAAGAGACTACTCAAAGGTATATATGATGGCTAAAAACGCCTCCAAGGAGGGATCTTTCAGCCTCAGTAGATCAGGGCTCGAAAGATCATCAGGGGAATGGGCCAGCACACTGCCTTGTATCCAACGATGAGGACTAGGCGTGTTTATTGCAAGTCGGCGCAATCGAAACGACAATCAGATGATATGAATTGCAGTTTGGAATCGCGCGACCACTACGGTCGCAGGTTCGAATCTTACCTCGGGCATGGATGTGTGTGATGTCCTTCGGTTAGTTAGGTTTAAGTAGTTCTAAGTTCTAGGGGACTGATGACCTCAGAAGTAAGGTCCCATAGTGCTCAGAGCCATTTGAACCACTGGTATTAATTGGAGTTTGGAAATCCATTTTCTGTAGGATATCGAGGAAAGTTTGCGCCAGTTAAAAACTTTTGTGGTGTGCTCTCCACGTGATCCAGAGAATCAGAGTCAAGCAAACTAGTCTTCAACGTAGCACAACAGAGGTCTTGAGGTGCCGCCTTAGGGTGCAGTTGTTGGATGAGTTGGTACACAGACTGGCCTGCATTAGCGGGGAGGAAAGCAAGTTTCTGGTGTAGTACACCAGGAAATGTTGTTCCATTCGTGCGATGTAGGACGACTATGGCTCTACCTTCCTGTCGACCTGTTCGAAGGGCTGGCAGCGTCGGCCAGGTGTTGCGGACCTATGTGTCGACCCAGGCAAGGTGTCCAGCAAACTGCAGTCCCGACTGCACGGTACCTGTCAACCGTTCGACCAAAAGTTCATTTGGGTGCTGCATCATTTGGAGAAGAGTTATCACAGGGTGGGTCGAGTCCATTGGATGAGAGTCTGTAGCCATCGATCTAAAAGCTAACATACAACTCCATTACATGCAACAGTTGCACAGAATTCTTTTCAGTTCGTCGTTGACAGCTGAAGTGTCCCTCAGTGGGGGACTACGACGAGAAAACACGAATATCCAAAATGAAACATATTTTATTCGTAAGTTTCAGTTCTGGAAGTCTGAGGTATGAATCAGTAAGTTAAGGTTTACCACTGCACAAAAAACAAACAAGCTGACGATGGATTTGACAAACGTAGTAGTCTTTCCAATCCAGCAGTTAGTTGAGTCCCATAGTGCTCAGAGCCAATCCAGCAGTTAATTAATTTTTGGTAATTGCTTTGAATTCGAATCAGTGTCTGGTGGGCAGTCTATTAATAAAGATGTCCAATAGAATGCTTAAATCTGTTCATTCCTAGGCGTATAAGAAGAAGTCTTAATTACACTTGCAAAAAGTAAAGTCTGCACGTGAAGTGCTTTGTTCAGTTAAAGTTAGCTACTACAGACTGACGTTAAGTTGGCCGACCAGTTTCGCCAAAACTGGACAGCAGAACGGCGTCCTGGCAGAGTGGGCTGATGAGGAGCAGTCAGCGTGGCGCCTGGCTGTGATTGGCTGGCCACGTGGCGGTGGGGAGCCGACAGACAGCGGCTGTGATGGCTGGCCGCGCAGCAGCCGGCTCCGGCCATGAATAAGCTGGCGGCGGACGCGTACAAGGGGGGGTCTGTTGGCAGCGCAGCGCCGTGTGTCTGCAGGAGCGCGCTGCAGTGTAGTGAGCGCGCGGGCCGCAGTGGCCGCCTGGCGCTGGCGACGGCCGTTCAACTGCGAGTGATGGGCCACCCAAATCCTAATTCGATGGTGCGGGGTTGCCACATAGTCGCGACACTCCACTGTTCGTTAGTTGTATTTTGCACGTGTAGTGATGGTTAGTGACTGATTTTGAGATGGGCTTCAAGTGCACAAGTGTGCAATGAAGTTCAATTTTACTTTCAAAGTTGAGTGTAGAAAACAATACGAAATTGGAAATTTCCAAATAGCGGAAGAACAAGTGTTTGGGGTGGCATACTATTTCATGAGAAAAGATACACGCTCAAACTGAAAAATGGCCAAATGAGCCAAGGAACGGAAACTGCGAGTGGAGATGCACTGTGCTGTGTTTGGGCACAGTGCGGTAAAACTGCATGTCTTGATGTTTTTAACTGATCTGCTGAATAGGACCTTTCACAGTCTGGTACTTTGTGTGTAGTATCCGCTGACTGATGGGGCGGTAACATGCTTCATAAGGTCGATAATTGTGTCAAAAGCGTGAAAATTGACCTACAGTGCCACACACCACCGTTCAGCACTGTGCCTGGCTCAAAAACTATTGTGGTTTATGAGGAGCAACCAAATACGAAATAATGGAAGAAAAACAAGCAAAAATTAGACTCATGGTAAACGGAAACAACACCATATAAGTAGTAATGTCCAATTCCAAGGCAAGAAGAACACAACATGGCTTGAAAGCCTCTGCTACAAGTTTCATAGCGTTCAGTTTCTTCCACTATGTAGGTGTCTTCTTAATGAGCCTTAACAATATCAGACAATATTTTAGAGAAAGGACAGAAGGAGGAAACAGAGCCTATTATACAAACCTACAGGTATTCAACAGTTTTTTTAATTACAAGGACAATCAAATTACCAGCATACAATTCCCTTGTGCCACCTGTACTTGCATATGAATCTGAAACATGGACGACGGGAGGAGCAGATATGAACAACCTAAGGGCATTTGAAGGAAAAATCTGTGAAAAATTTATGGCCCCTCAGAGCAGCTTGGAGAGTAAATTACAAGAATGTAATACGCAGTGGGGCAAATAAAAGTGGCCCAGAGAGCACAGTCCCAAGGTAAAGAGGATCACAGCAGAGGAAAGGAAGTATAGTACTAACTTGACTACACCAGATGTCACTTTTGTGCCCTCGTCAGCAAATTGCTGAAGACAGATACAAGCTGGACTGCTGTAATTGCTGCAGTCTCATTCGAAATGTTCTGCTGCAGTTCCTGAAGACTATGAGGGTTGTTGTGATACACCTTACATTTGAGGGCTCCCCACACAAAGTAATCGCACACTGACAGATCAGATGACCTTGTTGGCCAGCTAGGGCCGCGACCAGACTGACCGCTGCTAACAACTCTGTCAGGAATGAGGATTGTATAAATGTGTTCCAAGATTTAGCCGGTTGTATGGGCACCCGCGGTCAACGGGTAGTGTCTTTGATTCATAATCAAAACGTCTTCGGACCCGGGTTCGATCGCCGCCATTGCCTAAATTTTGATAAATAATCAGCATTGGCGGCAAAAGACTTCCGGCATAAGAAGTCAGCCTCATTCTGCCAACGGCCTTCTCAAAGAGGGCGGAGGAGCGGATAGAGGTTCAGGGCACTCGTCCTAGGGGTGGGAAATTGCCCCTAAAGGCGGAAGAATCAGCAATGATCAACGACATGAGGATGCAGAAGGCAATGGAAACCACTGCATTAAAGACACGTAACGTGTATCCATAGGACATGTGGCCTGTAATTGAAGAAGTGTCATGATGATCTATCCATTGGCAAAAGATTCCGGAATAATCCCCCATTCGGATCTCCGGGAGGGGACTGCCAAGGGGGAGGTTACCATGAGAAAAAGATTGAATAATCAACGAAAGGATAACGTTCTATGAGTCGGGGCGTGGAATGTCAGAAGCTTGAACGTGGTAGGGAAACTACAAAATCTGAAAAGGGAAATGCAAAGGCTCAATCTAGATATAGTAAGGGTCAGTGAAGTGAAGTGGAAGGAAGACAAGGATTTCTGGTCAGATGAGTATTGGGTAATATGAACAGCAGCAGAAAGTGGTACAACAGGTGTAGGATTCGTTATGAAGAGGAAGGTAGTGCAGAGGGTGTGTTACTGTGAACAGTTCAGCGACCGGGTTGTTCTAATCAGAATCGACAGCAGACCAACACCGACAATGATAGTTCAGGTATACATGCCCACGTCGCAAGCTGAAGATGAACAGATAGAGAAAGTGTATGAGGATATTGAAAGGATAATGCAGTATATAAAGGGGGACGAAAATCTAATAGTCAGGGGCGACTGGAATGCAGTTGTAGGGGAAGGAGTAGAAGAAAAGGTTACAGGAGAATATGGGCTTGGGACAAGGAATGAAAGAGGAGAAAGACTAATTGAGTTCTGTAACAAGTTTCAGCTAGTAATAGCGAATACCCTGTTCAAGAATCACAAGAGGAGGAGGTATACTTGGAAAAGGCCGGGAGATACGGGAAGATTTCAATTAGATTACATCATGGTCAGACAGAGATTCCGAAATCAGATACTGGATTGTAAGGCGTACCCAGGAGCAGATATAGACTCAGATCACAATATAGTAGTGATGAAGAGTGGGCTGAAGTTCAAGACATTAGTCAGGAAGAATCAATACGCAAAGAAGTGAGATACGGAAGTAATAAGGAATGACGAGATACGTTTGAAGTTCTCTAACGCTATAGATACAGCAATAAGGAATAGCGCAGTAAGCAGTACTGTTGAAGAGGAATGGACGTCTCTAAAAAGGGCCATCACAGAAGTTGGGAAGGAAAACATAGGTAAAAAGAAGGTAGCTGCGAAGAAACCATGGGTAACAGAAGAAATAATTCAGTTGATTGATGAAAGGAGGAAGTACAAACATGTTCCGGGAAAATCAGGAATACAGAAATACAAGTCGCTGAGGAATGAAATAAATAGGAAGTGCAGGGAAGCTAAGACGAAATGGCTACAGGAAAAATGTGAAGACATCGAAAAATATATGATTGTCGGAAGGACAGACTCAGCATACAGAAAAGTCAAAACAAACTTTGGTGACATTAAAAGCAACGGTGGTAACATTAAGAGTGCAACGAGAATTCCACTGTTAAATGCAGAGGAGAGAGCAGATAGGTGGAAAGAATACATTGAAAGCCTCTATGAGGGTGAAGATTTGTCCGATGTGATAGAAGAAGAAACAGGAGTAGATTTAGAAGAGATAGGGGATCCAGTATTAGAATCGGAATTTAAAAGAGCTTTGGAGGACTTACGGTCAAATAAGGCAGAAGGGATAGATAACATTCCATCAGAATTTCTAAAATCATTGGAGGAAGTGGCAACAAAACGACTATTCACGTTGGTGTGTAGAATATATGAGTCTGGCGATATACCATCTGACTTTCGGAAAAGCATCATCCACACAATTCCGAAGACGGCAAGAGCTGACAAGTGCGAGAATTATCGCACAATCAGCTTAACAGCTCATGCATCGAAGCTGCTTACAAGAATAATATACAGAAGAATGGAAAAGAAAATTGAGAATGTGCTAGGTGACGATCAGTTTGGCTTTAGGAAAAGTAAAGGGACGAGAGAGGCAATTCTGACGTTACGGCTAATAATGGAAGCAAGGCTAAAGAAAAATCAAGACACTTTCATAAGATTTGTCGACCTGGAAAAAGCGTTCGACAATATAAAATGATGCAAACTGTTCGAGATTCTGAAAAAAGTAGGGGTAAGCTATAGGGAGAGACGGGTCATATACAATATGTACAACAACCAAGAGGGAATAATAAGAGTGGACGATCAAGAACGAAGTGCTCGTATTAAGAAGGGTGTAAGACAAGGCTGTAGCCTTTCGCCCCTACTCTTCAATCTGTACATCGAGGAAGCAATGATGAAAATTAAAGAAAGGTTCAGGAGTGGAATTAAAATACAAGGTGAAAGGATATCAATGATACGATTCGCTGATGACATTGCTATCCTGAGTGAAAGTGAAGAAGAATTAAATGATCTGCTGAACGGAATGAACAGTTTAATGATTACACAGTATGGTTTGAGAGTAAATCGGAGAAAGACGAAGGTAATGAGAAGTAGTAGAAATGGGAACAGCGAGAAACTTAACATCAGGATTGATGGTCACGAAGTCAATGCAGTTAAGGAATTCTGCTACCTAGGCAGTAAAATAACCAATGACGGACGGAGCAAGGAGGACATCAAAAGCAGACTCGCTATGGCAAAAAAAGGCATTTCTGGCCATGAGGAGTCAACTAATATCAAATACCGGCCTTAATTTGAGGAAGAAATTTCTGAGGATGTATGTCTGGAGTACAGCATTGTATGGTAGTGAAACATGGACTGTGGGAAAACCGGAACAGAAGAGAATCGAAGCATTTGAGATGTGGTGCTATAGACGAATGTTGAAAATTAGGTGGACTGATAAGGTAAGGAATGAGGAGGTTCTACGCAGAATCGGAGAGGAAAGGAATATGTGGAAAACACTGATAAGGAGAAGGGACAGGATGATAGGACATCTGCTAAGACATGAGGGAATGACTTCCATGGTACTAGAGGGAGCTGCAGAGGGCAAAAACTGTAGAGGAAGACAGAGATTGGAATACGTCAAGCAAATAATTGAGGACGTAGGTTGCAAGTGCTACTCTGAGATGAAGAGGTTAGCACAGGAAAGGAATTCGTGGCAGGCCACATCAAACTAGTCAGTAGACTGATGACAAAAAAAAAAATGGGCATCTGCTCCGTACCGTTGGAAGCAACTGTATGTGTTTTGTTCCTCTGTTAATGCTGCCACAAATGGTTTCTAAATGCTGGTGATACAACACGATGAAGTCAGCATCCGATCACACAAGATGGGACCAACACTGCGGTGTGTAGACACTACACACCAAACCGCAACCTTCTGATCATCAACGGTCTTTCGTCGAAGTTATGCCGAATCTCCACTGCCCAGAACCTGTGATTCTGTGAGTTGACATAATCACGCAGGTGAAACCTGGCTTCACCAGACATAAAGAACACATCCATGTCCAAACCATTCATTCTTATCTCAGTGAACAGCCACTCACAAACTCGGAGCGATAAGGAGCATCTGCCGGTTTTAGTGTACGAACAACAGACGCTCGGTAGGGATGCATGTGCCGGTCCAGATGCAGTATTCGTCAGGATGACCGATGTGATATGCCTGTCTCGTTCTACAGGTGTTGGGTTGTTCTGGTAGGTCTCTGAAGCCTCTTCTGGTGAACTGCTGCCACATTTGCTGGTGTGCAGACACTTTTGAGGATATTTTCTGACTTGTTCAAAACGGATCCTATCTGGTGCCATTTTCGGACTAAGCGTTGCATGAGACTCTTTGATGGCACTATGGCGGCATTAAACTTCTCAGCAAACAACTTCAGCACCGTTTCCACGACTTTGTTCTCACGTAACTTCCCACAACGAACGACCGCTGCTCCACTGTGAGTCCCATCGTCTCCTTTGCACTGCTCCACTCAAACTGACACAGCCCTCACTACACTCTGAACCGGTGTGGATCACCTGGTGAGCGTACATGTCGTGTGCGTGTCACGGGGTTTCGTTATATTAATACATTCACGTCCAGTCCTATCCACTCGTCCGGTCTACTTTCGTTTCCCGGCCCTGTACGAGCACTAACGGAATGGAAAGAAACAGGGCTGCAATGCCAAGCCGGCCGGAGTGGCCGAGCGGTTATAGGCGCTACAGTCTGGAACCGCGCGACCGCTACGGTCGCAGGTTCGAATCCTGCCTCGGGCATGAATGTGTGTGATGTCCTTAGGTTAGTTAGGTTTAAGTAGTTCTAAGGGACTGATGACCTCAGCAGATAAGTCCCATAGTGCTCAGAGCCATTTGAACCATTTTTTTGCAATGCCAAGGATAGAGAATAAGAGGACGAACGGCGTTAGTGGTCCGCTGGTAACTTGCCCGGCAGCCTCAGGGCGAAGCAACCTTTCAAGCGACCAGCCCAGCCTCTATATCCACCATCTCCAAATCCGTAATCCATAAGAACACTGACCTGAAAATATCTGATATCCGGCCAGCTCGTCCCACGCATCCCCCGATCGGGCTACGACTGTGGCTGCCCGGGATACTGCCCACATTGAGGCTGATCCCTCATCTGTGGTAGAGTGGGAGGTCGTCTCGAGGTGTGTCAGGGGGTGAAAGACATTCCGCAGGGCTGAACGGAAGGCCTCTCCAGTTTGTCTGACGAACTGGTTTCAGGCTCTGTCTCAGGCTGATACTGATCTTCGGCCGAACATGGCTGCTTGTCCTGTTCCAGAGGTTGCCCCTCAGTCTGCAAGATCCGGGCGGTCGCAGAGGGTGGGCTTACTGGTAGTTGGGAGCTCCAACGTCAGGGGCGTAATGGGGTCCCTTAGGGACATGGCAGCAAGAGAGGGGAAAAAAATCAATGTGCACTCCGTGTGCATACCGGGGGGAGTCATTCCAGATGTGGAAAGGGTCCTTCCGGATGCCATGAAGGGTACAGGGTGCACCCATCTGCAGGTGGTCGCTCATGTCGGCACCAATGATGTGTGTCGCTATGGATCGGAGGAAATCCTCACTGGCTTCCGGCGGCTATCTGATTTGGTGATGACTGCCAGTCTCGCTAGCGGGATGAAAGCAGAGCTCACCATCTGCAGCATCGTCGACAGGACTGACTGAGGACATTTGGTACAGAGCCGATAGAGGGTCTGAATCAGAGGCTGAGACGGTTCTGCGACCATGTGGGCTGCAGATTCCACGACTTGCGCCAAAGGGTGGTGGGGTTTCGTGTTCCGCTGGATAGGTCAGGAGTCCACTACACGCAGCAAGCGGCCACACGGGTAGTAGGGGTTGTGTGGCGTGGGCTGGACGGTTTTTTAGGTAGATGGCCTCGGGCAAGTACAGAGAGGGCAACAGCCTCAAATGGTGCGGGGCAAAGTCAGGACATGCGGGGACCAAGCAGCAATCGGTATTGTAATTGTAAACTGTCGAAGCTGCATTGGTAAAGTACCGGAACTCCAAGCGCTGATAGAAAGCACCAAAGCTGAAATCGTTATAGGTACAGAAAGCTGGCTGAAGCCAGAGATAAATTCTGCTGAAATTTTTACAAAGGCACAGACGATGTTTAGAAAGGATAGATTGCATGCAACCGGTGGTGGCGTGTTTGTCGCTGTTAGTAGTAGTTTATCCCGTAGTGAAGTAGAAGTGGATAGTTCCTGTGACTTATTATGGGCGGAGGTTACACTCAACAACCGAGCTAGGTTAATAATTGGCTCCTTTTACCGACCTCCCAACTCAGCAGCATTAGTGGCAGAACAACTGAGAGAAAATTTGGAATACATTTCACATAAATTTTCACAGCATGTTGTAGTCTTAGGTGGAGATTTCAATTTACCAGATATAGACTGGGACACTCAGATGTTTAGGACGGGTGGTAGGGACAGAGCATCGAGTGACGACATTATACTGAGTGCACTAGCCGAAAATTACCTCGAGCAATTAAACAGAGAACCGATTCATGGAGATAACATCTTGGACCTACTGATAACAAACAGACCCGAACTTTTCGACTCTGTAAGTGCAGAACAGGGAATCAGTGATCATAAGGCCGTTGCAGCATCCCTGAATATGGAAGTTAATAGGAATATAAAAAAGGGAGGAAGGTTTATCTGTTTAGCAAGAGTAATAGAAGGCATATTTCAGACTACCTAACAGATCAAAACGAAAATTTCTGTTCCGACACTGACAATGATGAGTGTTTATGGAAAAGTTCAAGGCAATCGTAAAATGCGTTTTAGACAGGCACGTGCCGAGTAAAACTGTGACGGACGGGAAAAACCCACAGTGGTACAACAACAAAGTTAGGAAACTACTGCGAAAGCAAAGACAGCTTCACTCCAAGTTTAAACGCAGCCAAAACCTCTCAGACAAACAGAAGCTAAACGATGTCAAAGTTAGCGTAAGGAGGGCTATGCGTGAAGCGTTCAGTGAATTCGAAAGTAAAATTCTATGTACCGACTTGACAGAAATTCCTAGGAAGTTCTGGTCTTACGTTATATCAGTAAGTGGCTCGAAACAACATATCCAGACACTCCAGGATGATGTCGGCATTGAAACAGAGGATGACACGCGTAAAGCTGAAATACTAAACACCTTTTTCCAAAGCTGTTTCACAGAGGAAGACCGCACTACAGTTCCTTCTCTAAATCCTCGCACAAACGAAAAAATGGCTGACATCGAAATAAGTGTCCAAGAAATAGATAAGCAACTGTAATCACTCAACAGAGGAAAGTCCACTGGACCTGACAGGATACCAATTCGAATCTACACAGAGTACGAGGAAGAACTTGCCCCCTTCTAACAGCCGTGTACCGCAAGTCTCTAGAGGAACGGAAGGTTCCAAATGATTGGAAAAGAGCACAGGTAGTCCCAGTCTTCAAGAAGGGTCGTCCAGCAGATGCGCAAAACTATAGACCTATATCTCTGACGTCGATCCGTTGTAGAATTTTAGAACATGTTTTTTGCTCGAGTATCATGTCGTTTTTGGAAACCCGGAATCTACTCTGTAGGAATCAACATGGATTCCGGAAACAGCGATCGTGTGAGACCCAACTCGCTTTATTTGTTCATGAGACCCAGAAAATATTAGATACAGGCTCCCAGGTAGATGCTATTTTCCTTGACTTCCGGAAGGCGTTCGATACAGTTCCGCACTGTCGCCTGATTGACAAAGTAAGAGCCTACGGAATATCAGACCAGCTGTGTGGCTGGATTGAAGAGTTTTTAGGAAACAGAACACAGCATGTTATTATCAATGGAGAGAAGTCTGCAGACGTTAAAGTAACCTCTGGCATGCCACAGGGGAGTGTTATGGGACCATTGCTTTTCACAATATATATAAATGACCTAGTAGATAGTGTCGGAAGTTCCATGCGGCTTTTCGCGGATGATGCTGTAGTATACAGAGAACTTGCAGCATTAGAAAATTGTAGCGAAATGCAGGAAGATCTGCAGCGGATAGGCACTTGGTGCAGGGTGTGACAACTGACCCTTAACATAGACAAATGTAATATATTGCGAATACATAGAAAGAAGGATCCTTTATTGTTTCATTATATGATAGCGGAACAAACACTGGTAGCAGTTACTTCTGTAAAATATCAGGGAGTATACGTGCGGAACGATTTGAAGTGGAATGATCATATAAAATTAATTGTTGGTAATGCGGTTACCAGGTTGAGATTCATTGGGAGAGTCCTTAGAAAATGTAGTCCATCAACAAAGGAGGTGGCTTACAAAACACTCGTTCGACTTATACTTGAGTATTGCTCATCACTGTGGGATCCGTACCAGATCGGGTTGACGGAGGAGATAGAGAAGATCCAAAGGAGAGCGGCGCGCTTCGTCACAGGGTTATTTGGTAACCGTGATAGCGTTACGGAGATGTTTAGCAAACTCAGGTGGCAGGCTCTGCAAGAGAGGCGCTCTGCATCGCGGTGTAGCTTGCTCGCCAGGTTTCAAGAGGGTGCATTTCTGGATGAGGTATTGAATATATTGCTTCCCCCTACTTATACCTCCCGAGGAGATCACGAATGTAAAATTAGAGAGATCCGAGCGCGCACGGAGGCTTTCAGACAGTCGTTCTTCCCGCGAACCATACGCCACTGGAACAGAAAAGGGAGGTAATGACAGTGGCACGTAAAGTGTCCTCCGCCACACACCGTTGGGTGGTTTGCGGAGTATAAATGTAGATGTAGATGCAGACAATGACAGGAACGCGGAATCCCATGTCGTTCCTTAACCCGATACTGTTCCAGATAATATCTCTGGAGTGATTATGTAAAATAACCTCTCAAAGAGGAGGTCGCTGATGTGGAGTACCTCGCAATAGCTGGCAGCACAACGCACCTAATATGAAAAACGTATGTTTTTGGGGGTGTCCGGATACTTTTGATCACGTAGTGAACTTATACCTTCTCGCTACGTTTCCTTAATTGCTATCTACATCATATGATTTCTGCTATTGGATTTTACGTCATTTGAGATCACGTTGCATTCAGTTCCTGCCAAGTATGTACTCACTTCTGATCTCGAATGTGATATCGATTTTCCCCAAACTTTACTGCTGTTAGCTTTTTTCCCCCAGAATTAAATAACTCTTTTACTACCATTTCCTCGTCACCTAATACAACTTTCCCGTATTTTCTCTGTCTTTACTGTTACTTTGCTTCTAATTTCTCTCTTCTTTCTTGTCCTCGTTTGCAGTCTCCATTACCGTAATTTCAGCCCTGCCTTCTAATTCCTTATAGCCCTTCATATTCAGTGTCTACTTTGCCCTTCCGCACGTCAATTTAGTCTGACATCTCTGGACCCGAGATGAGGGGAAATCAGGTTTTCTGGTCTCTTGTCGAGGCTGTAACGACCTTCAAGACTTTGTTTCCCGTACCGATTTGTAATATTTTCTTGCAGGTCATTCCCACTTTGAGAATTGTTTTCGTAATTATTGCTTTTGCTATGAAATTCACTGAATTGATCCCTTTTGTGCTGGTTAAAATCTCCGGTGTAGTTCCCACTTCCTTGCCTGCAGTTTAAATCTGAGCGTTTGTTCCAGTTTTTCTACAAAATCCAAGAATTGGCATGTGTTGGGCTATGGGTTGTAGGCCCCACTTCAATGGTTTTGTCAGTCTTCGCTTGAGCGCTATACTTTGATTTGTCGAGTTATGTGTACCACTTTAGCCTCGCCAATACAAAACTCTCTCATCGTCATATTGCCATGTCCATAAATCGGGCCGTTCAGGAAATCGTTTTGGAGTCTTGTCTGTTTCGCTTCACTTCATAATTTATTTACAAAACATATTTCAAATTCTTCGTAACTGCCGAATAAATCATTGAACAAATTTCTCCATAACTGCGCGTCTCCTTCAAACAGTCTCTTCACTAGTTTCGTTTTTGTCGCATCAGACAAGCCTGGTGTGAAACTGTCTCTACATGAGGCAAGAAAAATCTATCGTATGGTACTTTCCATTGCTAGCAAACTGAATTCCCAGTCAAACCCAAAGTGGCGGATGGATCCGTCGCTAATGTGTCTAGAATCGGGCTCATCGTCTCCAAACTCCGCTGATTTTTTTCGATGACCCTTTCGCAGTCTACAGTTTTTTCAGACACATTCTGGAGTGAAGTTCGTGTTTCTCCCACAACTGCATTCTCCCTCAGCAAAAAATTATCTACACCACTCCTCATTTCACCAAGCATGTTTTCCATCTGTACATCCATTCATTTTTTTGACGTCGTTTAGGTACTTTCTCAACCACGCAATTTACTTCATCCGTAATTTTGCCCATTTCGGCTATAAAATCAATTAACTTTCCCTCATTCATATCCTTTGTGTCCGTTTTAATTTTCCTTACTTCAGCTTTTACCTCGCTCTTTAGAGAGTTTCCTTCATCTATCTTTGAATTTAGTTCAGTCGTAACAGTTGAGATTTCAGGTTTAAGAACAGAAATTTCATTTGAAAGACCTGTTTTCATTGCCCCCATTATAAGCTGAAAATACCCCACCATCTGCAATATCTTCGTAATTGTATCTTCCAAATTTAAACTTTCTGTCCCTACCTTTTGGCTATCCCCCTGGCAATTACTCTCTGAACAGCATTTTCTCGGCGACTGAACGTGACACAGCTTCCGTGTTTCTGGTGGTAGGCCTGCAGAGCCCCACACACACACACACTGACCCATCCGTCACAAGTATCTATCCCTTCTGCCATGACGACTGCCTCTGCTGTGCTGTTGTCGGCGGGAAGTGAAACTCGTGCCAAGAACAATACCAAATTGATACTGTCCTGTCACTAGCGTAACCACGTATAACCTCCCCCTCCGAAATCGGCCTACAGCGATATAACTGGCCATCATCGCATATGCTTAATGAAATTTTACAGTGAGTGAGGCTACCGTTACCGAATGAAAATAATTCTGGTTAGTAGGAGACAGTGTACAACATACCCTTCTGATGGATGAACCTATTCTAAACCAAAACTAAATACTGTTAACAATTCTGAAATGGGTGGACTTTAGTGCAATCGCTCACGAACCACACTGAGGGAAGGGTGCCACGTAATATTTAACACAAAAAAATACTGATTAGCAAAAACTGGATACTTAAACGGTCCCTAGCCAACTATGGCAATGAATATCCAAAATCATAAGGAAGGTAATGGCAAAGAAATTTAAACAAATAATCACTAGCGTGACAGCAAAAGGTTATCACGCTTTTCCACGACACAACAATAAACGAACTTGGAAGCAGTAAGTTTGCACTTACATATCCTGAAATATTCAACTGATAAAGAACATCTACATCTTCCTCTACAAGGGTATTCTGCAAGTCACACATAAGTGTTTGGCAGAGAGTTCATCAAACCACCTTGATAATAATTCTCTATTATTCCAATCTCGAAAAGCGCATGGAAAAAACCAACATCTGTATCTATCTGTGTGAGCTCTGATTTGCCTTATTTTATTATGATGATCGTTTACCCCTACGTAAGTCGGTGTCAACAAAATATTTTCGCATTAGGAGGAGAAAATTGGAGCTTGAAATTTCGTGAGAAGATTCTACCCCAACGAAAAACGCCTTTCTTTTAGTGATGTCCATCCCAAACCCTGCATTATGTCAGTGACACTCTCTCCCCTATTTCGTGATAATATACAACGTGCTGTTAGTCATTAAAGTTTGTGAAAGAAATACCACTGGACAATGACTGTACAGTATTAGTTATACTCTGTAAGGTAACAGTCTTACGACTTTGTAGCTGTGCGGACGACGAATAATGTAGTCGACGACAATGCTGAGCTGCCGCTGTTGCTGCTGCTGGTTGAGAACCCCGAATCGTCTCCAGAGACAGGGATAATTATGTGACGGGCAGTAGCTGGGACTGTAGATCCCTCCGCCTGTCCACTCCTGCCGTACTCTCAGTACTCATAGATTAACGAATTAGCTGCGCCTACACTGTCCATAAATCCGTAAGAGTACAAGAGGGTGGAGATCTCTTCTGAAAAGCACATTGCAAGGCATTCCAGATATGCTCAATAATGTTCATGTCTGGGGTGTTTGGTGGCCATCAGAAGAGATTAAACTCAGAAGAGTGTTCCTGCAGCCGCTCTGTAGCAATTCTGGACGTGTGGAGTGTTCCACTGTCCTGCTGGAAATGCGCAAGTCCGTCGGATTGTCCAATGGACAGAAATGGATGCAGGAGATCAGACAGGATGCTTACGTACATGCCACCTGTCAGCGTGGTATCTAGACATATCAGGGGTTCCATATCACACGACCTGCACATTCCCCACGTTATTACTGAGCCTCCACCAGCTTGAGAAATCCACTGCTGACATGAAGAGTCCATGGATTCATGAGGTTGTCTTCCTACATATACACGTCCATTATCTCGATTCAATTTGAAACGAGACTCGTACGACCAGGCAACCTGTTTCCAGTCATCAACAGTCCGATGTCGGTGTTGACGGGCTCAGTCGAGCCGTAAAGCTTTGTGTCGTGCACTCATCAAGGGTACACGAGTGGGCTTCCGGGTCCGAAAGCCCATATCGATGATGTTTCGTTGAATAGTTCGCACGCGTTTTTGCGGGATTTTCTCCGGACGCAGCAATGTCGGAGATTTGATATTTTAACGGATTCCTAATATTAAAGGTTACACTCGTGAAATGGAAAGTACGGGAAAATCCTCACTTCATCGCTACCATCGCCGACTATAACACCTCGTTCAAACTCACTTAAATCTTGATCACCTGTCATTGTAGCAGCAGCAAACGATCTAACAACAGCGACAGACACTTGTGCTATACAGGCGTTGCCCTTCGCAGCGCCATATCCTGCCTGTTTACATATCTCTGTACTTGAATACGCATGCCTATACCAGTTTCACTCGCAATTCAGATTACATTCATAGTACTCTATTACATCTTTTACACGTTAAATACAGTTTCTGCAATAGAGATTACAGATTCAGAATTAGAAATACAGTACAAGTTATCAACGAATATTCAACGGCGAAAAATTTTTGATGTTGCACAAAGTTCCGAGAGTTCCGGAACCTGTAACGAATATTGGAATAGAGACCAACATAAATATCATTTCCGCCCTTTTTACTGCTCATGAAAACCACACATTGCATGTTGTACCACCATATAGCGAAACCTTCAGAGGTGGTGGTCGAGATTGCTGTACACACCGGTACCACTAATACCTAGTATCACGTCCTCTTGCATTGATGCATGACTGTATTCGTCGTAACTTACTATCCACAAGTTCATCAAGGCACTGTTGACCCAGAATGTCCCACTCGTCAATGGCGATTCTGCGTCGATCCCTCAGAGTGGTAGGTGGGTCACGTCGTCCATAAACAGCCCTTTTCAATCTATACCAGGCATGTTTGATAGGGTTCATGTCTGGAGAACATGCTGGCCACTGTAGTCGAGCGATGTCGTTATTCTGAAGGAAGTCATTCATAAGAGATTCACGATGGGGGCGCGGACTGTCGTCCATGAAGACGAATGCCCCGCCAATATGCTGCCAATATGGTTTCACTGTCGGTCGGAGAATTATCATACAGCCGTTATGGCGCCTTCCATGATCAGCAGTGGCGTACGTCGGCCCCACATAATGCCACCCCAAAACAACGGGGAACCTCCACCTTGCTGCAATCGCTAGACGGTGTGTCTAAGGCGTTCAGCCGGATCGGGTTCCCTCCAAACATGTGCCCGACGATTGTCTGATTGAACGCACAAGCAACACTCATTGGTGAAGAGAACGAGATTCCAACCCTGAACAGTCCATTCCGCATGTTGTTGGGCCCTTGTGTACCGCGCTGCATGGTGTCGTGGTTGTAAAGATGGACCTCGCCATGGGCGTCGGGATTGAAGTTGCGCGTCATGCATCAAGTATAGGGGGTGGGTCTCGGGCCACACATGGTCAAATACCTGTTGTCATTGGTAGGAAAAGTAAGTCTTTTTTAGGAGAAATCCAAACAACAGTTCCCCTGCCTAAGGAGTATCTCCAGCAGTTTAAAAAATACTAAAACCATCTCTCACATTCCAAATATCACATACCAGATGTCACAAAGGAAAAAAAAAAAAACAATTGGAAAGTGTAACATGGGACATTTCACAAACTTAAAAAACCTCCACCAGAACATGCAATCAATAAAAAATAAAATACAACTATTGGAAGTAGAGCTACAATCTTTGAACTGCACAGTAATTTGTGTTACTGAGCACTGGTGTAGAGACACAGAAATTCAACATGTAGTATTACCATTGTCTTACTGCAGAACCGCTTCAAGGGGTGGAGGATCATGCATTTTTTTCAGAAAAGTAACACAGTTCAAATCATGACATGGCCTCAGTAAAGTAAGTGAAGTCATACACATTGAAATATCAGCTATTGAACTAACAGGCCTTGATATCACCAAGAAATTAATCATTTTGTGTGTGTACAGATCTCCCAGTGGTAGTATGGACACTTCTTCAATAATTTAATAGAAGTTCTAGATCTAAAGCCTCAAGTACAAAGATCAACATAATTCTGTGTGGGGACATTAACATGAACACTAATATCATGAATGAATCAAGCAGCATCCTCATAAGTGTCCTTCAAAGTTTTGAAATGTCCATATTGGTCAATAGTGCAACAAGGGTTACTACAGTCACTGCATCAGTAACTGACATGTGGCCACAGATATTGACAGGGGAAAATGTGCTGTAGCTGTAAACGATCTCGGACTATCAGACCACCTCTGTCAAATAACGACAGTAAAATCAGGCATCGAATCATTCCCTAAACTATAGTTGAACAAACGACATCAATCAGAAATCAAAATAAAAGATTTTTCAAAAGAACTAGCGAAACAAAGCTGGGATGAAGTGTAGAAGGAAACCAATGTGAATATGAAATTCTCTAAATTCTGCACATTATTTATATTGAACGTTGAAAAGGCATTTCCAAAAGTATGCATGTCTGTATCAACATCTCACAAAAACAGATGGATAACAGCAGGTATAAATAAGTTCTTCCAAACATTGAAATACCTCAGTTCCATGAAAAAGAGTCGCAATCATCCAGAATTCTTAAATTTCTATCATAGATACGAAAAGATCTATAGGAAGGTGCTGATTGCTGCAAAACAGTCATTCAATGACAAAATAATATACAATGCAGAGAATACAAACAAAGCAGTCTGGGATGTTACAAAAAAGGAAATGGAGAGATGCAAACAAACACAGAATAACATAGTGGTAAGGCAGAGGAATAAAGTAATAAATGATACAAAACACTTAGCAAACTATGTAAATTAGCATTTTTCAAGTATTGCACAGAAGTTACATTAATAACTCCCCAAGACAAATATAACACCTATAAATAATGTTGCACTAAGTACAATGATGTTACTTCCAACCACAGAGAATGAAGACAATAAAACTGTTCAAAAACTATAAAATGAAAGTCAGTAGGCTCAGATGAAGTATCATTGTGTGAACTGAAACAATGCACAGAGATTATACAAGGCCCCTTAACAAACATAATAAATGAATCCTTCATATCAGGGACATTTCGAGAGCAGTTAAAACAGGTAAGAGTTGTACCTTTGCTTAAGAAAGGTAATGCAGAATACATAGAAAATTACCGGCGCATTTCCCTGCTGTCACCATTCTCTAAAATAATAGAAGCAATTATGAAACACAGATTAATGAATTACCTAAATAAATAGAATCTTTTAAGCGAATCACAGTTTGGTTTCCGAAGTGGCAAACATATGGAGTCAGCCATAGCAGAATTTACAAAAGTTGTACTTGATTCTCTTGACAAAGACGAGTGTGTGACAGGCATATTTTTGGATCTTTCTAAGGCCTTCTATACAGTCGACCACAAGATTCTGTTAAATAAATTAGAAGCATTAGGAATAAGAGGGGTAGCTAATGACTGGTTTCGATCGGACGTAGCAGATAGGGTACAAAGAGTAGAGGTAACACATACTTCAAATAGATCCACACATTTAGTAAAACACTTATCAGAACCAAAATACATTAATATAGGGGTTCCACAAGGTAGCATATTAGGACCAATACTATTCCTGATATACGTCAATGACTTTGCCAGTAGTGTTACTCATGGTGAAAAAAATTCTCTTTGGTGATGAGAGAAATATTATAGTCACTGAGAAAGCAAGAGAACTCCTTGCAGGGAAAGGAAATGAAACTCTCAAGGATGTTTACAGTTGGTCAATAAGCAATAAAGTGACATTTGAACATAAAGAAAACTAACGCCATGAATTTCAGTTTGAAGAGGGAAAATGACAATGTTAAATTAAATCTATAAGGTACCTCTATAGACTGTGTAACAAATGAAAAATTTCTAGGAATGAATATTGATTCCTAACAAGTGGTATGAACACACAAAGGTACTTGCAAATAGAATGTCATCAACATGTTATGTCCTTAGAATCCTATCTTCAGTGTGTAAAGTGCAGTGTCTTTTACTTATGTACTATTCATATGTATGCTCAATTCTTAGCTATGGCATTCTTTTTTGGGGAACAAATGTACAAAATATGAACAAAATTTTCAAACTCAAAAAAAACCATAAAAATAATAACCAAAAATGGTGTCCAAGTTCATTGTAAAGATCTGTTCAAAACAATGGGGTTTCTAACTGCTCCATGTGAATACATTTATTTACCAGTCAGTTGCACACATCAAAAACTACATTGGTAATTTCTGCACAAACAGCTTTGTCCATGACCATGGCACAAGAGCTAGACTCAACTTACATTTACCATGAAAAAATAAACATAAAACCCAAAACAGAGTTTTCTACCAATATTTCTGTACAATAAATTAACAAAAGAGATTAAAGAAACTGCAAAAATACACTTCTTTAAAAAGGCAGCTAAAAGTCACTTGTTATGCAATATATTTTATACATTGAAGGATTACTTAGACAAAACAGAGTAGGGGTCTGGTTAAGAAAAAGTTATACAAGTAAATAACAATCATGATGAAAAAACATCCAGCATTCCACATAACACCTTCACACTATGTTTTTTCCTACTGTTTTCCTTTTCTAGAAGAACGTACCCCCAAGCTATGCATAGCACAATACTAACACCTCTTCCTCTTTCTGAGCTCAACATCTCACTCATTATAGAGTGATGCTGACTCAGTTTTTCAGGATAGCAAATGAGAAGTTGCAGTACAGAAAATGGCCCAGAGATCACCGTTGTATGTATGTGTGTGTCTGTCTGTGTGTATGTGTCTGTGTGTGTGTAGTGAGTGAGTTGTTATGAAACAATGTGTGTATAGTGTGTTGTACTGAGATATGAGTGAACAGTGTGACGTTACATTATGGAATAAGTTATTTGTAAAAACTGTATTGTATACCAGGAATAAATCTAATGATTGTCTCTAACTAGAAGTCTGTAAGTGTATGTGTATACGAATTAGCTTATTTTAAATTAGTCTGAACTTTGTCGTGTCCTACATCTACATCTACATCTACATGATTACTCTGCAATTCACATTTAAGTGCTTGGCAGAGGGTTCATCGAACCACAATCATACTATCTCCCTACCATTCCACACCCGAACAGCGCGCGGGAAAAACGAACACCTAAACCTTTCTGTTCGAGCTCTGATTTCTCTTATTTTGTTTTGATGATCATTCCTACCTATGTAGGCTGGGCTCAACAAAATATTTTCGCATTCGGAAGAGAAATTTGGTGACTGAAATTTCGTAAATAGATCTCGCCGCGACGAAAAACGTCTTTGTTGCTTTAATGACTTCCATCCCAACTCGCGTATCATATCTGCCACACTCTCTCCCCTATTAAGTGATAATACAAAACGAGCTGCCCTTTTTTGCACCTTTTCGATGTCCTCAGTCAATCCCACCTGGTAAGGATCCCACACCGCGTAGCAATATTCTAACAGAGGACGAACAAGTGTAGTGTAAGCTGTCTCTTTAGTGGACTTGTTGCATCTTCTAAGTGTCCTGCCAATGAAACGCAACCTTCGGCTCGCCTTCCCCACAGTATTATCTATGTTGTCTTTCCAACTGAAGTTGTTCGTAATTGTAACACCCAAGTACATAGTTGAATTGACAGCCTTGAGAATTGTACTATTTATCGAGTAATCGAATTCCAACGGATTTCTTTTGGAACTCATGTGGATCACCTCACACTATTTGTTATTTGGCGTCAACTGCCACCTGCCACACCTGACAGCAATCTTTTCTAAATCGCTTTGCAACTGATACTGGTCTTCGGATGACCTTAACAGACGGTAAATTACAGCATCATCTGCGAACAACCTAAGAGAACTGCTCAGATTGTCACCCAGGTCATTTATATAGATCAGGAACAGTAGAGGTCCCAGGACGCTTCCCTGGGGAATACCTGATATCACTTCAGTTTTACTCGATGATTTGCCGTCTATTACTACGAACTGCGACCTTCCTGACAGGAAATCACGAATCCAGTCACACAACTGAGACGATACCCCATAGGCCCACAGCTTGATTAGAAGTCGCTTGTGAGGAACGGTGTCCAAAGCTTTCCGGAAATCTAGAAATACGGAATCAACTTGAGATCCCCTGTCGATAGCGGCCATTATTTCGTGCGAATAAAGAGCTGCGTTGGCCAAGAACGATATTTTCTGAAACCATGCTCATTACGTATCAATAGATCGTTCCCTTCGAGGTGATTGATAATGTTTGAATACAGTATATGCTGCAAAACCCTACTGCAAACCGACGTCAATGATATAGGCCTGTAGTTCGATGGATTACTCCTTCTACCCTTCTTAAATACTGGTGCGACCTGCGCAATTTTCCAATCTGCAGGTACAGATCTATCGGTGAGCGCGCGGTTGTATATGATTGCTAAGTAGGGAGCTATTGTATCAACGTAATCTGAAAGGAACCTAATCGGTATACAATCTGGAGTTTAAGACTTGCCGGTATCAAGCGATTTGAGTTGCTTCGCAACCCCTAAGGTATCTACTTCTAAGAAACTAGTGCTAGCAGCTGTTCGTGTTTCAAATTCTGGAATATTCCATTCGTCTTCCCTGGTGAAGGAATTTCGGAAAACTGCGTTCAATAACTCCGCTTTAGCGGCACAGTTGTCGGTAACAGTACCATCGGCACTGCGCAGCGAAGGTATTGACTGCGTTTTGCCGCTTGTGTACTTTACATACGTCCAGAATTTCTTCGGATTTTCTACCAAATTTCGAGACAATGTTTCGTTGTGGAACCTATTAAAGGCATCTCGCACCTGTAAAAAGAGATCTACAGATGAATAAACCTACTACTACTTCTTCTACTATTACTACTACTACTACTATTATTGTGCACTGTTTGAATCATAACACGACACCTTGTGGCTGCACGAAAAGCGCTATTCACTATGGTGGCGTTTCTGTCAGGTAACAAATTAACAGTAGTGATGAACGAAGTTTTTCGCGGCATTGTAATCCAGTGTCAGTTTCTCGAAGGGCACATTGTACTTATCCGCAAAAAACGGGGTACGTGCCGTGTCACCGATCTTCGGCCAATCACACTGCTGAATGCTGACTACAAGTTGGCGGCAAGATGTGTTGCAGCGAGGATTCAGGCAGTCACGGACAAAGTCATCTGTCCATTTCAATCCTGCGGCGTTAAGGGGCGGACCATTTTCAATGCGGCATCTACTTATCGTGACGTCATCGCCTACTACGCCGTCCATCGCCTTTCAGCAGGTGTTCTTTCTCTGGACTTTGCCAACGCATTTGACAGGATAAGCCACGGTTCTTTGCTGCAAGTTATGGAAAAGACGGGATTTGGCATCGACTTTATTCGCGTGATTCGCCATTTCCTGACAAGAGCCAGCTCGGTGGTCACAATTAATGGATGGCGAACGCCACATATTGTTTTTCGTCAATCGGTGCGACAGGGCTGTCCCTTATCTGTGTACCCCTTTGTAATTGCTTTGGACCCACTGTTACGTGCGCTAGACCGCACGATAGGCGGCGTGGATATTCATGATGCCTCAGTGAAGTATCTCGCTTACGCTGATAACGTAGGTGTTTTTTTATCGGCAACGACAACGATTTTCATCACCTCCGGCCCTTACTGACGTGGTATGAATGTGCGTCGGGTGCCCTGATAAATCCAAGGAAGACTGTAATGATTCGTTTAGGAAATTGCGAAGTGGATCCCGATCAGACTTGGTTTCGCGTCGCCCGTAATCATACGATTTTGGGCCTTGATGTTACCGCTAATCCACAACAGATGCGGGCGCGCACCTGGCACCGGCTGCTGAATAATGTCAAAGGCCTTTGTCAGACTTACGCCAGCCGACGCCTCACCCTCCTACAGAAGGTCGACCTAATTAACAGCGCCGTGTATTCCAAGGCGTGGTACGTGGCACAACTCCTGGACGTTCCACGACCACTCGCCCGATCATTTTCGCAGGCCGCTTACTGGCTCCTGTGGCGCCACGAAATCTTCAAGGTTCGGGCGGCGACCGGCGTCCTCGACACCACCTTCGGGGGATTCGGCCTTGTCGATTTTTCCAGGAAGTGTTCGGCGCTGCTGGTGCACCGCATGGCCACCCTGCAAGCTGACAGCCCGGATGGAACGGCGGCGGCCATGCTCGTCGCTTACCGGTCGCCCTCCGGGAGCGAACCGGTGTCCGTGGCGGGCATCCCGTATCCACTCGGCTACGTCAGAGCTTACTACCTGCAGCGGAGCTACGTACTGGAAACGGCGCTGGACAGGAACAGGAATGTTCGCCGACTGTATGCGGCAATGGTGGGGAGGTCACCCCCTCACAAGCTCGCTCTTGGCTTCCCCGCGAACAACTGGCGGCAAGTGTGGCTTAATATTCATCACTCCGTGTTGCCCTCCGGCGTTCGGTCCCAGTGGTATAAACTGGTCAACAATACGGTGGCCACAAACCAACGTCTCTCGGACATCCGCCTGCTGCCGTCTGCCAACTGCAGAGCTTGCGGCGTTCCAGACACACGGGAGCATCGCTTTCAATGTCGCCTTGTGTCGGCCGTCTGGGAACTGTGTAGGGTCATGGTGGCTCTGATCAAAAGGACGACACCCTCGAACGTGACTCATAATTATGTTCTTGCACCAGGGTTTAAACACTTCCCTCGCGCGAAGCACAATACCATGGTGTGGCTCCTAGGCCACACGGTCTTCGCCATTCTGGACTGCAAAGTTAAGGACGTGTATACTTATTTAGCGTACTTGTGGGATGCACATTCCCATGTACAGCGGCTGAAGCATTACAACGAACTTTTTGCCAATTTTCTGCGTGCGGCATTACAACATGGTTACGCGAAGACGCTCAATAATTGATACACGGAAAACTCCAATGAAGACTGAAGAGGCTATCTATTATTTTTCATTTTTCAATCATTTTTGTTTCTATTTGACCCGATGGTTTTGGTGGGTCTGTGAGGATATTATGCGCTACAGAAGAAAAATATTATTTATTTCTTTTATTTGACTTACAGCGGTGATGCATTTGGTTTCTCACATGGAAGTGACAATATGATTTAACTTTCCTTTTACTACCTTCTTCCTATGGACATCAGTTTTTAGTTTGTCTTCTCCACGCGCATCTTGTTCTCCAAGAATGGACATGGACGTTATTGTGTTTTTAAAGAAGAACTTTCCTAAGAATTTTAGTTACTAGTCGCCTGTGACTTCTTTTCGGATGGATAATTTATTATGACATTTTTATCGTTTGAAGAGGTACAGTGTCTTTTATTATGCATTCCATGGATGGACACAGGATTTGATTTTGTGTAAGAATTTTCACTTATTTATTGATTTTCACACCATGATCCAAGAGAGAAGCCGTCAGCGACGAGCGCCTATCACGACAGATATGATAGCGATGAAGCTCGCCGAGGAAGGCGTTATTGCTGAGAGCAAGGAGGGCTATAAGGGGAGTTGGGAGGCAGAAAATTTTTTTTAAAGAAGTGGTAGATTGCTCGCCTGCCACGCGGGCGGTAGGGGTTCGATTCCCGGCCGATGCATCAGTTTTGTTTTTCTTGCGATAATGGTGCGCGTGTCTTTCGCGCTCTCGTTGCATAAGCTACAAGAATTTGTTTTGTTTTGTTTTAGGCTGCACAAGCAACTAGCATCATACGCGCAAGTACAAGAGCGAATAGCGGGATTCGCTGTGAGAAGAACCAAACATGCAGCACGTACGACTCCTCACTTGGCGGTTCGAGTGCTCTTCTACAGAGGAGCGTCGGCCTGTACTCACGAGTTGCCGTGTCCAAGTGCCTCCAAGCCAATGAACTTTAACGACAAACAGGCTAACGTTCGTTGTAAAAGCTGCAGCTACACTTCAGTCTACTGTGCCGGGAATGCACGTGTAGCAACAGCACACGTTATCCAGGAAGTACACTGGTTCTACATGTGATTTTTCTCTGTGACACTTACCACGTTTCCAGAGCATCGCTTAGTCTGTGCCTCAGTAGCGCAGTAGGCAGCGCGTAAGTCTCATAATCTTAAGGTCATGAGTTCGATCCTTACCTGGGGCATGTAATTTCCTGTAACTGACGGCAGTGCTGTTGCTACGTAACTAACGTATTTGTTGTTTGTTATCCACAACGTTTCAACGCCTCAGCGTGAAAATGTTTACGCTCTGTAATTGCTGCTTACAGCTTTGCTTTTCGTCTTCCTGCAGTAAAGCATGAGGCCAAAATCAATGCTCTGAGACGTTTGAGGTGTGCGCCTTGCCAGCCAGTATTCGCAAAGATGCTCGCAAACAAAGAAGATCGCCGACGCCGGATTCGACACGAAATGCGACAAGAGACGTTCTAAACCGTACAACGCATGCTCACCTACGGTGTGGTCTAGTGGTTAGGATACCTGTCTGTTGCCCTGGAAGCCCGGGTTCGAATCCCCGTACCGGAACGGAATTTATTCCACACGAGTCGTGACAAGTTTCAGCTGTCCGAGCTGCCGTTTCACATGCTGCTCGTAATATAGGTACAGTTTCGTGACCGTCAGCAGAACATTGTAGACAGAAACAGGCACACGATGACCCTAGAAATGGTGGATAGCATTATGCCACGCACTTCCAGGGTAAGGCTGAGCAAGCGCGTGTGTCGAGGCCCGTTAGCTCAGTTGGTTAGAGCGTCGTGCTAATAACGCGAAGGTCGTGGGTACGATCCCCCCACGGGCCAGTAGGCTTTTACTGCTACGAAAAGGCAGGACAGCGCGGCCAACGTGAAATGATGGAGCGTGTTGTGTGACCATCGGCTCGCTTTTCCTTACCTCTCTCAGTCGTTTCTCATGCCCGTCGTTTTGATATAGGCCGACTGGAGAGTGTCAGCTCTCGCTAAGTCGAGACACAGGGACACGCTACAGGCTGGTCTGCGCGGTGCGATCGGGAAAAAACTTCAGTTGAAGGGCGCGCCGCAGACATATTCATACGCCAAAATAACGGCCCGGTGCGGTGGCCGGGAATCGAACCCGGATCAACTGCTTGGAAGGCAACTATGCTGACCATTACACTACCACCGCAGAACCAGGCGCCCCCACGCCGCGCTGTGTCGGCTTCCCGCCTGTCGGCAGCGGCAGAAGGTGATCGTACCCGGCAGGCGCATTTCGAGGCGGGCCAGTACATCCAGGCGCATTCGGACAACGTCTCCACGCACATTTGGCCAGCTTTGGCAACAGTCGTCGCCGGCGCCGCAAGAGTACTCGGGAGAACGCTTTGGAGCTTCATTTTTAAGCAGTGCAGTGCAGAATTCAGCGCTGCAACGTTCTCTCTGGAGGATGCGACGGCACTGGACGGCAGTCCCACTTTCCCTTCAGACGTCTGCTCGGAAAGCACCAGGCAGCACGTCGCACGGAGCTCCGCTGCGATCGTCGGACTGTTTACATCGCGGGGCGGCGCTCAGCGAGTGTTACGAGGTCCACGTGTTCAAGTTCAATCAAAGTGAGTACCATGTCGACAGTTAATAGGGCAAACACCGCACAGTTTGCGTTTGATAGGAGTGCTCTGCGGCCCACCGCTTTTTAAATCTACGAATTTATATTGGAAGATTTGGAAATCCCGGAAGATCTAGTAGACACGTTTCAATTGGATTTCGTGCAATATTCGCTATTCTTGAAGTTCTTTTCCGGCGACATCTGTGAAAAATTTATTGAGAAATTTGGCGGAGTGCGTAAATTTAGGCATGTCAATGGCACAGTCAGTGATGTGCAAATTGTGCCCTTAGGTTATGGTGTTAGGACGGTTCGAGTATTTAATGTGCCTCCTGAATGTGGAAATGATTTGATTGCACGTGCTCTAACTCAGTACGGCGTGATCTTGTCGGTAGTTAACGAGAAGTGGTCTAGTGCGTACCGATACCAGGTTAATTGTGGCGTACGTAGTGTCCGCATTGACTTAATGAAACATATTCCATCTTACGTTATGATTGCGGGCTGTAGGGCTCAAGTGACTTATATCGGCCAGCCCCCCACATGCTCAATATGTCATTCAACTGAGCATTTACGTGTTGATTGTTCCCGTAGACGACCCGTGCAACTCCCACGTAGTGACGCTGTGGCTACTGGCGGCCACTTTGTGCCACTAATGAGTGAAGTAGTAGCGGGCACAGTATCACAACCCCGACCTGCCGACCCCATTCGTGCTGAGGACGTACCAAGTGAGGTGAATGTTACTGTCGACGCACCACGGGACCGGATGGAGGCCGCTCCCATTTTGTCCCCGGCTGCAGTAGAGTCGGATTCAGTTGCTAATGAGATCCCGGATGTTTTGGATAATACACCAGTTGCTCTTTCGGAAGAGATGGACACCTCCTTACCACCACCTCCTCCGCCTGAAGAGGTTCCCCTGGCCCTGAGGAAAGGGCGTACAAAGAAAAATAAAAATAAGGGTACTAGGAGTCAGCAGTCAGATGATTTACCGTGCACCCCTGTCTCAGAGAGTGGCAGTGAGAGTGAAGTTCAGACATCGTGCCCCCCTCCTTCTGACTGTTCTGGGCGCCAGGAGCGTATAAGGGAACAAACAGCACATCTCAAGGTTTTCTTAAACACGGCACCCGAATAGGGTGCGAATGCTGCGAAGCGCAAAAGCGAACAAAGCAGCGAGCAGCTACCGCAGCGCACACGCAAGCATTCGGCGACGTCGGCCGCCGGTACAGCAACAACACAGGCGGCCGAGGCCACGTACACAGACACCGCTGGTGGTCGCGCCCAACCGACCGACCGACCAACGGAGACGCCCTGGTGGAAGCAGGAGGAGGACGACCCTGGATCCCATTAGCGGCTTTTTAGGCGGACCTGCTGCCATTCGTGCCCCGTTTCCCTGAGATGCTATGTTACGCTGTTCCTGCACGATGAAAGTTATTTTCTGCGCAGTATTGTCCACGAGTTACGTATTGCATTGCAGCGCTTCTTGACAGTTCTATCGGTGTACTTAAGGCGCAGCATCTGCAGCTTCCGCTTTTCATTTTTCTTGCTACTACTTGAGTGTCTGTGTTTTAAATAGCCGCCGCTCGTCAATATCTAAAGATTTTCTCAGTTTTATCACTCAACGTAAATTGCATCATAGCTGCGCACAAAATACCATGTTTTATTGATCTTTTAACTTTGGGAGGCTGTGACGTTGCACTGCTCCAAGAAGTCACTGTTAAGCGATTCCGTAAGGCCCCTGGCTACAATGTCATGTATAACATTAATGTTGAAGGTACATGTGGCACCGCTGTCCTTTATAAAAGTGTATTGCAACCAACTGACGTTCAATTTTTACTGAATGGACGCCTACTTACATGTACGATCCAGGATGTCACATTTATTAATATATATGCGCCGAGTGGCACTGATCACAAACGTCCTCGGTCTGTTTTTTTTTAATCAAGATGTGGTTCCGTTCTTTGCGTCGACCCGCAATATAGTAGTCGGCGATGACTTTAACTGTGTTACTGCCGCAGCCGATCAATTTCCAACGGCTACAATGTGACCGGAACTTTCTCAACTCATTATGACCAATGATTTGATCGATGTTTGGCGTCATTTTCATCCTGCCACGACGCAATACACACATTTTTATGCGGACGGTGCCAGCAGAATTGATCGCATTTATGTGTCGCGGCCGCTTCAAACCTATCTTCATAGGGTTGCGGTACATCCCGTCGCTTTTAGCGATCACTGCGGTGTTGTCTGTGACGTGCAATTACTGGCAAATAGGCAGGCGCCACCTTCCCGTGTTTGGAAACTCAATACCCGTCATCTCTCTGACGCCGGTTTACGTTGCGAGATTCAGAACGTGTGGCAGCTTTGTTCTGGAAAACGGGGAAGTTATGCCTCGGTCTTACAATGGTGGGTCGACTTAGCCAAACCGCAGTTGCGCAGTGTTGCGATGCGGTATGCAAGGGAGGCGTCGTTTTGGGAGAGGCGCACCATTGCCTTTTATTAGCAGTGCCTCCAAGATGCGCTTGATGCGCCCGTGGCGCCAGATCAAAACTTACGCGCACGTTTGAATAGAATTAAAAGCAAGATACTCCAGCATCACCTCCACAAGGCACAAGGTGTTCTGATCAGGAGCCGACCGCAGTGTGAGACCATTGACGAAGTGCCAACGCTTTACCACTTGGCACGCGAGAAACGGTTGGCGCGGAGGAAAAGCATTGCCGCCCTCATCACGGACACTGGTGCGTGTCTCACGGCCAAGCATGAGATCGTTCCCCACGTCTCCGACCACTTTAAGAGATTGTTCGGACGGACAGCTGCCGACGACGTAGCACTTTCCGTTCTGTTAGATGAAGTGGATACTGTCATCTCCGACTCTGACCGACGGTCACTGGCTGAGATATTGTCACAGGACGATGTGAAAGACGTGTTGCGTTCGTGTCGTCGGGGGAAGTCTCCAGGTCCAGATGGTCTTCCCATAGAATTTTACCTGGATTATTGGGATATTTTCGGTCAGACATTGACGATCACGATAAATGAAATTGTTCGTGGTGCTGCTGTCCCTTCGCAGTTCCTTGAACTGTGTATCGTATTAATTCCGAAGACACCGACAGCATGCCGTGTTGAGGCGTTACGCCCCATCACACTTTTAAATGAAGATTATAAACTGGCGGCACGATGCCTCGCAACGAAACTCAGTGTGGTCATGGACAAGATCATCAGTCCCTTCCAGTCGTGTGGTGTGAAACGTCGTAGCATTTTTCACGCTGCGGCTTCATATCGAGACGTGGTCGCGTACGCGGCAATTAATGACCTGTCCGCTGGCATTCTCTCCGTCGACTTTGCCAATGCATTGGACCGTATCGGGCACGATTATCTTCTGTCCGTCATGACAAAACTGGGGTTCGGCGGCCACTTTCTCGATGCTTTACGGAATCTTTATCAATGCTCCTATTTGTCATTGCGCTCGACCCGTTTATTCGCGCAGTCGGTCGAATCATTGAACGTGCCCAGGTCGGTCACGTCTCTCTCAAATGTGCTGTCTATGCTGACGACGTGGGGCTTTTCATGGGGCGGGCACACGACTTGGACAGAGTTCGCGATGTCCTCATATTATACGAACGTGCCTCTGGTGCCGTTCTGAATACGCGGAAAACTGTGTTGGTACCACGGGGTCGGCGGGGACTGCATGCTGAGCAGGACTGGTTCCGTGTTGTGCGCACCCACAAAATTTTAGGACTCGACAGTGTATCGTGCCCACAAAAAATGCAAGTTTTAAACTGGAGGCGAATTCTCTGCACTGTGAAGGCCTTATGTCGCAGCCACTCGGGTCGCTGACTCAACTCACATCAACGTGTGGGTGTCATTAACACATTCATCTTATCAAATGCGTGGTACATCGCCCAACTGCTTAGCGTTCCGAAGCCGATCTGGAGGGCGATTTCGCAGGCAGTCTACTGGCTACTGTGGCGGCACGAAATTTTTAAAGTCAAGGCTTCGACCTGTGTCATCGACTGACAGCTGGGCGGCCTCGGTTTCACCGACGTTCCACGCAAGTGCGGCGCGCTGCTCGTCCACCGGACAGCCACCCTGCAGACCGACAACCCGGCAGGAAGCACCGCGGCACTCCTGGAGCTCTACCGCCCACACTCTGAAGCGGCGCCCGTCTCTCTCGCGGCCATCCCGTACAAAATGTCCTACATACGGGAGTACTTTTTAACGAGGATCTACGCTTTGTCAACGGCTACCGACAGACACAGGACCGCCCGCGGTCTCTACGTTGCCCTGACTGGACAACCTCCGCGTCATAAACTGGTGCTCCGGAACCCCACAGTGGAATGGATGAACGTGTAGGCAAACATCAACAACCCGGTGCTGCCGTCGGACGTGAGTGCACTCTGGTTTAAGATCGTCAACAACACCCTAGCGACGAACCAGCGGCTTGCAGACATTTAACTCCTTCCCTCTACCAACTGTGGAAGATGTGGTGATGTGGACACAAGGGAACATCGTTTTGAATGTGCATCGGTGTCGACGGTATGGCGGCTGTGTCAACGAATGGTCGCCCACATTAATAGAACGCCTCCTCACCTCGTGACTGTTCGTCGTGTGATAGTGCCTAACTTCAAAGTTTTCCCGTGGACGAAGAATATTGCCACTGTCTGGATCTTAGGGCATACGATTTATGCCCTTATAGATATGGCCGTCACTGATACTGTGATCTACCTGGATTATTTGTGGGCCCAGTATATGAAACTGAAGGATTGCGTTCAACTTCCCGAACTGTTTGCGAATTTTTTGAAGGCGGCCTTGGATTACGGCTATGAAATGGAACTGCGGACAACACCTTGAACTGATTTTCACTGAGCTGACGCGTTCCACTTTTAATTTCTTTTTTTCTTACTTTTACTTGTTTTATTTGTGTTATGGTTGGTGGACTGTGCCACAAACTCACTACGGGCCATTCTAGTTTTTAAGGAGAGGAGTGTCCTTTTAATTTTGAGGAATTTTATTTCGTTTACAAGACTTCGTGGGTATTTTGGAAGATGCGGTCTGTTTGTGTGGAACATTAATGGATACGCAAGTGTTTTTCCAGTCTCTTCTTTTAAGTTCCTGAACTGTCGCGATTTCATTTTATTATTTTAGGTGATTTCTCTTTCGTTAGTGTGATGCGCACATCGACGTAAACTTTCAGTTGTGAAGTTGTGCAGCGTTGACGCCTGTTTTTAAACAAATCTCTGCTACATCAAAGAGACTGCCGCTCGTCAAGAGGGAGAAGCATTTTCATTTACGCGGAATGGTTTTGGTTCAAATACGAGCAGAAGAGTTGAACCAGCGGAAGACAGAAGACCGTCCATGAATTCCGTGATACCATTACTTTTCGTTCTTCATTTTTCTGTGGAAGATGACTACATCCCATCTGAGAAGAAGATGATTCTGTTTTAAATTCATCCTGTGTTCAACGAAGTTCGACAGCCCAGCAAATTTAGCGTTGAAGCTCGCCGAAGAAGGCGTTATTGGTGGGAGCAAGGAGGGCTATGAGGGGAGTTGGGAGGCTCTAAAATTAAAAAAATTAAAAAACAAATAAAAACATTAAAAATTAAAAATTAAAAAAAAAAAGAAAAAAGTGGTAGAATGCTCGCCTGCCACGCGGGCGGCCCGGGTTCGATTCCCGGCCGATGCATCGTTTTGCTTTTCCCGCGGTGCCGTGTGGCTTGCGCGCTTGAGATGCACGATCCACAAGAATGTATAGCGGGATTCCCTTGAGAAGAACCGAGAACGCAGCACGCGCGGTTCCCCACTCGGACGCTCGCGTCATGTTCTGCGGACTGGCGTCGGCCTGGCCTCACAAGTTGCTGTGTCCAGGTGCCTCCGAGGCAATGAACTTGAACGACGGGGAGTACTGCCCATCGTTGCAAAAGCTGCAGCACCACCACAATCAACTGGGCCGGCAATGCACGTGTAGCAACAGAACACGTTATCCACCAAGTAGTGTATCTCTGCGTCTAACAATGGGTACGCTACTTGCCCAGTTCCCAGGACCAACGGTCCGCCCCGTGCCTCGGTAGCGCAGTAGTCAGCGCGTAAGTCTCATAATTTTAAGGTCGTGAGTTCGATCCTCACCCGGACGCCCAAATCCGGTGAGATCTAGTGGCTAGGATGCCTGGCTTTCACCCCGAAGGCCCGGGCTCGATTCCCGGTACCGGAACGGAATTTTTTCCACACGAATCGTCTCAAGTTTCAGCTGTGCGTGCTGCCGTTTCCCGTCCTGCTCGCAGTACAGCTACTGTTTCGTGACCGCCAGCAGAACATAGACGAGCGAAGCAGACACACGGTGATCCTAGAAGTGGCGTGTGGCTTCATGCCACGTGTTTCTAGCGTAGGGCTGAGCAACCGTCTGCGTCGAGGCCCGTTAGCTCAGTTGGATCGTAGTTCGCCGGCGGACGGCGTGGAGGTAGGACGTAGTGTGGTGTGCGCTGCGCCGTCTGTGCTTCCGCGTGGTAAGTCTTGCGCTTGCTGCGGCTTAAAACTCCTTTTATAGAACGCTTCGAGAAGTAATGAGTAGCATGCAGTGATGGCTCAACCAAGTCGAAAAGATACGTTGAAACTTACCTTTGATCCACGATATGCCAGACCCAAGTCGTTTGAAGTAGAAAATTGGTTAGAAGAAGATGTGAAGCTCTCCTTTAATGATGTAATTGGGATCCACCTGTCGATTGTAACTTGTGTCGTGTTTGTTAAAATGCGTAGTTCCGAGTTGTGCGAGAAAATAGTTGAGTCTTCCGGTGGTGTCATGAAATTTAAGCACTCAGATGGAAACGTTGGTGAAGTCACCGTTGCACATGCTGGTTTTGGCATTCGCACAATTCGAATCTTCGAGTTACCTTTTGAGATTACAACAGACCAAATTAATGCTGTAATTTCACCCTTCGGGAAAGTGCTCAGCAACTTTGCCGAGAAATGGTCAAGCGCGCATAAATTCCCAGTACTAAATGGCGTACGTCAGCTTCGTGTAGAGTTACAAAAGCACATCCCGTCGTACATCAATGTCTGCGGATATAGAGGGATTGTAATTTATGACGACCAACCGCGAACCTGTGCCGCCTGTAACAAGCCTGGGCACGTTCGCGCAGAATGTATACAGCGGCGCGTTGCACAGCTGCCGGCCGGCGAGGCCGCCAGGCCACCGGCGATGACAACCCTGCCAGGAACCTACGCCGCCGTGGCACGCGAACGGCCGACTGTCTCCTCAGCCCCTGAATCGTGTGCAAATACAAATTCTCCAAACACTGAAATTCCAATGGACGTCAGTGCCGTCATAGCTGACGACCTGCAAGAGTCCCGCCAATTTACGGAAACAGTTGAAGTTCCACCGACACAGGCACCTGCAATTGTAAAGGCAGCAGATCCGCCGGAAGCTGAAGACCGACACACCTTGCAGGAAAGCGACACTAACGTGGATACTGAAGAAAGTCCGTCGAGAGGCAATTCTCCGAAGAAAAATAAGAAACGCCGGCTGGCGCACAAAGGTGCAGAGGAGACAGCTCCCACACTCTGACAAAAAGCGGAGGAAATAGGTAGTACCTTACGCCAACAGATCTGTAGCAACACGAAAGCGACACCAGTTTCTGTGGAGCGTTCCCCTTCTGCGCTGGAAAAACGAGACGTCCAAGGAAAGCCAACAAAGAAAGCATCCAACGACCCTCAAGAAACGAGTCACTCTCATGAAGCTTCACTCGTCCCACCCACGACGACAACCTCAACCAGCTGGGCAGACGAAAGCGACCATAACAATGCCGACGCTGAAATGACAGAAGTTTCAGAAACTCAGACAGACTGTAAGCTAGCCCCACAGGTGGCTGATTTCTTCAACGACGACGTCTCCGCGAACGAACATTCTAACGAACAAGGACACACCGCTGAAACATTTGCTACCGGTGAATATTATTAAGATGCGTTTTAAAGCTGACGTTTGCGAGACAAAACAGAAGAATGTTTTTTAAAGTTAGATCAAGTAGAACGAAGAATGTCTGACATACAAGCATACAAAATCGCGACAGTAAACCTTAACAAGAATCACAGTTCCTTTAAACTACAGAACTTAAAAGATTTTATATATGCTTCTGCCAGTGACATTATCCTTTTACAAGAAGTGACAGACATTGAGCTTGGTAACGTACCTGGCTTCAACGCCATTACAAACCCAGGGCATGGAGCGGAAATGGGCACGGCTCTGCTCACAAAGGAGGGCATAGTAGTCCAAGATGTAGTAAAACTACCAAACAGTAAAGGCATAGCGGCCACAATAAACAACATAAGGCTCATTAACGTGTATGCCCCTTCAGGATCCAGTAACAGGCACCGAAGAACGGAGTTCTTTAAAGAAGAAATTGTTCCACTATTTGGAACTCGATATGATCACCTTATCCTAGGAGGATATTTTAATTGTGTTTTTCATGCCAAAGACCAAACTCCCAATTTTAACAAGTGTACTGAACTGGAACGTATAGTTAATGACTTAAGACTAATAGACTCATGGGAACATATGTACGGTGCAGCCCCTGGCTTCACCCACGCCACAAGTCACTCGGCGAGCCGTCTCGGCAGGATATATGTAACGCACAATTTGAAACACCTCATTTGGCAGTCCGAAGTATGGCCTACCGTTTTTTCAGATCATGCTGCTTACATATGCACAATCAATCTGATAAAACAAGGGACATTCAGAGGTCGAGGCACATGGAAGCTCAATGTGTCACATCTGGAAGCCCATGCTTGTCAGGAGGCATTTCACAAGGTATGGAAAGAGTGTGAAAGCAAATTTAGCTCGTACAACTCTGGCACTGTCTGGTGGCTGAAACATGCCAAACCTAAAATACGGAGGTTTTTCATAAACTACTCCAAAGACAAAAACTTTTGGTACAAATCAACTATAGAATTTTACTTTCAGTGTCTAAGGGATTTGTACAAGTGCGATGCAACAGTTGTGGACAACTACGAAAGAATTAACAAAATTAAAGCAAAAATCTTAGCACTACGGCGTAAACAACTGGAAGGCTACCAAATAAGGTCGCGTGCCCAGAACATAGCCCAGCACGAGGTCACTTCCATTTATCATGTCATTCGTGAAAGCAAAGGGGCGGCTCGCAAGATATTATCTGAAATAACAACTGATGATGGAAGGAAGCTGACGAAGCAAAGAGAGATTAAAGAGGCAATCGTACAGCATTTTGAATCCTTAATGTCTAGTCAGTCGGTTGACGAACAGCTTCAAGACGAGTTAATGATTAACCTCCAGGGCAAAGTATGCCACGCGGAAGCACAAACTCTCATCTCGGAAGTGACTGAAGAAGACGTCGAAGAAGCTATATATGGAAGCACGAAAAATAAGGCTCCAGGGGCAGATGGAATTCCGGCAGAATTTTATCGCAGATTCAGTGGCCTCGTAAAAGGCAAGTTTACTCTCATCTGCAACGAACTGCTAAACCCTGAGTATGACATCCCGAAGGAATTTCGTGAGGGACTCGTAGTGCTAGTGCCAAAAACTACCAATACGAAATCTGTAAGCGCTCTGAGGCCAATTACGCTTTTAAACAGCGATTACAAAATCTTTGGCCGCATCCTCGCTCGCAGGCTGAAAACCACAATGACCAGCGTCACTGGCCCTTATCAAACAAGTGTGGGCAAAGACAGAAGAATTCTCCAGACCCTCTGTGATTACAGGGACCTAATCTCAACGGCCGACGTCTGCAAAGCAAAATGTGCACTCATCTCACTCGACTTTGACAAAGCCTTCGACAGAGTTAATCATAGTTTTCTCCTTCGCACCATGGGCGCAATGGGCTTCCCACCTCTATTCATTGCGGTAGTAAGAAATACAGTAACAAACAACTCAGCCAGATTTGTCATCAATGGACACATTAGCCGCCCGAATGACGTCACCAGCTCCATTAGGCAAGGGTGTCCAATGTTAATGGCACTCTTCGCCATCGCCATCGCGCCCCTGCTTGCCTCCCTTATGAAACATCTACAAGGACTACAAATACATGGAGAAAAGATCGTGTGCAAGGCATACGCTGATGATGTTGGCTTCCTAGTCGTGAATGGCGCTGAAGTACAGAGCGCACTACGAATAGTAACAAAATATGAACAGGCATCTGGTGCAAAACTTAATAGAACAAAGTCGGGGATTTTCAACATCGGCCGTGGAATTGGGACGCAAACGCAGGATCTGTTACGCGAGCTTGTAACCATGAAATGTCTCGGCATAGATTTTAAAAGAAATATCAAGCACACTATTGCTGCGAATTATCGAAAATTACTTAACAGCATACGCGCCTCTGTACAAGCACATAGTATTAGGAAACTCGATGAACTTCAAAAAGTAACAGTGGCATATGTATACATCACCTCCAAAGTTAATTATGTAGCACAAGTTCTGCCACCACCTGCGACTTTGTTGAAAAGCATCGCATCTGCACTAGGACACTTTGTGAGCCGCGGACGTATTTTCAAAGTCAAATATGACATTCTGATGCTCCCTACGAAATGTGGTGGGTTAAATCTTGCCGATGTCAGCAAAAAAGCGCAAGCCTTATACCTTGCTACCACATACAAACAATGGAAAGAGCCAAGTGGTACCCTTGCTGCACATTTGTTAAACGAAATAGCTCCTGCTGACGTCAGTGCACCTATAAATGTCCAACACATAACCATCGGACTATACCACTTGAAATACTTTTTCGTAGAATACAGCTATATACACGCAAGGATTCCTGGAAAAGACATCATGAAAGTAAAAGAACTTTATAATAACTTGATGAAAGACAAACCCAGAAACGACGTAGAACAAAAGTATCCTTGTTATAACTGGGAAACAATATGGGAAAATATTCACTGCCGGAACTTGCCAACGTATGTCAAATCGACCTGGTACTTTGCTGTAAACAGAAAAATTACGACGAACTCTAAACTTCACTCTATTCGATTGGCCGAGTCACCGCTGTGTCCATTATGTAAAATACCAGATACCGAAGAGCATAGATTGCTGTGTGACAGGGTAAAAGAAATATGGCTCTACATAAGACAAAAGATAGCGAGCGTCAGCAGAACTACGCCCAATGCCGTTACGACTGCTGAATTTTTAAACCCTGACGGTATACCTTACCCTAAAACAAAACGAAATGCAATTAACTGGTTGAAAGGCCAAACGATGCATTACGTCCTAACAAAAGAATCAAGCAATAGGTGGACTTCTGGGTATACCTTACAACTGAGCACCACAAGTTGATGTGTACTAAAAAATACAAAGAAAATTACGCAAACTTTTTAACTAAAACAATCCTGTAACCATTAGAAATGCGTAATTTACATTGCACATTCAAGCATTTCGTATATTAGACGAACGATTTTAGGTTAAAGTTTGTTCTACACGTAGCAGGAGGAGGATTTCCAACAGAAAGTAGTCAGAGAAGATCATCAGTATAGACCAATTAAGCCTATGTGTATCTATTACTTTGGTTTCGGAGAAACACAGTGATGAAACTGGTATACGCCATTTATTTAGTTTCTGTTTTTCTTTCCTTTTCTCTTCACAAGAAGACACATTTATGTTAATTAAGTGTAAAATCAAGCAGAAGAAGCCTATTTTACTTCATTACCTTCTGAAAAAGGAAATTATACTTATCAGCAATAATGAGTTTGCTTCTTTCCGTTTTTCCACGCAGGGAGAACGAAATTTACAGATGCAGTTACATTTCCCCAACAATTATGAGACTGCCTTCTCAATGGAATTTACATTTATTTTTATTCAAGCCATGTTGCAAACAAAGGCAACAGAAGGGGCATACTTCTTTCGTCGATCAGAAGAAGCGCGTTTCCACATCATCAAGTTACATTCATTCTTAAAGGCGGAGAAGCCGGGCCGAGAAGGCAACACTTGGCGAGCGTAAAGAAAAAATTGGTAGAGTGGTGGACTGTAGTGGAGGATTCACAGTTATCCATAGGTCGCTGGTTCAAATCCGGCCCAGAGGACTGTTTTTCTAATCTCAGTAGGATAGGGGCTCCACAGCATGCCCCCTCGGTCAGAACCTCCCTATGTTTTAAACCTATTTTAAAGGAAATTCATTTGCTCAGCTTGTAATAGCTAATTGAAAGAAAAAAAGTTGGTTAGAGCGTCATGCTAATAACGCGAAGGTCGTGGGTTCGATCCCCCCACGGGCCAGTAGGCTTTTACTACTACGAAAAGGCAGCGCCGATTTCAGCTGGCGAGTGTGATGACCAAAAGATCATCGCCCTGCGTGGACGTTGGCAGAGGATCCGAACCCGACTCGTCGGGAAGCGCTGCAGCATTCGCTCGGCAATGGTCACAATATGTTGAATACGCTGGTTCTCATACGGCAAAGAGAAAATGAAAGAAAATGCCCGATTGCCGACGTGTAACAACTTTGGCCCTTGTCAGTGCTTGGGCGGGTGACCGCATGGGAACACAGGGTACTGTTGGCAATTTTGCTTCCTATTTTTCTTTCTCCTTTGTTTTCGCAGCTGCAGACCGATTCAGTGAGGGAGACGCCACCGTGAAATGAAGGGGCGTGCTGTGTGTCCACCGCCTCGCCTCTCCCTGCCTCTCTCAGTCGTTTCTCGTGCTTGTCGTTTTGATATAGGCCGACTGGAGAGCGTCAGCTCTCGCGTCAGCTGAGCAAAGTCGAGACAAGTCGAGACACACTGTAGGCTGGTCTGCAGCGAGTAAGAGGGAGAAAGAACATTAATTTAACGGCGGGTGGCAAAAGTACTCATACGCAAAGCTGAAAGCCTGCTGCGGTGGCCGGGAATCGAACCCGGATCAACTGCTTGCAAGGCAAATATGCTGACCTTTACACCACCACCGCACAACCGGGCGCCCCCACGCCGCGCTGTGTCGGCTTCCCGCCAGTCGGCAGCGGCCGAAGGTGATCGTAGCCCTAGGCGCATTACGAGGTAGGCTAGGGGAGCACATGCAGATGCATTCGCACGGCGTATCCATGCACATTTCGCACCCTTTGGCAAGAGTCGGCGCCGGCGACGCAAGAGGACGCAGAGGACGGCGTTCTGGCGGCATTTTTAGGCAGTACAGTGCAGGATTCAGCGTCTGCAGCATTTTCTCGACAGAATGCTACGGCGCTTGACGGCAGTCCCACGTTATCTCGAGACATCTGCTCGGGAAGCAGCGAAAGATTGCTACTGGTCTGAGCATCGGTGGTTCAGTGGTAGAATGCTCGCCTGCCACGCGGGCGGCCCGGGTTCGATTCCCGGCCGATGCATCGTTTTGCTTTTCCCGCGGTGCCGTGTGGCTTGCGCGCTTGAGATGCACGATCCACAAGAATGTATAGCGGGATTCCCTTGAGAAGAACCGAGAACGCAGCACGCGCGGTTCCTCACTCAGACGCTCGCGTCATGTTCTGCGGACTGGCGTCGGCCTGGCCTCACAAGTTGCTGTGTCCAGGTGCCTCCGAGGCAATGAACTTGAACGACGGGGAGTACTGCCCATCGTTGCAAAAGCTGCAGCACCACCACAATCAACTGGGCCGGCAATGCACGTGTAGCAACAGAACACGTTATCCACCAAGTAGTGTATCTCTGCGTCTAACAATGGGTACGCTACTTGCCCAGTTCCCAGGACCAACGGTCCGCCCCGTGCCTCGGTAGCGCAGTAGTCAGCGCGTAAGTCTCATAATTTTAAGGTCGTGAGTTCGATCCTCACCCGGGGCATTTAATTTTCTGTGACTCACGGTGGTGCTGTCGCTAGGGCTCGAACTTATTTCTTGTTTGTTATCCACAACGTTTCAACGCTTCAGAGAGAAAATTTATACTTCCTGTTATTGATACTGACAGCTTTCCTTTTCCTCTTCTCCCAGTAGAGCATGAAGCCAAAAGCATTGCTCTGAGACTTTTGAGGTGCGCGCCTTGCCAGCCAGTATGCGCAATGACGTTCGCAAAGAGAGAAGGGTGCGAGAGACCATCCGATCCGTCGAACGGACGCCCAAATCCGGTGAGATCTAGTGGCTAGGATGCCTGGCTATCACCCCGGAGGCCCGGGCTCGATTGCCGGAACCGGAACGGAATTTTTTCCACACGAATCGTCTCAAGTTTCAGCAGTGCGTGCTGCCGTTTCCCGTCCTGCTCGCAGTACAGCTACTGTTTCGTGACCGCCAGCAGAACATAGACGGGCGAAGCAGACACACGGTGACCCTAGAAGTGGCGTGTGGCTTCATGCGACGTGTTTCCAGCGTAGGGCTGAGCAACCGTCCGCGTCGAGGCCCGTTAGCTCAGTCGGTTCCAGCAAACGGCAGGAACGGTCTCGTTTTTATAAAGAGGATCTGATTTATCTTTTACGCAAAAATCCTGCGACTTTGATATTTGGGGGTGATTTTAATTGTGTATTACAAGCTAAGGACCAATCGCCTCATTTTAATTATTGTTTCGAGCTACATTCTCTTGTACGTCAACTACGACTACGCGATGCGTGGGAGGTTAAACACCCCACTTTAGTTAAATTTACATTTTTTACTGCCACGTCAAGTAGTCGACTGGACCGATTGTATATTTCTGATCCCCTTAGTGTTTCTGTTTTAAATGTAGATGTTATTCCAGCCAGTTTTACGGATCATTGTGCCCTTGCGGTTATAATTAATTTGGAGCGTCAGCCTCTTAAACTTTATCGGCCGCTGTGGAAATTAAATGTCTCCTTGCTCGATGACCCTGACATCGAACCTCTAATACAGACGGCGTGGGACATGTGTTTACGTTCTCTGCGATACTATCCGTCTAAGCTTCACTGGTGGATCCACTGTGCGAAGCCAAAACTACGTCGCACTTTAATGTCCTACAGTTATAATAGAGCGCGAGATCTGAAACTGACTTTTGAGTATTATTATTCGGTGCTTCGCGAACTTTATGATACTTCTCGAATGACAGGTGCCCACCTTTCTGAGATTCGGAAAATTAAAGCCAAGCTCCTTAGTATTAAACGGCTTCAGATGGAAGGATTGAAGATTAAATCTAAACCGCCGTCCACCTTAGCACATGAAATGACTTCCATGTACCACCTGTTTCGTCACCACAAGAACCGTCGACGTGTATTTATTGACGGCCTTATGGCAGCTGATGGTTGCCGGCTTACCTTACAGAATCAAATAACCCATGAACTTACCTGCTACTATGAGACCTTATATGCTGTGGCTGATTCTGATCGGCTTGATGTTGACGAGATTTTAACTGCTATCCCATCAGTTTTAACAGAGGACCATAATGTGGAATTTTTAGCTCCTTTTACTGCAGACGAAATTTCAGCTTTCATTGCTTGTTCACCATCTCACAAATCTCCTGGTCCGGATGGCCTTCCTAAGGAATTTTTTGTTCGTTTTTGGACTATTATAGGGCCTGTTTTTACGGATATTGTAAATGAAATCTTGAATGGTGGCACAATTCCAGCCGATTTCAAGAGAGGTACGGTTGTCCTGATACCAAAATCTGCTGGTTTGAAGACAGCTAGTGACTTTCGTCCTTTAACCCTTTTAAATTTTGATTATAAGACGGCTGCTAGGGCTGTTAATGCACGTCTATCCCTCTTGCTTACACCTGTGATAACTCCTTGTCAAAGCTGCTTTCCAGGGCGCTCCATATTGACTCCTCTGGCGGGGTATCGTGATGTCGTGTCGATTGTCGCTGTCACCAATATTTCCTGTGCGCTTTTATTTGTTGATTTTAGTAAGGCTTTTGATCGTGTGTCCCATTCGTTTTTAGAGCTTCTGCTGCGCCGACTCGGTTTTAATGAAAAGGCGCTGCTGGTACTTAAGAATATGACGACTGGTATTTCTGCTAAGATTGACATTAATGGCCAGCTAACGAAGGTCATTGATATTAAACGTGGCGTCCCGCAAGGTAGCCCTTTATCCATGACCCTTTATGCTCTCTCCCTTCAACCACTCCTCTCTCGTCTCAACTCGACACTTCGTGGTCTTACGATTTCTGGGGTTACCCTGACAGCAACAGCTTATGCTGATGATTTGGTTGTTTTGCTTCGTTCCGCCGCCGAAGTGCCGCAGTTGAAAATGGAACTAGATAAATTTTCTGCGGCCTCCGGTTCTCGTCTCAACCCCCGTAAAAGCAAACTTCTGAATTTGCGGGGCTTTGAAAATGTGGTTGTTCCGTGGGTTACGGCTGTTGAACACCATACACATTTAGGCATCTATCTTGAACGGTGTCCTCTTCGTATGGCTGCAAAAAATTGGCAAGTAGCCATTTCCAAGCTTCAAGGTGTTTTATTCGAACACTCATGGCGTTCGATACCGCTACTGCAAAAAAAGCGTGTATTAGACACTTATGTTTTATGTAAAGTATTTTACGTTGCTCAGTTGTTTCCGCTTCCAAGAATGCAGGGTGCAAAAATGGTCCAGCTTATCAACAGATATATTTGGCGGGGGCACATTTTTAAATTACGTTGTGATGTTCTTACGAAGCCGCGTCTTGCGGGCGGCTTGTCGTTCACCGATGTCCGTGTCAAGGCTGCGGCCCTTTATGTTAAGCGCACCCTCCATCTTTTATTTTCTGAGTCCCCGACTGTTACTTCGCGATTATTCCATGTCGTTCGTCCTGCGAGCTTGTCACCGCCTATTAACGTAGGGCCTCTAAATGCGAAGCTACGGCATGTTCGGGACTTCTACATTGAGATTAGTTATCTGGATCTCCACTTCCAACGTCGTCCTGTTTTTACTATGCGAACACTGCTTGACAAATGGCACAGGTCTTCTTCTTCCATCCCGATTGTTTTGCAATATCCCCGTTTTAATTGGCGTCACATATGGACGAATATTAGCTTACCCGTTCATTCAGCACCTGTTGCCTCCCTATGGTATAAGGTAGTTCACCAGCTGATTCCTACGAACGAACGACTTCATCGCATAGGTTTAAGTGTCTCTCCGCTTTGTCAAACGTGTGGTTGTGTTGATACACTCCAACACCGATTTACCTGCGCTGACCGTCTTCGCATGTGGTACTGGCTGCGCCGACAATTGGCGTTACTCACCAGGAGCTCGGAATCGGCATTTACAACTGATATTCTCTGCTGGCCGGACACGGTTTTTTATCCCGGGACAAAGAACAATACCATTATGTGGCTTCTTGGCCGTTACATTTTTGCAGTGGTTGATGGTGATGGTATTTCCGATTTTATTTCGTTTATTGGTTACATGCTTCATGAGTACTGGACGCAACAATCTCTCCCACATATTAAGAGGGACTTTGCGAATATGCTTAGTATTGTCTTCGAAAAGCAGGGGATTGGTTAAGTTTCCACTTCTATTGATCGCTCCTGCGCCAGTTACATTAATGGCACCGGTATAGGGGCATACTGATCTCACTTCACGATAGGGAAGACATTCTCGCTAGCTCTTACTTATTTTGCTTTCCTGCCAAGCTTTTACCTGTTTGGATAGACACTGCATCACAAGCCCCGTGTCCACATATAAATATCATAAGACTCTGAACCAAGGGAAATTACTACGTATTGGTGCCACTGCGCTTCAGTGCAGGGAGGGGGAGACGTCATGGCCAGGCCTCGGGTTTCGAACCCTGCCCAATGCGCCTCCCCCGAGCTGCACTGGGTCAACACAGTGAAAGAAATACAAAAAGAAAAAAAAAATGGATAAGGCATAAAAAAAAAATAAAAAAAAAAAAAAAAAAAAAGTTGGTTAGAGCGTCGTGCTAATAACGCGAAGGTCGTGGGTTCGATCCCCCCACGGGCCAGTAGGCTTTTACTACTACGAAAAGGCAGCGCCGATTTCAGCTGGCGAGTGTGATGACCAAAAGATCATCGCCCTGCGTGGACGTTGGCAGAGGATCCGAACCCGACTCGTCGGGAAGCGCTGCAGCATTCGCTCGGCAATGGTCACAATATGTTGAATACGCTGGTTCTCATACGGCAAACAGAAAATGAAAGAAAATGCCCGATTGCCGACGTGTAACAACTTTGGCCCTTGTCAGTGCTTGGGCGGGTGACCGCATGGGAACACAGGGTACTGTTGGCAATTTTGCTTCCTATTTTTCTTTCTCCTTTGTTTTCGCAGCTGCAGACCGATTCAGTGAGGGAGACGCCACCGTGAAATGAAGGGGCGTGCTGTGTGTCCACCGCCTCGCCTCTCCCTGCCTCTCTCAGTCGTTTCTCGTGCTTGTCGTTTTGATATAGGCCGACTGGAGAGCGTCAGCTCTCGCGTCAGCTGAGCAAAGTCGAGACAAGTCGAGACACACTGTAGGCTGGTCTGCAGCGAGTGAGAGGGAGAAAGAACATTAATTTAACGGCGCGTGGCAAAAGTACTCATACGCAAAGCTGAAAGCCTGCTGCGGTGGCCGGGAATCGAACCCGGATCAACTGCTTGCAAGGCAACTATGCTGACCTTTACACCACCACCGCACAACCGGGCGCCCCCCCGCCGCGCTGTGTCGGCTTCCCGCCAGTCGGCAGCGGCCGAAGGTGATCGTAGCCCTAGGCGCATTACGAGGTAGGCTAGGGGAGCACATGCAGATGCATTCGCACGGCGTATCCATGCACATTTCGCACCCTTTGGCAAGAGTCGGCGCCGGCGACGCAAGAGGACGCAGAGGACGGCGTTCTGGCGGCATTTTTAGGCAGTACAGTGCAGGATTCAGCGTCTGCAGCATTTTCTCGACAGAATGCTACGGCGCTTGACGGCAGTCCCACGTTATCTCGAGACATCTGCTCGGGAAGCAGCGAAAGATTGCTACTGGTCTGAGCATCGGTGGTTCAGTGGTAGAATGCTCGCCTGCCACGCGGGCGGCCCGGGTTCGATTCCCGGCCGATGCATCGTTTTGCTTTTCCCGCGGTGCCGTGTGGCTTGCGCGCTTGAGATGCACGATCCACAAGAATGTATAGCGGGATTCTCTTGAGAAGAACCGAGAACGCAGCACGCGCGGTTCCTCACTCAGACGCTCGCGTCATGTTCTGCGGACTGGCGTCGGCCTGGCCTCACAAGTTGCTGTGTCCAGGTGCCTCCGAGGCAATGAACTTGAACGACGGGGAGTACTGCCCATCGTTGCAAAAGCTGCAGCACCACCACAATCAACTGGGCCGGCAATGCACGTGTAGCAACAGAACACGTTATCCACCAAGTAGTGTATCTCTGCGTCTAACAATGGGTACGCTACTTGCCCAGTTCCCAGGACCAACGGTCCGCCCCGTGCCTCGGTAGCGCAGTAGTCAGCGCGTAAGTCTCATAATTTTAAGGTCGTGAGTTCGATCCTCACCCGGGGCATTTAATTTTCTGTGACTCACGGTGGTGCTGTCGCTAGGGCTCGAACTTATTTCTTGTTTGTTATCCACAACGTTTCAACGCTTCAGAGAGAAAATTTATACTTCCTGTTATTGATACTGACAGCTTTCCTTTTCCTCTTCTCCCAGTAGAGCATGAAGCCAAAAGCATTGCTCTGAGACTTTTGAGGTGCGCGCCTTGCCAGCCAGTATGCGCAATGACGTTCGCAAAGAGAGAAGGGTGCGAGAGACCATCCGATCCGTCGAACGGACGCCCAAATCCGGTGAGATCTAGTGGCTAGGATGCCTGGCTATCACCCCGGAGGCCCGGGCTCGATTGCCGGAACCGGAACGGAATTTTTTCCACACGAATCGTCTCAAGTTTCAGCAGTGCGTGCTGCCGTTTCCCGTCCTGCTCGCAGTACAGCTACTGTTTCGTGACCGCCAGCAGAACATAGACGGGCGAAGCAGACACACGGTGACCCTAGAAGTGGCGTGTGGCTTCATGCGACGTGTTTCCAGCGTAGGGCTGAGCAACCGTCCGCGTCGAGGCCCGTTAGCTCAGTCGGTTCCAGCAAACGGCAGGAACGGTCTCGTTTTTATAAAGAGGATCTGATTTATCTTTTACGCAAAAATCCTGCGACTTTGATATTTGGGGGTGATTTTAATTGTGTATTACAAGCTAAGGACCAATCGCCTCATTTTAATTATTGTTTCGAGCTACATTCTCTTGTACGTCAACTACGACTACGCGATGCGTGGGAGGTTAAACACCCCACTTTAGTTAAATTTACATTTTTTACTGCCACGTCAAGTAGTCGACTGGACCGATTGTATATTTCTGATCCCCTTAGTGTTTCTGTTTTAAATGTAGATGTTATTCCAGCCAGTTTTACGGATCATTGTGCCCTTGCGGTTATAATTAATTTGGAGCGTCAGCCTCTTAAACTTTATCGGCCGCTGTGGAAATTAAATGTCTCCTTGCTCGATGACCCTGACATCGAACCTCTAATACAGACGGCGTGGGACATGTGTTTACGTTCTCTGCGATACTATCCGTCTAAGCTTCACTGGTGGATCCACTGTGCGAAGCCAAAACTACGTCGCACTTTAATGTCCTACAGTTATAATAGAGCGCGAGATCTGAAACTGACTTTTGAGTATTATTATTCGGTGCTTCGCGAACTTTATGATACTTCTCGAATGACAGGTGCCCACCTTTCTGAGATTCGGAAAATTAAAACCAAGCTCCTTAGTATTAAACGGCTTCAGATGGAAGGATTGAAGATTAAATCTAAACCGCCGTCCACCTTAGCACATGAAATGACTTCCATGTACCACCTGTTTCGTCACCACAAGAACCGTCGACGTGTATTGATTGACGGCCTTATGGCAGCTGATGGTTGCCGGCTTACCTTACAGAATCAAATAACCCATGAACTTACCTGCTACTATGAGACCTTATATGCTGTGGCTGATTCTGATCGGCTTGATGTTGACGAGATTTTAACTGCTATCCCATCAGTTTTAACAGAGGACCATAATGTGGAATTTTTAGCTCCTTTTACTGCAGACGAAATTTCAGCTTTCATTGCTTGTTCACCATCTCACAAATCTCCTGGTCCGGATGGCCTTCCTAAGGAATTTTTTGTTCGTTTTTGGACTATTATAGGGCCTGTTTTTACGGATATTGTAAATGAAATCTTGAATGGTGGCACAATTCCAGCCGATTTCAAGAGAGGTACGGTTGTCCTGATACCAAAATCTGCTGGTTTGAAGACAGCTAGTGACTTTCGTCCTTTAACCCTTTTAAATTTTGATTATAAGACGGCTGCTAGGGCTGTTAATGCACGTCTATCCCTCTTGCTTACACCTGTGATAACTCCTTGTCAAAGCTGCTTTCCAGGGCGCTCCATATTGACTCCTCTGGCGGGGTATCGTGATGTCGTGTCGATTGTCGCTGTCACCAATATTTCCTGTGCGCTTTTATTTGTTGATTTTAGTAAGGCTTTTGATCGTGTGTCCCATTCGTTTTTAGAGCTTCTGCTGCGCCGACTCGGTTTTAATGAAAAGGCGCTGCTGGTACTTAAGAATATGACGACTGGTATTTCTGCTAAGATTGACATTAATGGCCAGCTAACGAAGGTCATTGATATTAAACGTGGCGTCCCGCAAGGTAGCCCTTTATCCATGACCCTTTATGCTCTCTCCCTTCAACCACTCCTCTCTCGTCTCAACTCGACACTTCGTGGTCTTACGATTTCTGGGGTTACCCTGACAGCAACAGCTTATGCTGATGATTTGGTTGTTTTGCTTCGTTCCGCCGCCGAAGTGCCGCAGTTGAAAATGGAACTAGATAAATTTTCTGCGGCCTCCGGTTCTCGTCTCAACCCCCGTAAAAGCAAACTTCTGAATTTGCGGGGCTTTGAAAATGTGGTTGTTCCGTGGGTTACGGCTGTTGAACACCATACACATTTAGGCATCTATCTTGAACGGTGTCCTCTTCGTATGGCTGCAAAAAATTGGCAAGTAGCCATTTCCAAGCTTCAAGGTGTTTTATTCGAACACTCATGGCGTTCGATACCGCTACTGCAAAAAAAGCGTGTATTAGACACTTATGTTTTATGTAAAGTATTTTACGTTGCTCAGTTGTTTCCGCTTCCAAGAATGCAGGGTGCAAAAATGGTCCAGCTTATCAACAGATATATTTGGCGGGGGCACATTTTTAAATTACGTTGTGATGTTCTTACGAAGCCGCGTCTTGCGGGCGGCTTGTCGTTCACCGATGTCCGTGTCAAGGCTGCGGCCCTTTATGTTAAGCGCACCCTCCATCTTTTATTTTCTGAGTCCCCGACTGTTACTTCGCGATTATTCCATGTCGTTCGTCCTGCGAGCTTGTCACCGCCTATTAACGTAGGGCCTCTAAATGCGAAGCTACGGCATGTTCGGGACTTCTACATTGAGATTAGTTATCTGGATCTCCACTTCCAACGTCGTCCTGTTTTTACTATGCGAACACTGCTTGACAAATGGCACAGGTCTTCTTCTTCCATCCCGATTGTTTTGCAATATCCCCGTTTTAATTGGCGTCACATATGGACGAATATTAGCTTACCCGTTCATTCAGCACCTGTTGCCTCCCTATGGTATAAGGTAGTTCACCAGCTGATTCCTACGAACGAACGACTTCATCGCATAGGTTTAAGTGTCTCTCCGCTTTGTCAAACGTGTGGTTGTGTTGATACACTCCAACACCGATTTACCTGCGCTGACCGTCTTCGCATGTGGTACTGGCTGCGCCGACAATTGGCGTTACTCACCAGGAGCTCGGAATCGGCATTTACAACTGATATTCTCTGCTGGCCGGACACGGTTTTTTATCCCGGGACAAAGAACAATACCATTATGTGGCTTCTTGGCCGTTACATTTTTGCAGTGGTTGATGGTGATGGTATTTCCGATTTTATTTCGTTTATTGGTTACATGCTTCATGAGTACTGGACGCAACAATCTCTCCCACATATTAAGAGGGACTTTGCGAATATGCTTAGTATTGTCTTCGAAAAGCAGGGGATTGGTTAAGTTTCCACTTCTATTGATCGCTCCTGCGCCAGTTACATTAATGGCACCGGTATAGGGGCATACTGATCTCACTTCACGATAGGGAAGACATTCTCGCTAGCTCTTACTTATTTTGCTTTCCTGCCAAGCTTTTACCTGTTTGGATAGACACTGCATCACAAGCCCCGTGTCCACATATAAATATCATAAGACTCTGAACCAAGGGAAATTACTACGTATTGGTGCCACTGCGCTTCAGTGCAGGGAGGGGGAGACGTCATGGCCAGGCCTCGGGTTTCGAACCCTGCCCAATGCGCCTCCCCCGAGCTGCACTGGGTCAACACAGTGAAAGAAATACAAAAAGAAAAAAAAATGGATAAGGCATAAAAAAAAAATAAAAAAAAAAAAAAAAAAAAGTTGGTTAGAGCGTCGTGCTAATAACGCGAAGGTCGTGGGTTCGATCCCCCCACGGGCCAGTAGGCTTTTACTACTACGAAAAGGCAGCGCCGATTTCAGCTGGCGAGTGTGATGACCAAAAGATCATCGCCCTGCGTGGACGTTGGCAGAGGATCCGAACCCGACTCGTCGGGAAGCGCTGCAGCATTCGCTCGGCAATGGTCACAATATGTTGAATACGCTGGTTCTCATACGGCAAACAGAAAATGAAAGAAAATGCCCGATTGCCGACGTGTAACAACTTTGGCCCTTGTCAGTGCTTGGGCGGGTGACCGCATGGGAACACAGGGTACTGTTGGCAATTTTGCTTCCTATTTTTCTTTCTCCTTTGTTTTCGCAGCTGCAGACCGATTCAGTGAGGGAGACGCCACCGTGAAATGAAGGGGCGTGCTGTGTGTCCACCGCCTCGCCTCTCCCTGCCTCTCTCAGTCGTTTCTCGTGCTTGTCGTTTTGATATAGGCCGACTGGAGAGCGTCAGCTCTCGCGTCAGCTGAGCAAAGTCGAGACAAGTCGAGACACACTGTAGGCTGGTCTGCAGCGAGTAAGAGGGAGAAAGAACATTAATTTAACGGCGCGTGGCAAAAGTACTCATACGCAAAGCTGAAAGCCTGCTGCGGTGGCCGGGAATCGAACCCGGATCAACTGCTTGCAAGGCAACTATGCTGACCTTTACACCACCACCGCACAACCGGGCGCCCCCACGCCGCGCTGTGTCGGCTTCCCGCCAGTCGGCAGCGGCCGAAGGTGATCGTAGCCCTAGGCGCATTACGAGGTAGGCTAGGGGAGCACATGCAGATGCATTCGCACGGCGTATCCATGCACATTTCGCACCCTTTGGCAAGAGTCGGCGCCGGCGACGCAAGAGGACGCAGAGGACGGCGTTCTGGCGGCATTTTTAGGCAGTACAGTGCAGGATTCAGCGTCTGCAGCATTTTCTCGACAGAATGCTACGGCGCTTGACGGCAGTCCCACGTTATCTCGAGACATCTGCTCGGGAAGCAGCGAAAGATTGCTACTGGTCTGAGCATCGGTGGTTCAGTGGTAGAATGCTCGCCTGCCACGCGGGCGGCCCGGGTTCGATTCCCGGCCGATGCATCGTTTTGCTTTTCCCGCGGTGCCGTGTGGCTTGCGCGCTTGAGATGCACGATCCACAAGAATGTATAGCGGGATTCCCTTGAGAAGAACCGAGAACGCAGCACGCGCGGTTCCCCACTCAGACGCTCGCGTCATGTTCTGCGGACTGGCGTCGGCCTGGCCTCACAAGTTGCTGTGTCCAGGTGCCTCCGAGGCAATGAACTTGAACGACGGGGAGTACTGCCCATCGTTGCAAAAGCTGCAGCACCACCACAATCAACTGGGCCGGCAATGCACGTGTAGCAACAGAACACGTTATCCACCAAGTAGTGTATCTCTGCGTCTAACAATGGGTACGCTACTTGCCCAGTTCCCAGGACCAACGGTCCGCCCCGTGCCTTGGTAGCGCAGTAGTCAGCGCGTAAGTCTCATAATTTTAAGGTCGTGAGTTCGATCCTCACCCGGGGCATTTAATTTTCTGTGACTCACGGTGGTGCTGTCGCTAGGGCTCGAACTTATTTCTTGTTTGTTATCCACAACGTTTCAACGCTTCAGAGAGAAAATTTATACTTCCTGTTATTGATACTGACAGCTTTCCTTTTCCTCTTCTCCCAGTAGAGCATGAAGCCAAAAGCATTGCTCTGAGACTTTTGAGGTGCGCGCCTTGCCAGCCAGTATGCGCAATGACGTTCGCAAAGAGAGAAGGGTGCCGACACGGGCCTCGGCACGAAATGTGCGAGAGACCATCCGATCCGTCGAACGGACGCCCAAATCCGGTGAGATCTAGTGGCTAGGATGCCTGGCTATCACCCCGGAGGCCCGGGCTCGATTGCCGGAACCGGAACGGAATTTTTTCCACACGAATCGTCTCAAGTTTCAGCAGTGCGTGCTGCTGTTTCCCGTCCTGCTCGCAGTACAGCTACTGTTTCGTGACCGCCAGCAGAACATAGACGGGCGAAGCAGACACACGGTGACCCTAGAAGTGGCGTGTGGCTTCATGCGACGTGTTTCCAGCGTAGGGCTGAGCAACCGTCCGCGTCGAGGCCCGTTAGCTCAGTTGGTTAGAACGTCGTGCTAATAACGCGAAGGTCGTGGGTTCGATCCCCCCACGGGCCAGTAGGCTTTTACTACTACGAAAAGGCAGCGCCGATTTCAGCTGGCGAGTGTGATGACCGAAAGATCATCGCCCTGCGTGGACGTTGGCAGAGGATCCGAACCCGACTCGTCGGGAAGCGCTGCAGCATTCGCTCGGCAATGGTCACAATATGTTGAATACGCTGGTTCTCATACGGCAAACAGAAAATGAAAGAAAATGCCCGATTGCCGACGTGTAACAACTTTGGCCCTTGTCAGTGCTTGGGCGGGTGACCGCATGGGAACACAGGGTACTGTTGGCAATTTTGCTTCCTATTTTTCTTTCTCCTTTGTTTTCGCAGCTGCAGACCGATTCAGTGAGGGAGACGCCACCGTGAAATGAAGGGGCGTGCTGTGTGTCCACCGCCTCGCCTCTCCCTGCCTCTCTCAGTCGTTTCTCGTGCTTGTCGTTTTGATATAGGCCGACTGGAAAGCGTCAGCTCTCGCGTCAGCTGAGCAAAGTCGAGACAAGTCGAGACACGCTGTAGGCTGGTCTGCAGCGAGTGAGAGGGAGAAAGAACATTAATTTAACGGCGCGTGGCAAAAGTACTCATACGCAAAGCTGAAAGCCTGCTGCGGTGGCCGGGAATCGAACCCGGATCAACTGCTTGCAAGGCAACTATGCTGACCTTTACACCACCACCGCACAACCGGGCGCCCCCACGCCGCGCTGTGTCGGCTTCCCGCCAGTCGGCAGCGGCCGAAGGTGATCGTAGCCCTAGGCGCATTACGAGGTAGGCTAGGGGAGCACATGCAGATGCATTCGCACGGCGTATCCATGCACATTTCGCACCCTTTGGCAAGAGTCGGCGCCGGCGACGCAAGAGGACGCAGAGGACGGCGTTCTGGCGGCATTTTTAGGCAGTACAGTGCAGGATTCAGCGTCTGCAGCATTTTCTCGACAGAATGCTACGGCGCTTGACGGCAGTCCCACGTTATCTCGAGACATCTGCTCGGGAAGCAGCGAAAGATTGCTACTGGTCTGAGCATCGGTGGTTCAGTGGTAGAATGCTCGCCTGCCACGCGGGCGGCCCGGGTTCGATTCCCGGCCGATGCATCGTTTTGCTTTTCCCGCGGTGCCGTGTGGCTTGCGCGCTTGAGATGCACGATCCACAAGAATGTATAGCGGGATTCCCTTGAGAAGAACCGAGAACGCAGCACGCGCGGTTCCCCACTCAGACGCTCGCGTCATGTTCTGCGGACTGGCGTCGGCCTGGCCTCACAAGTTGCTGTGTCCAGGTGCCTCCGAGGCAATGAACTTGAACGACGGGGAGTACTGCCCATCGTTGCAAAAGCTGCAGCACCACCACAATCAACTGGGCCGGCAATGCACGTGTAGCAACAGAACACGTTATCCACCAAGTAGTGTATCTCTGCGTCTAACAATGGGTACGCTACTTGCCCAGTTCCCAGGACCAACGGTCCGCCCCGTGCCTCGGTAGCGCAGTAGTCAGCGCGGAAGTCTCATAATTTTAAGGTCGTGAGTTCGATCCTCACCCGGGGCATTTAATTTTCTGTGACTCACGGTGGTGCTGTCGCTAGGGCTCGAACTTATTTCTTGTTTGTTATCCACAACGTTTCAACGCTTCAGAGAGAAAATTTATACTTCCTGTTATTGATACTGACAGCTTTCCTTTTCCTCTTCTCCCAGTAGAGCATGAAGCCAAAAGCATTGCTCTGAGACTTTTGAGGTGCGCGCCTTGCCAGCCAGTATGCGCAATGACGTTCGCAAAGAGAGAAGGGTGCCGACACGGGCCTCGGCACGAAATGTGCGAGAGACCATCCGATCCGTCGAACGGACGCCCAAATCCGGTGAGATCTAGTGGCTAGGATGCCTGGCTATCACCCCGGAGGCCCGGGCTCGATTGCCGGAACCGGAACGGAATTTTTTCCACACGAATCGTCTCAAGTTTCAGCAGTGCGTGCTGCCGTTTCCCGTCCTGCTCGCAGTACAGCTACTGTTTCGTGACCGCCAGCAGAACATAGACGGGCGAAGCAGACACACGGTGACCCTAGAAGTGGCGTGTGGCTTCATGCGACGTGTTTCCAGCGTAGGGCTGAGCAACCGTCCGCGTCGAGGCCCGTTAGCTCAGTTGGTTAGAGCGTCGTGCTAATAACGCGAAGGTCGTGGGTTCGATCCCCCCACGGGCCAGTAGGCTTTTACTACTACGAAAAGGCAGCGCCGATTTCAGCTGGCGAGTGTGATGACCAAAAGATCATCGCCCTGCGTGGACGTTGGCAGAGGATCCGAACCCGACTCGTCGGGAAGCGCTGCAGCATTCGCTCGGCAATGGTCACAATATGTTGAATACGCTGGTTCTCATACGGCAAAGAGAAAATGAAAGAAAATGCCCGATTGCCGACGTGTAACAACTTTGGCCCTTGTCAGTGCTTGGGCGGGTGACCGCATGGGAACACAGGGTACTGTTGGCAATTTTGCTTCCTATTTTTCTTTCTCCTTTGTTTTCGCAGCTGCAGACCGATTCAGTGAGGGAGACGCCACCGTGAAATGAAGGGGCGTGCTGTGTGTCCACCGCCTCGCCTCTCCCTGCCTCTCTCAGTCGTTTCTCGTGCTTGTCGTTTTGATATAGGCCGACTGGAGAGCGTCAGCTCTCGCGTCAGCTGAGCAAAGTCGAGACAAGTCGAGACACACTGTAGGCTGGTCTGCAGCGAGTAAGAGGGAGAAAGAACATTAATTTAACGGCGCGTGGCAAAAGTACTCATACGCAAAGCTGAAAGCCTGCTGCGGTGGCCGGGAATCGAACCCGGATCAACTGCTTGCAAGGCAACTATGCTGACCTTTACACCACCACCGCACAACCGGGCGCCCCCACGCCGCGCTGTGTCGGCTTCCCGCCAGTCGGCAGCGGCCGAAGGTGATCGTAGCCCTAGGCGCATTACGAGGTAGGCTAGGGGAGCACATGCAGATGCATTCGCACGGCGTATCCATGCACATTTCGCACCCTTTGGCAAGAGTCGGCGCCGGCGACGCAAGAGGACGCAGAGGACGGCGTTCTGGCGGCATTTTTAGGCAGTACAGTGCAGGATTCAGCGTCTGCAGCATTTTCTCGACAGAATGCTACGGCGCTTGACGGCAGTCCCACGTTATCTCGAGACATCTGCTCGGGAAGCAGCGAAAGATTGCTACTGGTCTGAGCATCGGTGGTTCAGTGGTCCGCCCACGCTCTGAAGCGGCGCCCGTCTCTCTCGCGGCCATCCCGTATAAGATGTCCTACATACGGGAGTACTTTTTAACGAGGAGCTACGCTCTGTCAACGGCTACCGACAGACACAGGACCGCCCGCGGACTCTACGTTGCCCTGACTGGACAACCTCCGCGTCATAAACTGGTGTTCCGGAACCCTACAGTGGAATGGGTGAACGTGTGGGCAAACATCAACAACCCGGTGTTGCCGTCGGATGTCAGTGCGCTCTGGTTTAAGATCGTCAACAACACCCTAGCGACGAACCAGCGGCTTGCCGACATTCATCTCCTTCCCTCTGCCAACTGTGGTAGATGTGGTGCTGTGGACACACGGGAACATCGTTTTGAGTGTGCATCGGTGTCGACGGTATGGCGGCTGTGTCAACGAATGGTCGCCCACATTAATCGAACGCCTCCTCACCTTGTGACTGTTCGTCGTGTGATAGTGCCTAACTTCAAAGCTTTCCCGCGGACGAAAAATAACGCCACTGTCTGGATCTTAGGGCATACGATTTATGCCCTTATCGATATGGCCGTCACTGATACTGTGATTTACCTGGATTATTTGTGGGCCCAGTATATGACACTGAAGGATTGCGTTCACTTTCGCGAACTGTTTGCGAATTTTTTGAAGGCGGCCTTGGATTACGGCTATGAAATGGAACTGCGGCAAACACCTTGAACTGAGATTTACTGAGCTGACGCGTTCTATTTTTACTTTCTTTTTCCTTCTTTTCTTTGTTTTATTTGCGTTATGGTTGGTGACTTGTGCCACACCCACACTACGGGTCGTTCTGGTTTTATCTCCAAGGGAGGAATGTCCTTTTACTTTTGAGGAATTTTATTTTGTTCACAAGACTTCATGGGTATTTTAGAAGATACAGCCTGTTTGTGTGGAACATTCATAGTTGCAGGAGTGTTTTTTTTCCAATCTCTTAAATTCTGTTTCCGGACTGTCGCGATTTCATTTTATTACTTTCCTGTGATTTCTGTTTCTTTCGTGTGATGCACACATCGACATAAACTGTCATGTTGTGCTGTTGTCCTGCGTTGACACCTGTTTTGTAACAACTCTCTGCTACATCGGAGTGACTGACGTTAGTCAGGAGGGACAATATATTTTTCTTTTAAGCGGAATATGAGTTTAGTTGAACTACGAGCAGAAGAGTTGAACCAGCGGAGGAAAGAAGACCGTCCACGAATTCCGCGATAAAATTTTTCTTAGTTCTCCATTTTTCTGTGGAAGAAGACACCACACTAACTGAGCAGAAGATGATTTTGTTTTAAGTTATACCACTGTTCCACGAAGTTCGACAGTCCAGCAAATATAGCGATGAAGCTCGCCGAAGAAGGCATATTTTGGTGAGAGTAAGGAGGGCTATAAGGGGAGTTGGGAGGCCAAAAAAAAAAAAAAAAAAAAAAAAAAAAAAAAAAAAAAGTGGTAGAATGCTCGCCTGCCACGCGGGCGGCCCGGGTTCGATTCCCGGCCGATGCATCGCTTTGCTTTTCCCGCGGTGCCGTGTGGCTTGCGCGCTTGAGATGCACGATCCACAAGAATGTATAGCGGGATTCCCTTGAGAAGAACCGAGAACGCAGCACGCGCGGTTCCCCACTCAGACGCTCGCGTCATGTTCTGCGGACTGGCGTCGGCCTGGCCTCACAAGTTGCTGTGTCCAGGTGCCTCCGAGGCAATGAACTTGAACGACGGGGAGTACTGCCCATCGTTGCAAAAGCTGCAGCACCACCACAATCAACTGGGCCGGCAATGCACGTGTAGCAACAGAACACGTTATCCACCAAGTAGTGTATCTCTGCGTCTAACAATGGGTACGCTACTTGCCCAGTTCCCAGGACCAACGGTCCGCCCCGTGCCTCGGTAGCGCAGTAGTCAGCGCGTAAGTCTCATAATTTTAAGGTCGTGAGTTCGATCCTCACCCGGGGCATTTAATTTTCTGTGACTCACGGTGGTGCTGTCGCTAGGGCTCGAACTTATTTCTTGTTTGTTATCCACAACGTTTCAACGCTTCAGAGAGAAAATTTATACTTCCTGTTATTGATACTGACAGCTTTCCTTTTCCTCTTCTCCCAGTAGAGCATGAAGCCAAAAGCATTGCTCTGAGACTTTTGAGGTGCGCGCCTTGCCAGCCAGTATGCGCAATGACGTTCGCAAAGAGAGAAGGGTGCCGACACGGGCTTCGGCACGAAATGTGCGAGAGACCATCCGATCCGTCGAACGGACGCCCAAATCCGGTGAGATCTAGTGGCTAGGATGCCTGGCTATCACCCCGGAGGCCCGGGCTCGATTGCCGGAACCGGAACGGAATTTTTTCCACACGAATCGTCTCAAGTTTCAGCAGTGCGTGCTGCTGTTTCCCGTCCTGCTCGCAGTACAGCTACTGTTTCGTGACCGCCAGCAGAACATAGACGGGCGAAGCAGACACACGGTGACCCTAGAAGTGGCGTGTGGCTTCATGCGACGTGTTTCCAGCGTAGGGCTGAGCAACCGTCCGCGTCGAGGCCCGTTAGCTCAGTTGGTTAGAACGTCGTGCTAATAACGCGAAGGTCGTGGGTTCGATCCCCCCACGGGCCAGTAGGCTTTTACTACTACGAAAAGGCAGCGCCGATTTCAGCTGGCGAGTGTGATGACCGAAAGATCATCGCCCTGCGTGGACGTTGGCAGAGGATCCGAACCCGACTCGTCGGGAAGCGCTGCAGCATTCGCTCGGCAATGGTCACAATATGTTGAATACGCTGGTTCTCATACGGCAAAGAGAAAATGAAAGAAAATGCCCGATTGCCGACGTGTAACAACTTTGGCCCTTGTCAGTGCTTGGGCGGGTGACCGCATGGGAACACAGGGTACTGTTGGCAATTTTGCTTCCTATTTTTCTTTCTCCTTTGTTTTCGCAGCTGCAGACCGATTCAGTGAGGGAGACGCCACCGTGAAATGAAGGGGCGTGCTGTGTGTCCACCGCCTCGCCTCTCCCTGCCTCTCTCAGTCGTTTCTCGTGCTTGTCGTTTTGATATAGGCCGACTGGAGAGCGTCAGCTCTCGCGTCAGCTGAGCAAAGTCGAGACAAGTCGAGACACACTGTAGGCTGGTCTGCAGCGAGTGAGAGGGAGAAAGAACATTAATTTAACGGCGCGTGGCAAAAGTACTCATACGCAAAGCTGAAAGCCTGCTGCGGTGGCCGGGAATCGAACCCGGATCAACTGCTTGCAAGGCAACTATGCTGACCTTTACACCACCACCGCACAACCGGGCGCCCCCACGCCGCGCTGTGTCGGCTTCCCGCCAGTCGGCAGCGGCCGAAGGTGATCGTAGCCCTAGGCGCATTACGAGGTAGGCTAGGGGAGCACATGCAGATGCATTCGCACGGCGTATCCATGCACATTTCGCACCCTTTGGCAAGAGTCGGCGCCGGCGACGCAAGAGGACGCAGAGGACGGCGTTCTGGCGGCATTTTTAGGCAGTACAGTGCAGGATTCAGCGTCTGCAGCATTTTCTCGACAGAATGCTACGGCGCTTGACGGCAGTCCCACGTTATCTCGAGACATCTGCTCGGGAAGCAGCGAAAGATTGCTACTGGTCTGAGCATCGGTGGTTCAGTGGTCCGCCCACGCTCTGAAGCGGCGCCCGTCTCTCTCGCGGCCATCCCGTATAAGATGTCCTACATACGGGAGTACTTTTTAACGAGGAGCTACGCTCTGTCAACGGCTACCGACAGACACAGGACCGCCCGCGGACTCTACGTTGCCCTGACTGGACAACCTCCGCGTCATAAACTGGTGTTCCGGAACCCTACAGTGGAATGGGTGAACGTGTGGGCAAACATCAACAACCCGGTGTTGCCGTCGGATGTCAGTGCGCTCTGGTTTAAGATCGTCAACAACACCCTAGCGACGAACCAGCGGCTTGCCGACATTCATCTCCTTCCCTCTGCCAACTGTGGTAGATGTGGTGCTGTGGACACACGGGAACATCGTTTTGAGTGTGCATCGGTGTCGACGGTATGGCGGCTGTGTCAACGAATGGTCGCCCACATTAATCGAACGCCTCCTCACCTTGTGACTGTTCGTCGTGTGATAGTGCCTAACTTCAAAGCTTTCCCGCGGACGAAAAATAACGCCACTGTCTGGATCTTAGGGCATACGATTTATGCCCTTATCGATATGGCCGTCACTGATACTGTGATTTACCTGGATTATTTGTGGGCCCAGTATATGACACTGAAGGATTGCGTTCACTTTCGCGAACTGTTTGCGAATTTTTTGAAGGCGGCCTTGGATTACGGCTATGAAATGGAACTGCGGCAAACACCTTGAACTGAGATTTACTGAGCTGACGCGTTCTATTTTTACTTTCTTTTTCCTTCTTTTCTTTGTTTTATTTGCGTTATGGTTGGTGACTTGTGCCACACCCACACTACGGGTCGTTCTGGTTTTATCTCCAAGGGAGGAATGTCCTTTTACTTTTGAGGAATTTTATTTTGTTCACAAGACTTCATGGGTATTTTAGAAGATACAGCCTGTTTGTGTGGAACATTCATAGTTGCAGGAGTGTTTTTTTTCCAATCTCTTAAATTCTGTTTCCGGACTGTCGCGATTTCATTTTATTACTTTCCTGTGATTTCTGTTTCTTTCGTGTGATGCACACATCGACATAAACTGTCATGTTGTGCTGTTGTCCTGCGTTGACACCTGTTTTGTAACAACTCTCTGCTACATCGGAGTGACTGACGTTAGTCAGGAGGGACAATATATTTTTCTTTTAAGCGGAATATGAGTTTAGTTGAACTACGAGCAGAAGAGTTGAACCAGCGGAGGAAAGAAGACCGTCCACGAATTCCGCGATAAAATTTTTCTTAGTTCTCCATTTTTCTGTGGAAGAAGACACCACACTAACTGAGCAGAAGATGATTTTGTTTTAAGTTATACCACTGTTCCACGAAGTTCGACAGTCCAGCAAATATAGCGATGAAGCTCGCCGAAGAAGGCATATTTTGGTGAGAGTAAGGAGGGCTATAAGGGGAGTTGGGAGGCCAAAAAAAAAAAAAAAAAAAAAAAAAAAAAAAAAAAAAAAAGTGGTAGAATGCTCGCCTGCCACGCGGGCGGCCCGGGTTCGATTCCCGGCCGATGCATCGCTTTGCTTTTCCCGCGGTGCCGTGTGGCTTGCGCGCTTGAGATGCACGATCCACAAGAATGTATAGCGGGATTCCCTTGAGAAGAACCGAGAACGCAGCACGCGCGGTTCCCCACTCAGACGCTCGCGTCATGTTCTGCGGACTGGCGTCGGCCTGGCCTCACAAGTTGCTGTGTCCAGGTGCCTCCGAGGCAATGAACTTGAACGACGGGGAGTACTGCCCATCGTTGCAAAAGCTGCAGCACCACCACAATCAACTGGGCCGGCAATGCACGTGTAGCAACAGAACACGTTATCCACCAAGTAGTGTATCTCTGCGTCTAACAATGGGTACGCTACTTGCCCAGTTCCCAGGACCAACGGTCCGCCCCGTGCCTCGGTAGCGCAGTAGTCAGCGCGTAAGTCTCATAATTTTAAGGTCGTGAGTTCGATCCTCACCCGGGGCATTTAATTTTCTGTGACTCACGGTGGTGCTGTCGCTAGGGCTCGAACTTATTTCTTGTTTGTTATCCACAACGTTTCAACGCTTCAGAGAGAAAATTTATACTTCCTGTTATTGATACTGACAGCTTTCCTTTTCCTCTTCTCCCAGTAGAGCATGAAGCCAAAAGCATTGCTCTGAGACTTTTGAGGTGCGCGCCTTGCCAGCCAGTATGCGCAATGACGTTCGCAAAGAGAGAAGGGTGCCGACACGGGCTTCGGCACGAAATGTGCGAGAGACCATCCGATCCGTCGAACGGACGCCCAAATCCGGTGAGATCTAGTGGCTAGGATGCCTGGCTATCACCCCGGAGGCCCGGGCTCGATTGCCGGAACCGGAACGGAATTTTTTCCACACGAATCGTCTCAAGTTTCAGCAGTGCGTGCTGCTGTTTCCCGTCCTGCTCGCAGTACAGCTACTGTTTCGTGACCGCCAGCAGAACATAGACGGGCGAAGCAGACACACGGTGACCCTAGAAGTGGCGTGTGGCTTCATGCGACGTGTTTCCAGCGTAGGGCTGAGCAACCGTCCGCGTCGAGGCCCGTTAGCTCAGTTGGTTAGAACGTCGTGCTAATAACGCGAAGGTCGTGGGTTCGATCCCCCCACGGGCCAGTAGGCTTTTACTACTACGAAAAGGCAGCGCCGATTTCAGCTGGCGAGTGTGATGACCGAAAGATCATCGCCCTGCGTGGACGTTGGCAGAGGATCCGAACCCGACTCGTCGGGAAGCGCTGCAGCATTCGCTCGGCAATGGTCACAATATGTTGAATACGCTGGTTCTCATACGGCAAAGAGAAAATGAAAGAAAATGCCCGATTGCCGACGTGTAACAACTTTGGCCCTTGTCAGTGCTTGGGCGGGTGACCGCATGGGAACACAGGGTACTGTTGGCAATTTTGCTTCCTATTTTTCTTTCTCCTTTGTTTTCGCAGCTGCAGACCGATTCAGTGAGGGAGACGCCACCGTGAAATGAAGGGGCGTGCTGTGTGTCCACCGCCTCGCCTCTCCCTGCCTCTCTCAGTCGTTTCTCGTGCTTGTCGTTTTGATATAGGCCGACTGGAGAGCGTCAGCTCTCGCGTCAGCTGAGCAAAGTCGAGACAAGTCGAGACACACTGTAGGCTGGTCTGCAGCGAGTGAGAGGGAGAAAGAACATTAATTTAACGGCGCGTGGCAAAAGTACTCATACGCAAAGCTGAAAGCCTGCTGCGGTGGCCGGGAATCGAACCCGGATCAACTGCTTGCAAGGCAACTATGCTGACCTTTACACCACCACCGCACAACCGGGCGCCCCCACGCCGCGCTGTGTCGGCTTCCCGCCAGTCGGCAGCGGCCGAAGGTGATCGTAGCCCTAGGCGCATTACGAGGTAGGCTAGGGGAGCACATGCAGATGCATTCGCACGGCGTATCCATGCACATTTCGCACCCTTTGGCAAGAGTCGGCGCCGGCGACGCAAGAGGACGCAGAGGACGGCGTTCTGGCGGCATTTTTAGGCAGTACAGTGCAGGATTCAGCGTCTGCAGCATTTTCTCGACAGAATGCTACGGCGCTTGACGGCAGTCCCACGTTATCTCGAGACATCTGCTCGGGAAGCAGCGAAAGATTGCTACTGGTCTGAGCATCTGTGGTTCAGTGGTAGAATGCTCACCTGCCACGCGGGCGGCCCGGGTTCGATTCACGGCCGATGCATCGTTTTGCTTTTCCCGCGGTGCCGTGTGGCTTGCGCGCTTGAGATGCACGATCCACAAGAATGTATAGCGGGATTCCCTTGAGAAGAACCGAGAACGCAGCACGCGCGGTTCCCCACTCAGACGCTCGCGTCATGTTCTGCGGACTGGCGTCGGCCTGGCCTCACAAGTTGCTGTGTCCAGGTGCCTCCGAGGCAATGAACTTGAACGACGGGGAGTACTGCCCATCGTTGCAAAAGCTGCAGCACCACCACAATCAACTGGGCCGGCAATGCACGTGTAGCAACAGAACACGTTATCCACCAAGTAGTGTATCTCTGCGTCTAACAATGGGTACGCTACTTGCCCAGTTCCCAGGACCAACGGTCCGCCCCGTGCCTCGGTAGCGCAGTAGTCAGCGCGTAAGTCTCATAATTTTAAGGTCGTGAGTTCGATCCTCACCCGGGGCATTTAATTTTCTGTGACTCACGGTGGTGCTGTCGCTAGGGCTCGAACTTATTTCTTGTTTGTTATCCACAACGTTTCAACGCTTCAGAGAGAAAATTTATACTTCCTGTTATTGATACTGACAGCTTTCCTTTTCCTCTTCTCCCAGTAGAGCATGAAGCCAAAAGCATTGCTCTGAGACTTTTGAGGTGCGCGCCTTGCCAGCCAGTATGCGCAATGACGTTCGCAAAGAGAGAAGGGTGCCGACACGGGCCTCGGCACGAAATGTGCGAGAGACCATCCGATCCGTCGAACGGACGCCCAAATCCGGTGAGATCTAGTGGCTAGGATGCCTGGCTATCACCCCGGAGGCCCGGGCTCGATTGCCGGAACCGGAACGGAATTTTTTCCACACGAATCGTCTCAAGTTTCAGCAGTGCGTGCTGCTGTTTCCCGTCCTGCTCGCAGTACAGCTACTGTTTCGTGACCGCCAGCAGAACATAGACGGGCGAAGCAGACACACGGTGACCCTAGAAGTGGCGTGTGGCTTCATGCGACGTGTTTCCAGCGTAGGGCTGAGCAACCGTCCGCGTCGAGGCCCGTTAGCTCAGTTGGTTAGAACGTCGTGCTAATAACGCGAAGGTCGTGGGTTCGATCCCCCCACGGGCCAGTAGGCTTTTACTACTACGAAAAGGCAGCGCCGATTTCAGCTGGCGAGTGTGATGACCGAAAGATCATCGCCCTGCGTGGACGTTGGCAGAGGATCCGAACCCGACTCGTCGGGAAGCGCTGCAGCATTCGCTCGGCAATGGTCACAATATGTTGAATACGCTGGTTCTCATACGGCAAAGAGAAAATGAAAGAAAATGCCCGATTGCCGACGTGTAACAACTTTGGCCCTTGTCAGTGCTTGGGCGGGTGACCGCATGGGAACACAGGGTACTGTTGGCAATTTTGCTTCCTATTTTTCTTTCTCCTTTGTTTTCGCAGCTGCAGACCGATTCAGTGAGGGAGACGCCACCGTGAAATGAAGGGGCGTGCTGTGTGTCCACCGCCTCGCCTCTCCCTGCCTCTCTCAGTCGTTTCTCGTGCTTGTCGTTTTGATATAGGCCGACTGGAGAGCGTCAGCTCTCGCGTCAGCTGAGCAAAGTCGAGACAAGTCGAGACACACTGTAGGCTGGTCTGCAGCGAGTGAGAGGGAGAAAGAACATTAATTTAACGGCGCGTGGCAAAAGTACTCATACGCAAAGCTGAAAGCCTGCTGCGGTGGCCGGGAATCGAACCCGGATCAACTGCTTGCAAGGCAACTATGCTGACCTTTACACCACCACCGCACAACCGGGCGCCCCCCCGCCGCGCTGTGTCGGCTTCCCGCCAGTCGGCAGCGGCCGAAGGTGATCGTAGCCCTAGGCGCATTACGAGGTAGGCTAGGGGAGCACATGCAGATGCATTCGCACGGCGTATCCATGCACATTTCGCACCCTTTGGCAAGAGTCGGCGCCGGCGACGCAAGAGGACGCAGAGGACGGCGTTCTGGCGGCATTTTTAGGCAGTACAGTGCAGGATTCAGCGTCTGCAGCATTTTCTCGACAGAATGCTACGGCGCTTGACGGCAGTCCCACGTTATCTCGAGACATCTGCTCGGGAAGCAGCGAAAGATTGCTACTGGTCTGAGCATCTGTGGTTCAGTGGTAGAATGCTCACCTGCCACGCGGGCGGCCCGGGTTCGATTCACGGCCGATGCATCGTTTTGCTTTTCCCGCGGTGCCGTGTGGCTTGCGCGCTTGAGATGCACGATCCACAAGAATGTATAGCGGGATTCCCTTGAGAAGAACCGAGAACGCAGCACGCGCGGTTCCCCACTCAGACGCTCGCGTCATGTTCTGCGGACTGGCGTCGGCCTGGCCTCACAAGTTGCTGTGTCCAGGTGCCTCCGAGGCAATGAACTTGAACGACGGGGAGTACTGCCCATCGTTGCAAAAGCTGCAGCACCACCACAATCAACTGGGCCGGCAATGCACGTGTAGCAACAGAACACGTTATCCACCAAGTAGTGTATCTCTGCGTCTAACAATGGGTACGCTACTTGCCCAGTTCCCAGGACCAACGGTCCGCCCCGTGCCTCGGTAGCGCAGTAGTCAGCGCGTAAGTCTCATAATTTTAAGGTCGTGAGTTCGATCCTCACCCGGGGCATTTAATTTTCTGTGACTCACGGTGGTGCTGTCGCTAGGGCTCGAACTTATTTCTTGTTTGTTATCCACAACGTTTCAACGCTTCAGAGAGAAAATTTATACTTCCTGTTATTGATACTGACAGCTTTCCTTTTCCTCTTCTCCCAGTAGAGCATGAAGCCAAAAGCATTGCTCTGAGACTTTTGAGGTGCGCGCCTTGCCAGCCAGTATGCGCAATGACGTTCGCAAAGAGAGAAGGGTGCCGACACGGGCCTCGGCACGAAATGTGCGAGAGACCATCCGATCCGTCGAACGGACGCCCAAATCCGGTGAGATCTAGTGGCTAGGATGCCTGGCTATCACCCCGGAGGCCCGGGCTCGATTGCCGGAACCGGAACGGAATTTTTTCCACACGAATCGTCTCAAGTTTCAGCAGTGCGTGCTGCTGTTTCCCGTCCTGCTCGCAGTACAGCTACTGTTTCGTGACCGCCAGCAGAACATAGACGGGCGAAGCAGACACACGGTGACCCTAGAAGTGGCGTGTGGCTTCATGCGACGTGTTTCCAGCGTAGGGCTGAGCAACCGTCCGCGTCGAGGCCCGTTAGCTCAGTTGGTTAGAACGTCGTGCTAATAACGCGAAGGTCGTGGGTTCGATCCCCCCACGGGCCAGTAGGCTTTTACTACTACGAAAAGGCAGCGCCGATTTCAGCTGGCGAGTGTGATGACCGAAAGATCATCGCCCTGCGTGGACGTTGGCAGAGGATCCGAACCCGACTCGTCGGGAAGCGCTGCAGCATTCGCTCGGCAATGGTCACAATATGTTGAATACGCTGGTTCTCATACGGCAAAGAGAAAATGAAAGAAAATGCCCGATTGCCGACGTGTAACAACTTTGGCCCTTGTCAGTGCTTGGGCGGGTGACCGCATGGGAACACAGGGTACTGTTGGCAATTTTGCTTCCTATTTTTCTTTCTCCTTTGTTTTCGCAGCTGCAGACCGATTCAGTGAGGGAGACGCCACCGTGAAATGAAGGGGCGTGCTGTGTGTCCACCGCCTCGCCTCTCCCTGCCTCTCTCAGTCGTTTCTCGTGCTTGTCGTTTTGATATAGGCCGACTGGAGAGCGTCAGCTCTCGCGTCAGCTGAGCAAAGTCGAGACAAGTCGAGACACACTGTAGGCTGGTCTGCAGCGAGTGAGAGGGAGAAAGAACATTAATTTAACGGCGCGTGGCAAAAGTACTCATACGCAAAGCTGAAAGCCTGCTGCGGTGGCCGGGAATCGAACCCGGATCAACTGCTTGCAAGGCAACTATGCTGACCTTTACACCACCACCGCACAACCGGGCGCCCCCCCGCCGCGCTGTGTCGGCTTCCCGCCAGTCGGCAGCGGCCGAAGGTGATCGTAGCCCTAGGCGCATTACGAGGTAGGCTAGGGGAGCACATGCAGATGCATTCGCACGGCGTATCCATGCACATTTCGCACCCTTTGGCAAGAGTCGGCGCCGGCGACGCAAGAGGACGCAGAGGACGGCGTTCTGGCGGCATTTTTAGGCAGTACAGTGCAGGATTCAGCGTCTGCAGCATTTTCTCGACAGAATGCTACGGCGCTTGACGGCAGTCCCACGTTATCTCGAGACATCTGCTCGGGAAGCAGCGAAAGATTGCTACTGGTCTGAGCATCTGTGGTTCAGTGGTAGAATGCTCACCTGCCACGCGGGCGGCCCGGGTTCGATTCACGGCCGATGCATCGTTTTGCTTTTCCCGCGGTGCCGTGTGGCTTGCGCGCTTGAGATGCACGATCCACAAGAATGTATAGCGGGATTCCCTTGAGAAGAACCGAGAACGCAGCACGCGCGGTTCCCCACTCAGACGCTCGCGTCATGTTCTGCGGACTGGCGTCGGCCTGGCCTCACAAGTTGCTGTGTCCAGGTGCCTCCGAGGCAATGAACTTGAACGACGGGGAGTACTGCCCATCGTTGCAAAAGCTGCAGCACCACCACAATCAACTGGGCCGGCAATGCACGTGTAGCAACAGAACACGTTATCCACCAAGTAGTGTATCTCTGCGTCTAACAATGGGTACGCTACTTGCCCAGTTCCCAGGACCAACGGTCCGCCCCGTGCCTCGGTAGCGCAGTAGTCAGCGCGTAAGTCTCATAATTTTAAGGTCGTGAGTTCGATCCTCACCCGGGGCATTTAATTTTCTGTGACTCACGGTGGTGCTGTCGCTAGGGCTCGAACTTATTTCTTGTTTGTTATCCACAACGTTTCAACGCTTCAGAGAGAAAATTTATACTTCCTGTTATTGATACTGACAGCTTTCCTTTTCCTCTTCTCCCAGTAGAGCATGAAGCCAAAAGCATTGCTCTGAGACTTTTGAGGTGCGCGCCTTGCCAGCCAGTATGCGCAATGACGTTCGCAAAGAGAGAAGGGTGCCGACACGGGCCTCGGCACGAAATGTGCGAGAGACCATCCGATCCGTCGAACGGACGCCCAAATCCGGTGAGATCTAGTGGCTAGGATGCCTGGCTATCACCCCGGAGGCCCGGGCTCGATTGCCGGAACCGGAACGGAATTTTTTCCACACGAATCGTCTCAAGTTTCAGCAGTGCGTGCTGCTGTTTCCCGTCCTGCTCGCAGTACAGCTACTGTTTCGTGACCGCCAGCAGAACATAGACGGGCGAAGCAGACACACGGTGACCCTAGAAGTGGCGTGTGGCTTCATGCGACGTGTTTCCAGCGTAGGGCTGAGCAACCGTCCGCGTCGAGGCCCGTTAGCTCAGTTGGTTAGAACGTCGTGCTAATAACGCGAAGGTCGTGGGTTCGATCCCCCCACGGGCCAGTAGGCTTTTACTACTACGAAAAGGCAGCGCCGATTTCAGCTGGCGAGTGTGATGACCGAAAGATCATCGCCCTGCGTGGACGTTGGCAGAGGATCCGAACCCGACTCGTCGGGAAGCGCTGCAGCATTCGCTCGGCAATGGTCACAATATGTTGAATACGCTGGTTCTCATACGGCAAAGAGAAAATGAAAGAAAATGCCCGATTGCCGACGTGTAACAACTTTGGCCCTTGTCAGTGCTTGGGCGGGTGACCGCATGGGAACACAGGGTACTGTTGGCAATTTTGCTTCCTATTTTTCTTTCTCCTTTGTTTTCGCAGCTGCAGACCGATTCAGTGAGGGAGACGCCACCGTGAAATGAAGGGGCGTGCTGTGTGTCCACCGCCTCGCCTCTCCCTGCCTCTCTCAGTCGTTTCTCGTGCTTGTCGTTTTGATATAGGCCGACTGGAGAGCGTCAGCTCTCGCGTCAGCTGAGCAAAGTCGAGACAAGTCGAGACACACTGTAGGCTGGTCTGCAGCGAGTGAGAGGGAGAAAGAACATTAATTTAACGGCGCGTGGCAAAAGTACTCATACGCAAAGCTGAAAGCCTGCTGCGGTGGCCGGGAATCGAACCCGGATCAACTGCTTGCAAGGCAACTATGCTGACCTTTACACCACCACCGCACAACCGGGCGCCCCCCCGCCGCGCTGTGTCGGCTTCCCGCCAGTCGGCAGCGGCCGAAGGTGATCGTAGCCCTAGGCGCATTACGAGGTAGGCTAGGGGAGCACATGCAGATGCATTCGCACGGCGTATCCATGCACATTTCGCACCCTTTGGCAAGAGTCGGCGCCGGCGACGCAAGAGGACGCAGAGGACGGCGTTCTGGCGGCATTTTTAGGCAGTACAGTGCAGGATTCAGCGTCTGCAGCATTTTCTCGACAGAATGCTACGGCGCTTGACGGCAGTCCCACGTTATCTCGAGACATCTGCTCGGGAAGCAGCGAAAGATTGCTACTGGTCTGAGCATCTGTGGTTCAGTGGTAGAATGCTCACCTGCCACGCGGGCGGCCCGGGTTCGATTCACGGCCGATGCATCGTTTTGCTTTTCCCGCGGTGCCGTGTGGCTTGCGCGCTTGAGATGCACGATCCACAAGAATGTATAGCGGGATTCCCTTGAGAAGAACCGAGAACGCAGCACGCGCGGTTCCCCACTCAGACGCTCGCGTCATGTTCTGCGGACTGGCGTCGGCCTGGCCTCACAAGTTGCTGTGTCCAGGTGCCTCCGAGGCAATGAACTTGAACGACGGGGAGTACTGCCCATCGTTGCAAAAGCTGCAGCACCACCACAATCAACTGGGCCGGCAATGCACGTGTAGCAACAGAACACGTTATCCACCAAGTAGTGTATCTCTGCGTCTAACAATGGGTACGCTACTTGCCCAGTTCCCAGGACCAACGGTCCGCCCCGTGCCTCGGTAGCGCAGTAGTCAGCGCGTAAGTCTCATAATTTTAAGGTCGTGAGTTCGATCCTCACCCGGGGCATTTAATTTTCTGTGACTCACGGTGGTGCTGTCGCTAGGGCTCGAACTTATTTCTTGTTTGTTATCCACAACGTTTCAACGCTTCAGAGAGAAAATTTATACTTCCTGTTATTGATACTGACAGCTTTCCTTTTCCTCTTCTCCCAGTAGAGCATGAAGCCAAAAGCATTGCTCTGAGACTTTTGAGGTGCGCGCCTTGCCAGCCAGTATGCGCAATGACGTTCGCAAAGAGAGAAGGGTGCCGACACGGGCCTCGGCACGAAATGTGCGAGAGACCATCCGATCCGTCGAACGGACGCCCAAATCCGGTGAGATCTAGTGGCTAGGATGCCTGGCTATCACCCCGGAGGCCCGGGCTCGATTGCCGGAACCGGAACGGAATTTTTTCCACACGAATCGTCTCAAGTTTCAGCAGTGCGTGCTGCTGTTTCCCGTCCTGCTCGCAGTACAGCTACTGTTTCGTGACCGCCAGCAGAACATAGACGGGCGAAGCAGACACACGGTGACCCTAGAAGTGGCGTGTGGCTTCATGCGACGTGTTTCCAGCGTAGGGCTGAGCAACCGTCCGCGTCGAGGCCCGTTAGCTCAGTTGGTTAGAACGTCGTGCTAATAACGCGAAGGTCGTGGGTTCGATCCCCCCACGGGCCAGTAGGCTTTTACTACTACGAAAAGGCAGCGCCGATTTCAGCTGGCGAGTGTGATGACCGAAAGATCATCGCCCTGCGTGGACGTTGGCAGAGGATCCGAACCCGACTCGTCGGGAAGCGCTGCAGCATTCGCTCGGCAATGGTCACAATATGTTGAATACGCTGGTTCTCATACGGCAAAGAGAAAATGAAAGAAAATGCCCGATTGCCGACGTGTAACAACTTTGGCCCTTGTCAGTGCTTGGGCGGGTGACCGCATGGGAACACAGGGTACTGTTGGCAATTTTGCTTCCTATTTTTCTTTCTCCTTTGTTTTCGCAGCTGCAGACCGATTCAGTGAGGGAGACGCCACCGTGAAATGAAGGGGCGTGCTGTGTGTCCACCGCCTCGCCTCTCCCTGCCTCTCTCAGTCGTTTCTCGTGCTTGTCGTTTTGATATAGGCCGACTGGAGAGCGTCAGCTCTCGCGTCAGCTGAGCAAAGTCGAGACAAGTCGAGACACACTGTAGGCTGGTCTGCAGCGAGTGAGAGGGAGAAAGAACATTAATTTAACGGCGCGTGGCAAAAGTACTCATACGCAAAGCTGAAAGCCTGCTGCGGTGGCCGGGAATCGAACCCGGATCAACTGCTTGCAAGGCAACTATGCTGACCTTTACACCACCACCGCACAACCGGGCGCCCCCACGCCGCGCTGTGTCGGCTTCCCGCCAGTCGGCAGCGGCCGAAGGTGATCGTAGCCCTAGGCGCATTACGAGGTAGGCTAGGGGAGCACATGCAGATGCATTCGCACGGCGTATCCATGCACATTTCGCACCCTTTGGCAAGAGTCGGCGCCGGCGACGCAAGAGGACGCAGAGGACGGCGTTCTGGCGGCATTTTTAGGCAGTACAGTGCAGGATTCAGCGTCTGCAGCATTTTCTCGACAGAATGCTACGGCGCTTGACGGCAGTCCCACGTTATCTCGAGACATCTGCTCGGGAAGCAGCGAAAGATTGCTACTGGTCTGAGCATCTGTGGTTCAGTGGTAGAATGCTCACCTGCCACGCGGGCGGCCCGGGTTCGATTCACGGCCGATGCATCGTTTTGCTTTTCCCGCGGTGCCGTGTGGCTTGCGCGCTTGAGATGCACGATCCACAAGAATGTATAGCGGGATTCCCTTGAGAAGAACCGAGAACGCAGCACGCGCGGTTCCCCACTCAGACGCTCGCGTCATGTTCTGCGGACTGGCGTCGGCCTGGCCTCACAAGTTGCTGTGTCCAGGTGCCTCCGAGGCAATGAACTTGAACGACGGGGAGTACTGCCCATCGTTGCAAAAGCTGCAGCACCACCACAATCAACTGGGCCGGCAATGCACGTGTAGCAACAGAACACGTTATCCACCAAGTAGTGTATCTCTGCGTCTAACAATGGGTACGCTACTTGCCCAGTTCCCAGGACCAACGGTCCGCCCCGTGCCTCGGTAGCGCAGTAGTCAGCGCGTAAGTCTCATAATTTTAAGGTCGTGAGTTCGATCCTCACCCGGGGCATTTAATTTTCTGTGACTCACGGTGGTGCTGTCGCTAGGGCTCGAACTTATTTCTTGTTTGTTATCCACAACGTTTCAACGCTTCAGAGAGAAAATTTATACTTCCTGTTATTGATACTGACAGCTTTCCTTTTCCTCTTCTCCCAGTAGAGCATGAAGCCAAAAGCATTGCTCTGAGACTTTTGAGGTGCGCGCCTTGCCAGCCAGTATGCGCAATGACGTTCGCAAAGAGAGAAGGGTGCGAGAGACCATCCGATCCGTCGAACGGACGCCCAAATCCGGTGAGATCTAGTGGCTAGGATGCCTGGCTATCACCCCGGAGGCCCGGGCTCGATTGCCGGAACCGGAACGGAATTTTTTCCACACGAATCGTCTCAAGTTTCAGCAGTGCGTGCTGCCGTTTCCCGTCCTGCTCGCAGTACAGCTACTGTTTCGTGACCGCCAGCAGAACATAGACGGGCGAAGCAGACACACGGTGACCCTAGAAGTGGCGTGTGGCTTCATGCGACGTGTTTCCAGCGTAGGGCTGAGCAACCGTCCGCGTCGAGGCCCGTTAGCTCAGTTGGTTAGAGCGTCGTGCTAATAACGCGAAGGTCGTGGGTTCGATCCCCCCACGGGCCAGTAGACTTTTACTACTACGAAAAGGCAGCGCCGATTTCAGCTGGGGAGTGTGATGACCAAAAGATCATCGCCGTGCGTGGACGTTGGCAGAGGATCCGAACCCGACTCGTCGGGAAGCGCTGCAGCATTCGCTCGGCAATGGTCACAATATGTTGAATACGCTGGTTCTCATACGGCAAAGAGAAAATGAAAGAAAATGCCCGATTGCCGACGTGTAACAACTTTGGCCCTTGTCAGTGCTTGGGCGGGTGACCGCATGGGAACACAGGGTACTGTTGGCAATTTTGCTTCCTATTTTTCTTTCTCCTTTGTTTTCGCAGCTGCAGACCGATTCAGTGAGGGAGACGCCACCGTGAAATGAAGGGGCGTGCTGTGTGTCCACCGCCTCGCCTCTCCCTGCCTCTCTCAGTCGTTTCTCGTGCTTGTCGTTTTGATATAGGCCGACTGGAGAGCGTCAGCTCTCGCGTCAGCTGAGCAAAGTCGAGACAAGTCGAGACACACTGTAGGCTGGTCTGCAGCGAGTGAGAGGGAGAAAGAACATTAATTTAACGGCGCGTGGCAAAAGTACTCATACGCAAAGCTGAAAGCCTGCTGCGGTGGCCGGGAATCGAACCCGGATCAACTGCTTGCAAGGCAACTATGCTGACCTTTACACCACCACCGCACAACCGGGCGCCCCCACGCCGCGCTGTGTCGGCTTCCCGCCAGTCGGCAGCGGCCGAAGGTGATCGTAGCCCTAGGCGCATTACGAGGTAGGCTAGGGGAGCACATGCAGATGCATTCGCACGGCGTATCCATGCACATTTCGCACCCTTTGGCAAGAGTCGGCGCCGGCGACGCAAGAGGACGCAGAGGACGGCGTTCTGGCGGCATTTTTAGGCAGTACAGTGCAGGATTCAGCGTCTGCAGCATTTTCTCGACAGAATGCTACGGCGCTTGACGGCAGTCCCACGTTATCTCGAGACATCTGCTCGGGAAGCAGCGAAAGATTGCTACTGGTCTGAGCATCTGTGGTTCAGTGGTAGAATGCTCGCCTGCCACGCGGGCGGCCCGGGTTCGATTCCCGGCCGATGCATCGTTTTGCTTTTCCCGCGGTGCCGTGTGGCTTGCGCGCTTGAGATGCACGATCCACAAGAATGTATAGCGGGATTCCCTTGAGAAGAACCGAGAACGCAGCACGCGCGGTTCCCCACTCAGACGCTCGCGTCATGTTCTGCGGACTGGCGTCGGCCTGGCCTCACAAGTTGCTGTGTCCAGGTGCCTCCGAGGCAATGAACTTGAACGACGGGGAGTACTGCCCATCGTTGCAAAAGCTGCAGCACCACCACAATCAACTGGGCCGGCAATGCACGTGTAGCAACAGAACACGTTATCCACCAAGTAGTGTATCTCTGCGTCTAACAATGGGTACGCTACTTGCCCAGTTCCCAGGACCAACGGTCCGCCCCGTGCCTCGGTAGCGCAGTAGTCAGCGCGGAAGTCTCATAATTTTAAGGTCGTGAGTTCGATCCTCACCCGGGGCATTTAATTTTCTGTGACTCACGGTGGTGCTGTCGCTAGGGCTCGAACTTATTTCTTGTTTGTTATCCACAACGTTTCAACGCTTCAGAGAGAAAATTTATACTTCCTGTTATTGATACTGACAGCTTTCCTTTTCCTCTTCTCCCAGTAGAGCATGAAGCCAAAAGCATTGCTCTGAGACTTTTGAGGTGCGCGCCTTGCCAGCCAGTATGCGCAATGACGTTCGCAAAGAGAGAAGGGTGCGAGAGACCATCCGATCCGTCGAACGGACGCCCAAATCCGGTGAGATCTAGTGGCTAGGATGCCTGGCTATCACCCCGGAGGCCCGGGCTCGATTGCCGGAACCGGAACGGAATTTTTTCCACACGAATCGTCTCAAGTTTCAGCAGTGCGTGCTGCCGTTTCCCGTCCTGCTCGCAGTACAGCTACTGTTTCGTGACCGCCAGCAGAACATAGACGGGCGAAGCAGACACACGGTGACCCTAGAAGTGGCGTGTGGCTTCATGCGACGTGTTTCCAGCGTAGGGCTGAGCAACCGTCCGCGTCGAGGCCCGTTAGCTCAGTTGGTTAGAGCGTCGTGCTAATAACGCGAAGGTCGTGGGTTCGATCCCCCCACGGGCCAGTAGACTTTTACTACTACGAAAAGGCAGCGCCGATTTCAGCTGGCGAGTGTGATGACCAAAAGATCATCGCCGTGCGTGGACGTTGGCAGAGGATCCGAACCCGACTCGTCGGGAAGCGCTGCAGCATTCGCTCGGCAATGGTCACAATATGTTGAATACGCTGGTTCTCATACGGCAAAGAGAAAATGAAAGAAAATGCCCGATTGCCGACGTGTAACAACTTTGGCCCTTGTCAGTGCTTGGGCGGGTGACCGCATGGGAACACAGGGTACTGTTGGCAATTTTGCTTCCTATTTTTCTTTCTCCTTTGTTTTCGCAGCTGCAGACCGATTCAGTGAGGGAGACGCCACCGTGAAATGAAGGGGCGTGCTGTGTGTCCACCGCCTCGCCTCTCCCTGCCTCTCTCAGTCGTTTCTCGTGCTTGTCGTTTTGATATAGGCCGACTGGAAAGCGTCAGCTCTCGCGTCAGCTGAGCAAAGTCGAGACAAGTCGAGACACACTGTAGGCTGGTCTGCAGCGAGTGAGAGGGAGAAAGAACATTAATTTAACGGCGCGTGGCAAAAGTACTCATACGCAAAGCTGAAAGCCTGCTGCGGTGGCCGGGAATCGAACCCGGATCAACTGCTTGCAAGGCAACTATGCTGACCTTTACACCACCACCGCACAACCGGGCGCCCCCACGCCGCGCTGTGTCGGCTTCCCGCCAGTCGGCAGCGGCCGAAGGTGATCGTAGCCCTAGGCGCATTACGAGGTAGGCTAGGGGAGCACATGCAGATGCATTCGCACGGCGTATCCATGCACATTTCGCACCCTTTGGCAAGAGTCGGCGCCGGCGACGCAAGAGGACGCAGAGGACGGCGTTCTGGCGGCATTTTTAGGCAGTACAGTGCAGGATTCAGCGTCTGCAGCATTTTCTCGACAGAATGCTACGGCGCTTGACGGCAGTCCCACGTTATCTCGAGACATCTGCTCGGGAAGCAGCGAAAGATTGCTACTGGTCTGAGCATCTGTGGTTCAGTGGTAGAATGCTCGCCTGCCACGCGGGCGGCCCGGGTTCGATTCCCGGCCGATGCATCGTTTTGCTTTTCCCGCGGTGCCGTGTGGCTTGCGCGCTTGAGATGCACGATCCACAAGAATGTATAGCGGGATTCCCTTGAGAAGAACCGAGAACGCAGCACGCGCGGTTCCCCACTCAGACGCTCGCGTCATGTTCTGCGGACTGGCGTCGGCCTGGCCTCACAAGTTGCTGTGTCCAGGTGCCTCCGAGGCAATGAACTTGAACGACGGGGAGTACTGCCCATCGTTGCAAAAGCTGCAGCACCACCACAATCAACTGGGCCGGCAATGCACGTGTAGCAACAGAACACGTTATCCACCAAGTAGTGTATCTCTGCGTCTAACAATGGGTACGCTACTTGCCCAGTTCCCAGGACCAACGGTCCGCCCCGTGCCTCGGTAGCGCAGTAGTCAGCGCGGAAGTCTCATAATTTTAAGGTCGTGAGTTCGATCCTCACCCGGGGCATTTAATTTTCTGTGACTCACGGTGGTGCTGTCGCTAGGGCTCGAACTTATTTCTTGTTTGTTATCCACAACGTTTCAACGCTTCAGAGAGAAAATTTATACTTCCTGTTATTGATACTGACAGCTTTCCTTTTCCTCTTCTCCCAGTAGAGCATGAAGCCAAAAGCATTGCTCTGAGACTTTTGAGGTGCGCGCCTTGCCAGCCAGTATGCGCAATGACGTTCGCAAAGAGAGAAGGGTGCGAGAGACCATCCGATCCGTCGAACGGACGCCCAAATCCGGTGAGATCTAGTGGCTAGGATGCCTGGCTATCACCCCGGAGGCCCGGGCTCGATTGCCGGAACCGGAACGGAATTTTTTCCACACGAATCGTCTCAAGTTTCAGCAGTGCGTGCTGCCGTTTCCCGTCCTGCTCGCAGTACAGCTACTGTTTCGTGACCGCCAGCAGAACATAGACGGGCGAAGCAGACACACGGTGACCCTAGAAGTGGCGTGTGGCTTCATGCGACGTGTTTCCAGCGTAGGGCTGAGCAACCGTCCGCGTCGAGGCCCGTTAGCTCAGTTGGTTAGAGCGTCGTGCTAATAACGCGAAGGTCGTGGGTTCGATCCCCCCACGGGCCAGTAGACTTTTACTACTACGAAAAGGCAGCGCCGATTTCAGCTGGCGAGTGTGATGACCAAAAGATCATCGCCGTGCGTGGACGTTGGCAGAGGATCCGAACCCGACTCGTCGGGAAGCGCTGCAGCATTCGCTCGGCAATGGTCACAATATGTTGAATACGCTGGTTCTCATACGGCAAAGAGAAAATGAAAGAAAATGCCCGATTGCCGACGTGTAACAACTTTGGCCCTTGTCAGTGCTTGGGCGGGTGACCGCATGGGAACACAGGGTACTGTTGGCAATTTTGCTTCCTATTTTTCTTTCTCCTTTGTTTTCGCAGCTGCAGACCGATTCAGTGAGGGAGACGCCACCGTGAAATGAAGGGGCGTGCTGTGTGTCCACCGCCTCGCCTCTCCCTGCCTCTCTCAGTCGTTTCTCGTGCTTGTCGTTTTGATATAGGCCGACTGGAAAGCGTCAGCTCTCGCGTCAGCTGAGCAAAGTCGAGACAAGTCGAGACACACTGTAGGCTGGTCTGCAGCGAGTGAGAGGGAGAAAGAACATTAATTTAACGGCGCGTGGCAAAAGTACTCATACGCAAAGCTGAAAGCCTGCTGCGGTGGCCGGGAATCGAACCCGGATCAACTGCTTGCAAGGCAACTATGCTGACCTTTACACCACCACCGCACAACCGGGCGCCCCCACGCCGCGCTGTGTCGGCTTCCCGCCAGTCGGCAGCGGCCGAAGGTGATCGTAGCCCTAGGCGCATTACGAGGTAGGCTAGGGGAGCACATGCAGATGCATTCGCACGGCGTATCCATGCACATTTCGCACCCTTTGGCAAGAGTCGGCGCCGGCGACGCAAGAGGACGCAGAGGACGGCGTTCTGGCGGCATTTTTAGGCAGTACAGTGCAGGATTCAGCGTCTGCAGCATTTTCTCGACAGAATGCTACGGCGCTTGACGGCAGTCCCACGTTATCTCGAGACATCTGCTCGGGAAGCAGCGAAAGATTGCTACTGGTCTGAGCATCTGTGGTTCAGTGGTAGAATGCTCGCCTGCCACGCGGGCGGCCCGGGTTCGATTCCCGGCCGATGCATCGTTTTGCTTTTCCCGCGGTGCCGTGTGGCTTGCGCGCTTGAGATGCACGATCCACAAGAATGTATAGCGGGATTCCCTTGAGAAGAACCGAGAACGCAGCACGCGCGGTTCCCCACTCAGACGCTCGCGTCATGTTCTGCGGACTGGCGTCGGCCTGGCCTCACAAGTTGCTGTGTCCAGGTGCCTCCGAGGCAATGAACTTGAACGACGGGGAGTACTGCCCATCGTTGCAAAAGCTGCAGCACCACCACAATCAACTGGGCCGGCAATGCACGTGTAGCAACAGAACACGTTATCCACCAAGTAGTGTATCTCTGCGTCTAACAATGGGTACGCTACTTGCCCAGTTCCCAGGACCAACGGTCCGCCCCGTGCCTCGGTAGCGCAGTAGTCAGCGCGGAAGTCTCATAATTTTAAGGTCGTGAGTTCGATCCTCACCCGGGGCATTTAATTTTCTGTGACTCACGGTGGTGCTGTCGCTAGGGCTCGAACTTATTTCTTGTTTGTTATCCACAACGTTTCAACGCTTCAGAGAGAAAATTTATACTTCCTGTTATTGATACTGACAGCTTTCCTTTTCCTCTTCTCCCAGTAGAGCATGAAGCCAAAAGCATTGCTCTGAGACTTTTGAGGTGCGCGCCTTGCCAGCCAGTATGCGCAATGACGTTCGCAAAGAGAGAAGGGTGCGAGAGACCATCCGATCCGTCGAACGGACGCCCAAATCCGGTGAGATCTAGTGGCTAGGATGCCTGGCTATCACCCCGGAGGCCCGGGCTCGATTGCCGGAACCGGAACGGAATTTTTTCCACACGAATCGTCTCAAGTTTCAGCAGTGCGTGCTGCCGTTTCCCGTCCTGCTCGCAGTACAGCTACTGTTTCGTGACCGCCAGCAGAACATAGACGGGCGAAGCAGACACACGGTGACCCTAGAAGTGGCGTGTGGCTTCATGCGACGTGTTTCCAGCGTAGGGCTGAGCAACCGTCCGCGTCGAGGCCCGTTAGCTCAGTTGGTTAGAGCGTCGTGCTAATAACGCGAAGGTCGTGGGTTCGATCCCCCCACGGGCCAGTAGACTTTTACTACTACGAAAAGGCAGCGCCGATTTCAGCTGGCGAGTGTGATGACCAAAAGATCATCGCCGTGCGTGGACGTTGGCAGAGGATCCGAACCCGACTCGTCGGGAAGCGCTGCAGCATTCGCTCGGCAATGGTCACAATATGTTGAATACGCTGGTTCTCATACGGCAAAGAGAAAATGAAAGAAAATGCCCGATTGCCGACGTGTAACAACTTTGGCCCTTGTCAGTGCTTGGGCGGGTGACCGCATGGGAACACAGGGTACTGTTGGCAATTTTGCTTCCTATTTTTCTTTCTCCTTTGTTTTCGCAGCTGCAGACCGATTCAGTGAGGGAGACGCCACCGTGAAATGAAGGGGCGTGCTGTGTGTCCACCGCCTCGCCTCTCCCTGCCTCTCTCAGTCGTTTCTCGTGCTTGTCGTTTTGATATAGGCCGACTGGAGAGCGTCAGCTCTCGCGTCAGCTGAGCAAAGTCGAGACAAGTCGAGACACACTGTAGGCTGGTCTGCAGCGAGTAAGAGGGAGAAAGAACATTAATTTAACGGCGCGTGGCAAAAGTACTCATACGCAAAGCTGAAAGCCTGCTGCGGTGGCCGGGAATCGAACCCGGATCAACAGCTTGCAAGGCAACTATGCTGACCTTTACACCACCACCGCACAACCGGGCGCCCCCACGCCGCGCTGTGTCGGCTTCCCGCCAGTCGGCAGCGGCCGAAGGTGATCGTAGCCCTAGGCGCATTACGAGGTAGGCTAGGGGAGCACATGCAGATGCATTCGCACGGCGTATCCATGCACATTTCGCACCCTTTGGCAAGAGTCGGCGCCGGCGACGCAAGAGGACGCAGAGGACGGCGTTCTGGCGGCATTTTTAGGCAGTACAGTGCAGGATTCAGCGTCTGCAGCATTTTCTCGACAGAATGCTACGGCGCTTGACGGCAGTCCCACGTTATCTCGAGACATCTGCTCGGGAAGCAGCGAAAGATTGCTACTGGTCTGAGCATCGGTGGTTCAGTGGTAGAATGCTCGCCTGCCACGCGGGCGGCCCGGGTTCGATTCCCGGCCGATGCATCGTTTTGCTTTTCCCGCGGTGCCGTGTGGCTTGCGCGCTTGAGATGCACGATCCACAAGAATGTATAGCGGGATTCCCTTGAGAAGAACCGAGAACGCAGCACGCGCGGTTCCCCACTCAGACGCTCGCGTCATGTTCTGCGGACTGGCGTCGGCCTGGCCTCACAAGTTGCTGTGTCCAGGTGCCTCCGAGGCAATGAACTTGAACGACGGGGAGTACTGCCCATCGTTGCAAAAGCTGCAGCACCACCACAATCAACTGGGCCGGCAATGCACGTGTAGCAACAGAACACGTTATCCACCAAGTAGTGTATCTCTGCGTCTAACAATGGGTACGCTACTTGCCCAGTTCCCAGGACCAACGGTCCGCCCCGTGCCTCGGTAGCGCAGTAGTCAGCGCGGAAGTCTCATAATTTTAAGGTCGTGAGTTCGATCCTCACCCGGGGCATTTAATTTTCTGTGACTCACGGTGGTGCTGTCGCTAGGGCTCGAACTTATTTCTTGTTTGTTATCCACAACGTTTCAACGCTTCAGAGAGAAAATTTATACTTCCTGTTATTGATACTGACAGCTTTCCTTTTCCTCTTCTCCCAGTAGAGCATGAAGCCAAAAGCATTGCTCTGAGACTTTTGAGGTGCGCGCCTTGCCAGCCAGTATGCGCAATGACGTTCGCAAAGAGAGAAGGGTGCCGACACGGGCCTCGGCACGAAATGTGCGAGAGACCATCCGATCCGTCGAACGGACGCCCAAATCCGGTGAGATCTAGTGGCTAGGATGCCTGGCTATCACCCCGGAGGCCCGGGCTCGATTGCCGGAACCGGAACGGAATTTTTTCCACACGAATCGTCTCAAGTTTCAGCAGTGCGTGCTGCCGTTTCCCGTCCTGCTCGCAGTACAGCTACTGTTTCGTGACCGCCAGCAGAACATAGACGGGCGAAGCAGAAACACGGTGACCCTAGAAGTGGCGTGTGGCTTCATGCGACGTGTTTCCAGCGTAGGGCTGAGCAACCGTCCGCGTCGAGGCCCGTTAGCTCAGTTGGTTAGAGCGTCGTGCTAATAACGCGAAGGTCGTGGGTTCGATCCCCCCACGGGCCAGTAGGCTTTTACTACTACGAAAAGGCAGCGCCGATTTCAGCTGGCGAGTGTGATGACCAAAAGATCATCGCCCTGCGTGGACGTTGGCAGAGGATCCGAACCCGACTCGTCGGGAAGCGCTGCAGCATTCGCTCGGCAATGGTCACAATATGTTGAATACGCTGGTTCTCATACGGCAAAGAGAAAATGAAAGAAAATGCCCGATTGCCGACGTGTAACAACTTTGGCCCTTGTCAGTGCTTGGGCGGGTGACCGCATGGGAACACAGGGTACTGTTGGCAATTTTGCTTCCTATTTTTCTTTCTCCTTTGTTTTCGCAGCTGCAGACCGATTCAGTGAGGGAGACGCCACCGTGAAATGAAGGGGCGTGCTGTGTGTCCACCGCCTCGCCTCTCCCTGCCTCTCTCAGTCGTTTCTCGTGCTTGTCGTTTTGATATAGGCCGACTGGAGAGCGTCAGCTCTCGCGTCAGCTGAGCAAAGTCGAGACAAGTCGAGACACACTGTAGGCTGGTCTGCAGCGAGTAAGAGGGAGAAAGAACATTAATTTAACGGCGGGTGGCAAAAGTACTCATACGCAAAGCTGAAAGCCTGCTGCGGTGGCCGGGAATCGAACCCGGATCAACTGCTTGCAAGGCAAATATGCTGACCTTTACACCACCACCGCACAACCGGGCGCCCCCACGCCGCGCTGTGTCGGCTTCCCGCCAGTCGGCAGCGGCCGAAGGTGATCGTAGCCCTAGGCGCATTACGAGGTAGGCTAGGGGAGCACATGCAGATGCATTCGCACGGCGTATCCATGCACATTTCGCACCCTTTGGCAAGAGTCGGCGCCGGCGACGCAAGAGGACGCAGAGGACGGCGTTCTGGCGGCATTTTTAGGCAGTACAGTGCAGGATTCAGCGTCTGCAGCATTTTCTCGACAGAATGCTACGGCGCTTGACGGCAGTCCCACGTTATCTCGAGACATCTGCTCGGGAAGCAGCGAAAGATTGCTACTGGTCTGAGCATCTGTGGTTCAGTGGTAGAATGCTCGCCTGCCACGCGGGCGGCCCGGGTTCGATTCCCGGCCGATGCATCGTTTTGCTTTTCCCGCGGTGCCGTGTGGCTTGCGCGCTTGAGATGCACGATCCACAAGAATGTATAGCGGGATTCCCTTGAGAAGAACCGAGAACGCAGCACGCGCGGTTCCCCACTCAGACGCTCGCGTCATGTTCTGCGGACTGGCGTCGGCCTGGCCTCACAAGTTGCTGTGTCCAGGTGCCTCCGAGGCAATGAACTTGAACGACGGGGAGTACTGCCCATCGTTGCAAAAGCTGCAGCACCACCACAATCAACTGGGCCGGCAATGCACGTGTAGCAACAGAACACGTTATCCACCAAGTAGTGTATCTCTGCGTCTAACAATGGGTACGCTACTTGCCCAGTTCCCAGGACCAACGGTCCGCCCCGTGCCTCGGTAGCGCAGTAGTCAGCGCGGAAGTCTCATAATTTTAAGGTCGTGAGTTCGATCCTCACCCGGGGCATTTAATTTTCTGTGACTCACGGTGGTGCTGTCGCTAGGGCTCGAACTTATTTCTTGTTTGTTATCCACAACGTTTCAACGCTTCAGAGAGAAAATTTATACTTCCTGTTATTGATACTGACAGCTTTCCTTTTCCTCTTCTCCCAGTAGAGCATGAAGCCAAAAGCATTGCTCTGAGACTTTTGAGGTGCGCGCCTTGCCAGCCAGTATGCGCAATGACGTTCGCAAAGAGAGAAGGGTGCCGACACGGGCCTCGGCACGAAATGTGCGAGAGACCATCCGATCCGTCGAACGGACGCCCAAATCCGGTGAGATCTAGTGGCTAGGATGCCTGGCTATCACCCCGGAGGCCCGGGCTCGATTGCCGGAACCGGAACGGAATTTTTTCCACACGAATCGTCTCAAGTTTCAGCAGTGCGTGCTGCCGTTTCCCGTCCTGCTCGCAGTACAGCTACTGTTTCGTGACCGCCAGCAGAACATAGACGGGCGAAGCAGACACACGGTGACCCTAGAAGTGGCGTGTGGCTTCATGCGACGTGTTTCCAGCGTAGGGCTGAGCAACCGTCCGCGTCGAGGCCCGTTAGCTCAGTTGGTTAGAGCGTCGTGCTAATAACGCGAAGGTCGTGGGTTCGATCCCCCCACGGGCCAGTAGGCTTTTACTACTACGAAAAGGCGGCGCCGATTTCAGCTGGCGAGTGTGATGACCAAAAGATCATCGCCCTGCGTGGACGTTGGCAGAGGATCCGAACCCGACTCGTCGGGAAGCGCTGCAGCATTCGCTCGGCAATGGTCACAATATGTTGAATACGCTGGTTCTCATACGGCAAAGAGAAAATGAAAGAAAATGCCCGATTGCCGACGTGTAACAACTTTGGCCCTTGTCAGTGCTTGGGCGGGTGACCGCATGGGAACACAGGGTACTGTTGGCAATTTTGCTTCCTATTTTTCTTTCTCCTTTGTTTTCGCAGCTGCAGACCGATTCAGTGAGGGAGACGCCACCGTGAAATGAAGGGGCGTGCTGTGTGTCCACCGCCTCGCCTCTCCCTGCCTCTCTCAGTCGTTTCTCGTGCTTGTCGTTTTGATATAGGCCGACTGGAGAGCGTCAGCTCTCGCGTCAGCTGAGCAAAGTCGAGACAAGTCGAGACACACTGTAGGCTGGTCTGCAGCGAGTGAGAGGGAGAAAGAACATTAATTTAACGGCGCGTGGCAAAAGTACTCATACGCAAAGCTGAAAGCCTGCTGCGGTGGCCGGGAATCGAACCCGGATCAACTGCTTGCAAGGCAACTATGCTGACCTTTACACCACCACCGCACAACCGGGCGCCCCCACGCCGCGCTGTGTCGGCTTCCCGCCAGTCGGCAGCGGCCGAAGGTGATCGTAGCCCTAGGCGCATTACGAGGTAGGCTAGGGGAGCACATGCAGATGCATTCGCACGGCGTATCCATGCACATTTCGCACCCTTTGGCAAGAGTCGGCGCCGGCGACGCAAGAGGACGCAGAGGACGGCGTTCTGGCGGCATTTTTAGGCAGTACAGTGCAGGATTCAGCGTCTGCAGCATTTTCTCGACAGAATGCTACGGCGCTTGACGGCAGTCCCACGTTATCTCGAGACATCTGCTCGGGAAGCAGCGAAAGATTGCTACTGGTCTGAGCATCGGTGGTTCAGTGGTCCGCCCACGCTCTGAAGCGGCGCCCGTCTCTCTCGCGGCCATCCCGTATAAGATGTCCTACATACGGGAGTACTTTTTAACGAGGAGCTACGCTCTGTCAACGGCTACCGACAGACACAGGACCGCCCGCGGACTCTACGTTGCCCTGACTGGACAACCTCCGCGTCATAAACTGGTGTTCCGGAACCCCACAGTGGAATGGGTGAACGTGTGGGCAAACATCAACAACCCGGTGTTGCCGTCGGATGTGAGTGCGCTCTGGTTTAAGATCGTCAACAACACCCTAGCGACGAACCAGCGGCTTGCCGACATTCATCTCCTTCCCTCTGCCAACTGTGGTAGATGTGGTGCTGTGGACACACGGGAACATCGTTTTGAGTGTGCATCGGTGTCGACGGTATGGCGGTTGTGTCAACGAATGGTCGCCCACATTAATAGAACGCCTCCTCACCTTGTGACTGTTCGTCGTGTGATAGTGCCTAACTTCAAAGCTTTCCCGCGGACGAAAAATAACGCCACTGTCTGGATCTTAGGGCATACGATTTATGCCCTTATCGATATGGCCGTCACTGATACTGTGATTTACCTGGATTATTTGTGGGCCCAGTATATGACACTGAAGGATTGCGTTCAATTTCGCGAACTGTTTGCGAATTTTTTGAAGGCGGCCTTGGATTACGGCTATGAAATGGAACTGCGGCAAACACCTTGAACTGAGATTTACTGAGCTGACGCGTTCTATTTTTACTTTCTTTTTCCTTCTTTTCTTTGTTTTATTTGCGTTATGGTTGGTGACTTGTGCCACACCCACACTACGGGTCGTTCTGGTTTTATCTCCAAGAGAGGAGTGTCCTTTTACTTTTGAGGAATTTTATTTTCTTCACAAGACTTCATGGGTATTTTAGAAGATACAGCCTGTTTGTGTGGAACATTCATAGTTGCAGGAGTGTTTTTTTTACAATCTCTTAAATCCTGTTCCCGGACTGTCGCGATTTCATTTTATTACTTTCCTGTGATTTCTGTTTCTTTCGTGTGATGCACACATCGACATAAACTCTCATGTTGTGCTGTTGTGCTGCGTTGCCACCTGTTTTGTAACAACTCTCTGCTACATCGGAGTGACTGACGTTAGTCAGGAGGGACAATATATTTTTCTTTTAAGTGGAATATGAGTTTAGTTGAACTACGAGCAGAAGAGTTGAACCAGCGGAGGAAAGAAGACCGTCCACGAATTCCGCGATAAAATTTTTCTTAGTTCTCCATTTTTTCTGTGGAAGAAGACACCACACCATCTGAGCAGAAGATGATTTTGTTTTAAGTTATACCACTGTTCCACGAAATTCGACAGTAAAGCAAATATAGCGATGAAGCTCGCCGAAGAAGGCATATTTTGGTGAGAGTAAGGAGGGCTATAAGGGGAGTTGGGAGGCCCTAAAAAAAAAAAAAAAAAAAAAAAAAAAAAGTGGTAGAATGCTCGCCTGCCACGCGGGCGGCCCGGGTTCGATTCCCGGCCGATGCATCGTTTTGCTTTTCCCGCGGTGCCGTGTGGCTTGCGCGCTTGAGATGCACGATCCACAAGAATGTATAGCGGGATTCCCTTGAGAAGAACCGAGAACGCAGCACGCGCGGTTCCCCACTCAGACGCTCGCGTCATGTTCTGCGGACTGGCGTCGGCCTGGCCTCACAAGTTGCTGTGTCCAGGTGCCTCCGAGGCAATGAACTTGAACGACGGGGAGTACTGCCCATCGTTGCAAAAGCTGCAGCACCACCACAATCAACTGGGCCGGCAATGCACGTGTAGCAACAGAACACGTTATCCACCAAGTAGTGTATCTCTGCGTCTAACAATGGGTACGCTACTTGCCCAGTTCCCAGGACCAACGGTCCGCCCCGTGCCTCGGTAGCGCAGTAGTCAGCGCGTAAGTCTCATAATTTTAAGGTCGTGAGTTCGATCCTCACCCGGGGCATTTAATTTTCTGTGACTCACGGTGGTGCTGTCGCTAGGGCTCGAACTTATTTCTTGTTTGTTATCCACAACGTTTCAACGCTTCAGAGAGAAAATTTATACTTCCTGTTATTGATACTGACAGCTTTCCTTTTCCTCTTCTCCCAGTAGAGCATGAAGCCAAAAGCATTGCTCTGAGACTTTTGAGGTGCGCGCCTTGCCAGCCAGTATGCGCAATGACGTTCGCAAAGAGAGAAGGGTGCCGACACGGGCCTCGGCACGAAATGTGCGAGAGACCATCCGATCCGTCGAACGGACGCCCAAATCCGGTGAGATCTAGTGGCTAGGATGCCTGGCTATCACCCCGGAGGCCCGGGCTCGATTGCCGGAACCGGAACGGAATTTTTTCCACACGAATCGTCTCAAGTTTCAGCAGTGCGTGCTGCTGTTTCCCGTCCTGCTCGCAGTACAGCTACTGTTTCGTGACCGCCAGCAGAACATAGACGGGCGAAGCAGACACACGGTGACCCTAGAAGTGGCGTGTGGCTTCATGCGACGTGTTTCCAGCGTAGGGCTGAGCAACCGTCCGCGTCGAGGCCCGTTAGCTCAGTTGGTTAGAACGTCGTGCTAATAACGCGAAGGTCGTGGGTTCGATCCCCCCACGGGCCAGTAGGCTTTTACTACTACGAAAAGGCAGCGCCGATTTCAGCTGGCGAGTGTGATGACCGAAAGATCATCGCCCTGCGTGGACGTTGGCAGAGGATCCGAACCCGACTCGTCGGGAAGCGCTGCAGCATTCGCTCGGCAATGGTCACAATATGTTGAATACGCTGGTTCTCATACGGCAAACAGAAAATGAAAGAAAATGCCCGATTGCCGACGTGTAACAACTTTGGCCCTTGTCAGTGCTTGGGCGGGTGACCGCATGGGAACACAGGGTACTGTTGGCAATTTTGCTTCCTATTTTTCTTTCTCCTTTGTTTTCGCAGCTGCAGACCGATTCAGTGAGGGAGACGCCACCGTGAAATGAAGGGGCGTGCTGTGTGTCCACCGCCTCGCCTCTCCCTGCCTCTCTCAGTCGTTTCTCGTGCTTGTCGTTTTGATATAGGCCGACTGGAAAGCGTCAGCTCTCGCGTCAGCTGAGCAAAGTCGAGACAAGTCGAGACACACTGTAGGCTGGTCTGCAGCGAGTGAGAGGGAGAAAGAACATTAATTTAACGGCGCGTGGCAAAAGTACTCATACGCAAAGCTGAAAGCCTGCTGCGGTGGCCGGGAATCGAACCCGGATCAACTGCTTGCAAGGCAACTATGCTGACCTTTACACCACCACCGCACAACCGGGCGCCCCCACGCCGCGCTGTGTCGGCTTCCCGCCAGTCGGCAGCGGCCGAAGGTGATCGTAGCCCTAGGCGCATTACGAGGTAGGCTAGGGGAGCACATGCAGATGCATTCGCACGGCGTATCCATGCACATTTCGCACCCTTTGGCAAGAGTCGGCGCCGGCGACGCAAGAGGACGCAGAGGACGGCGTTCTGGCGGCATTTTTAGGCAGTACAGTGCAGGATTCAGCGTCTGCAGCATTTTCTCGACAGAATGCTACGGCGCTTGACGGCAGTCCCACGTTATCTCGAGACATCTGCTCGGGAAGCAGCGAAAGATTGCTACTGGTCTGAGCATCGGTGGTTCAGTGGTCCGCCCACGCTCTGAAGCGGCGCCCGTCTCTCTCGCGGCCATCCCGTATAAGATGTCCTACATACGGGAGTACTTTTTAACGAGGAGCTACGCTCTGTCAACGGCTACCGACAGACACAGGACCGCCCGCGGACTCTACGTTGCCCTGACTGGACAACCTCCGCGTCATAAACTGGTGTTCCGGAACCCCACAGTGGAATGGGTGAACGTGTGGGCAAACATCAACAACCCGGTGTTGCCGTCGGATGTGAGTGCGCTCTGGTTTAAGATCGTCAACAACACCCTAGCGACGAACCAGCGGCTTGCCGACATTCATCTCCTTCCCTCTGCCAACTGTGGTAGATGTGGTGCTGTGGACACACGGGAACATCGTTTTGAGTGTGCATCGGTGTCGACGGTATGGCGGTTGTGTCAACGAATGGTCGCCCACATTAATAGAACGCCTCCTCACCTTGTGACTGTTCGTCGTGTGATAGTGCCTAACTTCAAAGCTTTCCCGCGGACGAAAAATAACGCCACTGTCTGGATCTTAGGGCATACGATTTATGCCCTTATCGATATGGCCGTCACTGATACTGTGATTTACCTGGATTATTTGTGGGCCCAGTATATGACACTGAAGGATTGCGTTCAATTTCGCGAACTGTTTGCGAATTTTTTGAAGGCGGCCTTGGATTACGGCTATGAAATGGAACTGCGGCAAACACCTTGAACTGAGATTTACTGAGCTGACGCGTTCTATTTTTAATTTCTTTTTCCTTCTTTTATTTGTTTTCTTTGCGTTATGGTTGGTGACTTGTGCCACACCCACACTACGGGTCGTTCTGGTTTTATCTCCAAGAGAGGAGTGTCCTTTTACTTTTGAGGAATTTTATTTTCTTCACAAGACTTCATGGGTATTTTAGAAGATACAGCCTGTTTGTGTGGAACATTCATAGTTGCAGGAGTGTTTTTTTTACAATCTCTTAAATCCTGTTCCCGGACTGTCGCGATTTCATTTTATTACTTTCCTGTGATTTCTGTTTCTTTCGTGTGATGCACACATCGACATAAACTCTCATGTTGTGCTGTTGTGCTGCGTTGCCACCTGTTTTGTAACAACTCTCTGCTACATCGGAGTGACTGACGTTAGTCAGGAGGGACAATATATTTTTCTTTTAAGTGGAATATGAGTTTAGTTGAACTACGAGCAGAAGAGTTGAACCAGCGGAGGAAAGAAGACCGTCCACGAATTCCGCGATAAAATTTTTCTTAGTTCTCCATTTTTTCTGTGGAAGAAGACACCACACCATCTGAGCAGAAGATGATTTTGTTTTAAGTTATACCACTGTTCCACGAAATTCGACAGTAAAGCAAATATAGCGATGAAGCTCGCCGAAGAAGGCATATTTTGGTGAGAGTAAGGAGGGCTATAAGGGGAGTTGGGAGGCCCTAAAAAAAAAAAAAAAAAAAAAAAAAAAAAAAAAAAAAAGTGGTAGAATGCTCGCCTGCCACGCGGGCGGCCCGGGTTCGATTCCCGGCCGATGCATCGTTTTGCTTTTCCCGCGGTGCCGTGTGGCTTGCGCGCTTGAGATGCACGATCCACAAGAATGTATAGCGGGATTCCCTTGAGAAGAACCGAGAACGCAGCACGCGCGGTTCCCCACTCAGACGCTCGCGTCATGTTCTGCGGACTGGCGTCGGCCTGGCCTCACAAGTTGCTGTGTCCAGGTGCCTCCGAGGCAATGAACTTGAACGACGGGGAGTACTGCCCATCGTTGCAAAAGCTGCAGCACCACCACAATCAACTGGGCCGGCAATGCACGTGTAGCAACAGAACACGTTATCCACCAAGTAGTGTATCTCTGCGTCTAACAATGGGTACGCTACTTGCCCAGTTCCCAGGACCAACGGTCCGCCCCGTGCCTCGGTAGCGCAGTAGTCAGCGCGTAAGTCTCATAATTTTAAGGTCGTGAGTTCGATCCTCACCCGGGGCATTTAATTTTCTGTGACTCACGGTGGTGCTGTCGCTAGGGCTCGAACTTATTTCTTGTTTGTTATCCACAACGTTTCAACGCTTCAGAGAGAAAATTTATACTTCCTGTTATTGATACTGACAGCTTTCCTTTTCCTCTTCTCCCAGTAGAGCATGAAGCCAAAAGCATTGCTCTGAGACTTTTGAGGTGCGCGCCTTGCCAGCCAGTATGCGCAATGACGTTCGCAAAGAGAGAAGGGTGCCGACACGGGCCTCGGCACGAAATGTGCGAGAGACCATCCGATCCGTCGAACGGACGCCCAAATCCGGTGAGATCTAGTGGCTAGGATGCCTGGCTATCACCCCGGAGGCCCGGGCTCGATTGCCGGAACCGGAACGGAATTTTTTCCACACGAATCGTCTCAAGTTTCAGCAGTGCGTGCTGCTGTTTCCCGTCCTGCTCGCAGTACAGCTACTGTTTCGTGACCGCCAGCAGAACATAGACGGGCGAAGCAGACACACGGTGACCCTAGAAGTGGCGTGTGGCTTCATGCGACGTGTTTCCAGCGTAGGGCTGAGCAACCGTCCGCGTCGAGGCCCGTTAGCTCAGTTGGTTAGAACGTCGTGCTAATAACGCGAAGGTCGTGGGTTCGATCCCCCCACGGGCCAGTAGGCTTTTACTACTACGAAAAGGCAGCGCCGATTTCAGCTGGCGAGTGTGATGACCGAAAGATCATCGCCCTGCGTGGACGTTGGCAGAGGATCCGAACCCGACTCGTCGGGAAGCGCTGCAGCATTCGCTCGGCAATGGTCACAATATGTTGAATACGCTGGTTCTCATACGGCAAACAGAAAATGAAAGAAAATGCCCGATTGCCGACGTGTAACAACTTTGGCCCTTGTCAGTGCTTGGGCGGGTGACCGCATGGGAACACAGGGTACTGTTGGCAATTTTGCTTCCTATTTTTCTTTCTCCTTTGTTTTCGCAGCTGCAGACCGATTCAGTGAGGGAGACGCCACCGTGAAATGAAGGGGCGTGCTGTGTGTCCACCGCCTCGCCTCTCCCTGCCTCTCTCAGTCGTTTCTCGTGCTTGTCGTTTTGATATAGGCCGACTGGAAAGCGTCAGCTCTCGCGTCAGCTGAGCAAAGTCGAGACAAGTCGAGACACACTGTAGGCTGGTCTGCAGCGAGTGAGAGGGAGAAAGAACATTAATTTAACGGCGCGTGGCAAAAGTACTCATACGCAAAGCTGAAAGCCTGCTGCGGTGGCCGGGAATCGAACCCGGATCAACTGCTTGCAAGGCAACTATGCTGACCTTTACACCACCACCGCACAACCGGGCGCCCCCACGCCGCGCTGTGTCGGCTTCCCGCCAGTCGGCAGCGGCCGAAGGTGATCGTAGCCCTAGGCGCATTACGAGGTAGGCTAGGGGAGCACATGCAGATGCATTCGCACGGCGTATCCATGCACATTTCGCACCCTTTGGCAAGAGTCGGCGCCGGCGACGCAAGAGGACGCAGAGGACGGCGTTCTGGCGGCATTTTTAGGCAGTACAGTGCAGGATTCAGCGTCTGCAGCATTTTCTCGACAGAATGCTACGGCGCTTGACGGCAGTCCCACGTTATCTCGAGACATCTGCTCGGGAAGCAGCGAAAGATTGCTACTGGTCTGAGCATCGGTGGTTCAGTGGTAGTCTGGCCTCGGCGGCCGTGCCGTGCGGATGTGCTGTGTTTACGTCGCCGCTGCTGTTGGCCGAGCGCTGTTTGTGGTGAGTTAAACGCTGTAGAGCGTTTCTCTTCTATCTGTCGACGATTCGCTCTTGAAAGTGGTAATGGCTGAATTAGTACGAAAAGATACGTTGAAATTTGTCTTCGACAACCATTTCGCGAGACCTACCTCATTTGAAATAGAGAGATTTCTTGAGGAGACAGTAAAGTTAACGGGTGATGATATTATTGGCATTCATTCATCGATCTGCAGTAGTACGGTGTATTTGAAGCTCAGGAGTGCGACTAAATGTGACCAAGTTGTTGAATCCTGTGGAGGTACTTTCAAGTTTAAGCATTCTGATGGCAATGTGGGCGAGGTTAAAGTTTCTCATGCTGGTTTTGGTGTGAGGACCGTTCGCGTTTTCGAACTGCCATTTGAGATAACTGCTGAACAAATTAATTCCGTTTTGAAGCCTTATGGAACTATCATTAGTAATGTTGCCGAGCGGTGGTCCTCTGCACATAAATTTCATGTTTTAAATGGTGTTCGACAGATCAAAATCGATATGGTCAAGCATATCCCGTCTTATGTCAGTGTCTGTGGCTACAGAGCTATCGTGATATACGAGGGGCAACCGCGAACATGCGCGGGTTGTGGTTCTGCAGGACACGTTCGTGCTCAGTGCCTGCAAAGGCGCGTAACACAAATACCGACCGGAGAGGCAGGAGTCCCACACGCCATGTCACAGCTACCGCTGACATACGTTGCGGCGGTGCGCACGATCTCGTCCACGACCAAAGCGACCGAGAGACCTGCTTCCGAGGGCGACTTAATTGACTGTCAAATGGCCATCACCGAACCGGAAGCCGGCCAGGAGGTCATCGTTCCTGCACAACCAGCACAACAAGACCATTGCCCCTCAGCCGATGATGCGCGTAACAGCTCTCCGGCAGGCTCCCTGAACATAACTGTCGCTGGTGAGAACCATTCAGCGGCTGGTCTCGACGGTATAGTAGCAGCAGATAGACAAATCGACAATCATACCAAGGACACTAAGAAGCGCAGGATTGCTCACCAGGGAGCGGCCGAAACTGCCCCTGTCATGCGAGACAAGTTCAAACAGGTGAGACAAAAAATGACCGACGTACCACCAGCACCACAGGACGGTAATCGCAAACCGTTGAAGAAGTCGCGGACAGGAGCATCATCCGACAGTGGCACTGACGACCTTGTGTTCTCCGCGTCTACACAGCCGACTCCAAAGAGTGACATAGTACCTGAGCCGCAACCTACAGACGCTTGCCCACGACTCAAGGAGAACCGAAACGACACTCGTTCCCCACACTGGGCTGATGATCACGACGATGAGGATCAAGATCAAGACATGACGGAAGACAATGCTGCACCGGACCTTAGACTTAGCGGAGGGGACTCTAACCAACAGCGACGCCCCTCCTCACGAGGAACGGGCACTGATGATGACGCAGATTTCTATTAACTGAACATGCGATCATTAGCAGAGACAAAATATATCTAGATCCGTAGGACGATAGGCAGTCAGTTCTTTTACACACTTACGTTCAAGCAAATTTGGCGGGCTTACAAGCTTACCGGATTGCAACATTAAATATTAATAAGATCCGGAGTGCACTGAATTTGCGGAATCTCCAGGACGTTGTCTATGCAGCCGACATCGATATCGTATTGTTACAAGAAGTGACAGATATTGACCTAGAGCACATACCGGGCTATAACGCTATTGTTAACCCCAGTAGCAATAACGAACTTGGAACGGCTATATTATATAAAGAAGGTATACTAATCCGCAACGTTGAGAAACTACCCAACTGTAGAGGTATAGCTGGCACCGTCAATGACACCCGAATCATTAATATCTATGCACCTTCCGGATCTGGTAACAGACAGCGGCGAGCCGTCTTCTTCAAAGAAGAGATAGTTCCACTGTTCGGAACGGGTCATGATGACATAATATTTGCCGGGGATTTTAACTGTGTTATCCGTCCGAAAGACCAAACGCCGAACTTTACTAAATCACTGGAGCTTGAAACCATCATCACTGAGTTGGGACTTATTGACACGTGGGAACATCAGCATGGTGACGCGCCCGGTTTCACACACGACACTAGCCATTCTGCGAGCCGTTTAGACCGGATCTATACAACAGCTGGTTTGAAGTCCAATGTCCTACACTCCGAAATCTGGCCCACCATATTTTCTGATCATGCCGCGTATATTTGTGCCATCAATTTGGCGAAACAAGGCACCTACAAAGCCAGGGGACAGTGGAAACTTAATGTTACTCATTTATTAGATCCGGCGTGCCGCGTAGCATTTAACAATACGTGGGACGACTGTGAAAAACGTTTCCCGCAGTACAACTCGCCGCTCATTTGGTGGATCAAGTGCGCCAAACCTGCTATAACGAAAACCTTGAAACGCTACTCTCGCGAGAAGGCTGCCTGGCAAAAGGCAACTGTGGAATTTTATTTTCAGTGCCTCCGTGACTTGCATAAGCCGGATGTGACGATAATAGACAATTATGCACAAATTAAACGAATACAAGCAAAACTATTGACTTTAAAACGACAACAACTTCAGGGTTGCCGCATTAGGACTCGTTTGCAAAACACCGTTCCGAACGAAGCGACCTCCATGTATCATGTGATACACGAAAATAAACGGAACATTAGGAAAATAATTACTAAACTGACAACTACTGATGGTCGATTATTGACCAAACAGTGCGAGATCAAGGACGAAATCTACAAGCATTATACAGAATTGTTGGCCACCACACCAACGGATGACGTGGCGCAACGGGAAGTCATCGACGGGATAACAGGTAGACTCAGTTCGGATGAAGCTGGCACCCTCACTACCGCTATAACGGAGGACGAAGTGGTGGACGCCATACTGAGAGGTCCAAAGAACAAATCACCCGGACCTGATGGACTACCTGCCGAACTGTATCAAATTTTTCGACAAAAAATGGCAACGAAGCTGACGTGCATATGCAATGAACTCATGAATCCCAGTGCCCCCCTCCCAGAAGAGTTCTGTGAGGGGACGGTGGTCCTGGTCCCCAAAAAGCCAGGAGGCAAGGGAATTGGTAATCTTCGACCTATCACCTTATTGAACGGCGATTACAAAATCTTCGCCCGCGTCATCATGCAACGGCTGCACTCCGTAATTACCACGGTTACAGGATCCTACCAATCGTGTGTTGGCAAGCATAGAAAGATATATCAGACCTTAAGTGATTACAGGGATGTCATTTCCATAGCGGCGACTTGCAGACTCCGATGCGCCATCGTATCACTCGATTTCGAACAAGCATTCGACAGAGTGAGCCATTCATACCTTTTCAGTGTAATGCGGAAAATGAATTTTCCTCCGAATTTTTTAGCCATGCTCAACTCCGTGCTCACGAATGGTACCTCTAAAATCCAGATCAATGGACAACTCAGTAGCCCAATTAAGGTTCGTAGCTCGGTACGACAAGGTTGCCCAATGTCCATGGTATTGTTTGCAATAGCAATCGAACCGCTCCTGTTCAATTTAAACAAGGTTCTGCAAGGATTACACATACACGACCACAAAGTCACGTGTAAATCATACGCTGATGATGTCGGTTTCCTAGTCAGGAGTAACCAAGAACTAGACACTGCGCTCCAAATTACGAAGAAGTATTAACTTGCTTCCGGCGCTAAAATAAATATGGCGAAGTCTGGAATTTTGCCGATCGGCCGCGGAGATGACATTGGAGCTCGAGAACACCTGAAACGCCTTGACACACTGAAAAGCCTCGGCATAGTATACACGCGCCATATCCGACGAACAGTTGCTATCAACTACAGGCGCATTTTGACGAACATGCGGGCGTGCCTCCACCAACACAGTCTACGGAATCTGGACGCTATGCAGAAGGTACAGCTCGCCAATACCTATATCACGTCCAAAGTGAACTACGTCGCCCAAATATTGCCATTACCACCAGCAATAGCGAAACGAATGCTGGCAGCGCTCGGCCATTATGTTAGTAGGGGTCATATTTTCAAAATTAAATATGCAACGCTGACGTTACCAGCCAACAAAGGTGGTCTCAATCTTACCGATATCTACTGTAAAGCACAGGCACTGTATCTTTGCAAGACATACCGACTGTGGAAAGAATCGCCGAGTAATCTAGTGGGTCATCTTCTGAATGAAATAATCCCGCCCAGTATGGATCCGCCTATAGACGTGCACCACCTCCCGACGGAGCTTTCGCACCTCAAACATTTTCTCATTGAATACAGCTACATTCCGAGAACGCTTTTCCACAACGGTACGCCAACAGTCAAAGAAGTGTACAAGACCATGATTGACGGAAAACCCAGAAACAGCATCGAGGGGAAACTTCAACAGTATGACTGGAATACGATTTGGAAGAATATTCATGATCCCCGATTACCGACTGAGGTGAGAGCCGTATGGTACTTTGCTGTTAATAGAAAACTGCCGACGAACTCTAAGTTGCACGCCATACATCTGGCAGAAACGCCAAACTGCACTACCTGCAACGTCCTCGATACCGACGAACACAGGTTTACATGTGATACGATCAGCGACGTATGGTGCTGCATTCGGCGCATGCTAGCAATTATACTCAGAACTTCCGATAATGCCATCACTCCGACTAACCTCCTCAATCCTGAGGGCGTCCCCTACCCCAATACTAAAAGAAATGCTGCCAATTGGTTGATGGGACATTCAGTTTTCTATATTCTCACACAAGAAGACCGGAGCGAAGAAGATTTTTTGCCATTTCTGCGCATTCAGCATCATCAGCTTGAACAAATACGAGATTATAGATTGAAATATGCTAATTTTCTCAAGAGAATCTTGGTGTAGAACCAAACCAATCTCGATGAAAATTCAAAAAAAAAAAAAAAAAAAAAAAAAAAAAAAAAAAAAAAAAAAAAAAGGATAAGGCATAAAACTAAAGTGGTTTAAAAAAAAGTGGTAGAGCAATTTAACTTCAAAAAAAAGTGGCAAAAAAAAGGATGAAAAAAAAAAAAAAAAAAAAAGTGGTAGAATGCTCGCCTGCCACGCGGGCGGCCCGGGTTCGATTCCCGGCCGATGCATCGTTTTGCTTTTCCCGCGGTGCCGTGTGGCTTGCGCGCTTGAGATGCACGATCCACAAGAATGTATAGCGGGATTCCCTTGAGAAGAACCGAGAACGCAGCACGCGCGGTTCCCCACTCAGACGCTCGCGTCATGTTCTGCGGACTGGCGTCGGCCTGGCCTCACAAGTTGCTGTGTCCAGGTGCCTCCGAGGCAATGAACTTGAACGACGGGGAGTACTGCCCATCGTTGCAAAAGCTGCAGCACCACCACAATCAACTGGGCCGGCAATGCACGTGTAGCAACAGAACACGTTATCCACCAAGTAGTGTATCTCTGCGTCTAACAATGGGTACGCTACTTGCCCAGTTCCCAGGACCAACGGTCCGCCCCGTGCCTCGGTAGCGCAGTAGTCAGCGCGTAAGTCTCATAATTTTAAGGTCGTGAGTTCGATCCTCACCCGGGGCATTTAATTTTCTGTGACTCACGGTGGTGCTGTCGCTAGGGCTTGAACTTATTTCTTGTTTGTTATCCACAACGTTTCAACGCTTCAGAGAGAAAATTTATACTTCCTGTTATTGATACTGACAGCTTTCCTTTTCCTCTTCTCCCAGTAGAGCATGAAGCCAAAAGCATTGCTCTGAGACTTTTGAGGTGCGCGCCTTGCCAGCCAGTATGCGCAATGACGTTCGCAAAGAGAGAAGGGTGCCGACACGGGCCTCGGCACGAAATGTGCGAGAGACCATCCGATCCGTCGAACGGACGCCCAAATCCGGTGAGATCTAGTGGCTAGGATGCCTGGCTATCACCCCGGAGGCCCGGGCTCGATTGCCGGAACCGGAACGGAATTTTTTCCACACGAATCGTCTCAAGTTTCAGCAGTGCGTGCTGCCGTTTCCCGTCCTGCTCGCAGTACAGCTACTGTTTCGTGACCGCCAGCAGAACATAGACGGGCGAAGCAGACACACGGTGACCCTAGAAGTGGCGTGTGGCTTCATGCGACGTGTTTCCAGCGTAGGGCTGAGCAACCGTCCGCGTCGAGGCCCGTTAGCTCAGTTGGCAGTCGTGAGTGTTGGATATTGGTGCTGGTGTTTGAGAGAATAGTAGAAAATGGCACGTACGAAGCAAACCGCGCGTAAGTCTACTGGTGGAAAAGCGCCAAGGAAGCAGTTGGCGACAAAAGCAGCTCGTAAAAGTGCACCTTCAACTGGAGGTGTGAAGAAACCTCGTCGTTACAGGCCTGGAACTGTGGCATTGCGAGAAATCAGACGTTATCAGAAGTCAACTGAGTTGCTGATCCGCAAATTGCCATTCCAGCGTTTGGTGAGAGAAATTGCTCAGGATTTCAAGACGGACTTGCGCTTTCAGAGCGCTGCAATTGGAGCTCTTCAGGAAGCAAGTGAAGCCTACCTGGTGGGTCTCTTTGAAGATACAAACCTTTGTGCCATCCATGCAAAACGTGTGACCATTATGCCTAAAGATATTCAGCTTGCTCGGCGCATCCGTGGTGAACGTGCTTAAATGAAGCATGATGGCATTGTGGAAGTGCCACATTCCAACCCTGGCAAATTCAATTACCAGCTGGTTTTGACTGCCCTAATGTTGAACATAAACCCTTATAACACTGCCAAGTTTGAAGACATTTTACTGTGCACTTCATTTAAAGCTGTAGTGGCTGAAGTTAATGTATTGCTGCAAGTGAAGAAGCCACTATATTTTGTGTCCATTTAGGGTGTTTTGTAAAATGGTCTTGCTGAAGTGCATAAAAGTTCTCTAGAACATGTAATTTCACTAATTGTTAAAGCACAATTTGTGTGTAGTTCTATTTAAGTGACAGTGTGTAGTTTGTGGTCTAAACTGTGACTTGTGTAGTAGATGTTAGAATTAAGGCATTTAAGTTTTTCTTGTAGTTCTTATGGTCTTGTGGAGATCTAACTAGATGTAGACGAGGAGTTTGTCTGAGCTCGAGTATATGCATATGTATTTTGAATCTTTATGATCTTTTTACTTTCATATTTTTCTCCAAAATAGTATGTGGTTTACATGCTGACAGTTTGGCTTATTTTTCAGCAGTTTGGAATAAAGCATTAGTATGTACTGAAAAAAAAAAAAAAAAAAAAAAAAGTTGGTTAGAGCGTCGTGCTAATAACGCGAAGGTCGTGGGTTCGATCCCCCCACGGGCCAGTAGGCTTTTACTACTACGAAAAGGCAGCGCCGATTTCAGCTGGCGAGTGTGATGACCAAAAGATCATCGCCCTGCGTGGACGTTGGCAGAGGATCCGAACCCGACTCGTCGGGAAGCGCTGCAGCATTCGCTCGGCAATGGTCACAATATGTTGAATACGCTGGTTCTCATACGGCAAAGAGAAAATGAAAGAAAATGCCCGATTGCCGACGTGTAACAACTTTGGCCCTTGTCAGTGCTTGGGCGGGTGACCGCATGGGAACACAGGGTACTGTTGGCAATTTTGCTTCCTATTTTTCTTTCTCCTTTGTTTTCGCAGCTGCAGACCGATTCAGTGAGGGAGACGCCACCGTGAAATGAAGGGGCGTGCTGTGTGTCCACCGCCTCGCCTCTCCCTGCCTCTCTCAGTCGTTTCTCGTGCTTGTCGTTTTGATATAGGCCGACTGGAGAGCGTCAGCTCTCGCGTCAGCTGAGCAAAGTCGAGACAAGTCGAGACACACTGTAGGCTGGTCTGCATCGAGTAAGAGGGAGAAAGAACATTAATTTAACGGCGCGTGGCAAAAGTACTCATACGCAAAGCTGAAAGCCTGCTGCGGTGGCCGGGAATCGAACCCGGATCAACTGCTTGCAAGGCAACTATGCTGACCTTTACACCACCACCGCACAACCGGGCGCCCCCACGCCGCGCTGTGTCGGCTTCCCGCCAGTCGGCAGCGGCCGAAGGTGATAGTACCTGGCAGGCGCATTTCGAGGCAGGCTAGGGGAGCACATCCAGACGCATTCGGACAGCGTATCCGCGCACATCGCGCGGAGCAGCGGAGCGGTTGCGGCTTTGTTTACATCGCGGGGCGGCGCTCAGCGAGTGTTTCGAGGTCCACGTGTTCAAGTTTCTTCAACGTGAGTACCATGTCGACAGTTACTAGGGCAAACACTGCGCAGTTTGTGTTCGATAGAAATGCTTTGCGGCCCACCGCTTTTGAAATCCACGAATTTATATTCGAAGATTTGAAAATCCCGGAAGATCTAGTGGACACTTTTCAGTTGGATTTCGCGCAATATTCGCTATTTTTGAAGTTCTTTTCCGGCGACATGTGTGAAAAATTTGTTGAAAAATTTGGCGGAGTGCGTAAATTTAGGCATGTCGATGGCACAGTCAGTGATGTGCAGATTGTGCCCTCGGGTTATGGTGTTAGAACGGTTCGAGTATTTAATGTGCCCCCTGAATGCGGCAATGATTTGATTGCACGTGCTCTCACTCAGTACGGCGTAGTGTTGTCGGTAGTTAACGAAAAGTGGTCTAGTGCGTACCGGTACCAGGTTAATAGTGGAGTACGTAGTGTCCGCATTGACTTGAAGAAACACATTCCATCCTACGTAATGATTGCGGGCTGTAGGGCTCAAGTGACTTATATCGGCCAGCCACCCACATGCTCAATTTGTCATTCCACTGAGCATTTACGTGTTGATTGTCCCCGTAGACGACCCGTGCAGCTCCCACGTAGTGACGCTGCGGCTACTGGTGGCCACTTCGTGCCACTACTGAGTGAAATAGTAGCGGGCACTGTATCACAACCCCGCCCTGCCGACCCTATTCGTGCTGAGGATGTACCAAGTGAGGTGAATGCTACTGCAGACGCACCACAGGATCGAATGGAGGACGCTCCCATTTTGTCCTCGGCTGTGGTAGAATCGGATTCAGTTGCTAAGGAGGTCCCAGATGTTTCGGATCATACACCAGTTGCTATTTCGGAAGAGATGGACACCTCCTTACCACCGCCTCCGCCGCCTGAAGAGGTTCCCCTGGCACCGAGGAAAGGGCGTACAAAGAAAAATAAAAATAAGGGTACTAGGAGTCAGCAGTCAGATGACTTGCCGTGCACCCCTGTATCAGAGAGTGGCAGTGAGACTGAAGTTCAGACATCGTGCCCCCCTGCCTCTGACAGCTCTGCGCGCCAGGAGCGTATAAGGGAACAAACAGCACATCTCAAGGTGTTCTTAAATACGGCACGCGAACAGGGTGCGCATGCTGCGAAGCGCAAAAGCGAGCAAAGTAGCGAGCAGCTGCCGCAGCGCACGCGCAGGCATTCGGCGACGTCGGCCGCCGGTACAGCAACAACACAGGCGGCCGAGGCCACGTACACAGACACCGCTGGTGGTCGCGCCCAACCGACCGACCGACCAGCGGAGACGCCCTGGTGGAAGCAGGAGGAGGACGACCCTGGATCCCATTAGCGGCTTTCGGCGGACCTGTTGTAATTCGTGCCCCGTTTACCTGCGACGTTATGTTACGCTGTTCCTGCACGCTGACAGTAATTTTCTGCACAGAATTGTCCACGAGTTACGTAATGGGTTGCAGTGCTTCTTGACAGTTTTATTGGTGTGCTTAAGACGCTGCATCTGCGTCTTCCGTTTCTCATTTTTCTTGCTAATGCTTGAGTGTCTGTGTTTTAAATGGCCGCCGCTCGTCAACATCTAAAGATCTTCTCAGTTTTATCACTCAATGTAAATCGCATCATAGCTGCGCATAAAATAGCAAGTTTTATAGACTTTTTAACTTTGGGAGGCTATGACGTTGCATTGCTCCAAGAAGTTACTGTTAAGCGCTTCAATAACGTCCCTGGTTATGATGTCATCTATAACATTAACGTTGAAGGTACTTGTGGCACCGCTGTTCTTTATAAAACTGTATTGCAACCAACTAACGTTCAATTTTTACCGAATGGCCGCTTACTTACGTGTACGATCCAGGATGTCACATTTATTAATATATACGCGCCGAGTGGCACTGATCATAAACGTGCACGTTCTGTTTTTTTTAATCAAGATGTGGTTCCGTTTTTTGCGTCGACCCGCAATGTCGTAGTTGGCGGCGATTTTAACTGTGTTACTGCCGCAGCCGATCAATTTCCCACGGCTACCATGTGCCCGGAACTTTCCCAACTAATTGTGACAAATGACTTGATCGATGTTTGGCGTCATTTTCATCCTACCACGACGCAATACACACATTTTTATGCGAACGGTGCCAGCAGAATTGATCGCATTTATGTGTCGCGGCCGCTTCAAACCTATCTTCATAGGGTTGCGGTACATCCCGTCGCTTTTAGCGATCACTGCGGGGTTGTGTGTGACGTGCAATTACTGGCACATAGGCAGGCGCCCCCTTCCCGTGTTTGGAAACTCAATACCCGTCATCTCTCTGACGCCGGTTTACGTTGCGAGATTCAGAACGTGTGGCAGTTTTGTTCTGAAAAACGGGGAAGCTATGCCTCGGTCTTACAATGGTGGGTCGACCTAGCCAAACCGCAGTTGCGCAGTGTTGCGATGCGGTATGCAAGGGAGGCGTCATTTTGGGAGAGGCGCACCATTGCCTTTTATCAGCAGTGCCTCCAGGATGCGCTTGATGCGCCCGTGGCGCCAGATCAAAACTTACGCGCACGTTTGAATAGAATTAAAAGCAAGATACTCCAGCATCACCTCCACAAGGCACAAGGTGTTCTGATCAGGAGCCGACCGCAGTGTGAGACCATTGACGAAGTGCCAACGCTTTACCACTTGGCACGCGAGAAACGGTTGGCGCGGAGGAAAGGCATTACCACCCTCATCACGGACACTGGTGCTCGTCTCACGGCGAAGCATGAGATCGTTCCCCACGTCACCGACCACTTTAAGAGGTTGTTCGGACGGACAGCTGCCGATGATGTCGCACGTTCATTTCTGTTAGATGAATTGGATACTGTCATCTCCGAATCTGACCGTCAGTCACTGGATGAGATGTTGTCACGGGACGATGTGAAAGACGTGTTGCGTTCGTGTCGTCGAGGGAAGTCTCCAGGTCCAGATGGCCTTCCCATCGAATTTTACCTGGCTTATTGGGATATTTTCGGTGAGACATTGACGATCATGATAAATGAAATTGTTCGTGGTGCTGCTGTCCCTTCGAAGTTCGTTGCAGGGCGTATTATATTAATTCCGAAGACACCGACAGCATGCCGTGTTGAGGCATTACGCCCTATCACACTTTTAAATGCAGACTATAAACTGGCGGCACGATGCCTCGCAACGAAACTCAGTGTGCTCATGGACAAGATAATCAGTCCCTTTCAGTCGTGTGGTGTGCAACGCCGTAGTATTTTTCACGCTGCGGCTTCATACCGAGACGTGGTCGCGTACGCAGCCATTAATGACCTGTCCGCTGGCATTCTCTCAATCGACTTTGCCAATGCATTCGACCGTATCGGGCACGATTATCTTCTGTCCGTCATGACAAAACTGGGGTTCGGCGGCCACTTTCTCGATGCTATACGGAATCTTTTAACGTCGGCGACGTCCGTCATTGTCATCAATGGTTGGCAGTCGCCGCCCATTCCTATTACCAGATCCGTCAGACAGGGCTGTCCTTTATCAATGCTCCTATTTGTCATTGCGCTCGACCCGTTTTTGCGCGCAGTCGGTCGAATCATTGAAGGTGTCCAGCTCTGTCACGTCTCTCTCAAATGTGCTGCCTATGCTGACGACGTGGGACTTTTCATGGGGCGGGCACATGACTTGGACAGAGTTCGTGATGTTCTGATATTGTACGAACGTGCCTCTGGCGCCGTTCTGAATGTGCGGAAAACTGTATTGGTACCACTGGGTCGTCGGGGACTGTCTGCTGAACGGGACTGGTTCCGTGTTGTGCGCACCCACAAAATTTTAGGACTCGACATTGTAGCGTGCCCACAAAAAATGCAAGTTTTAAACTGGAGACGCGTTCTTGGCACTGTGAAGGCCCTATGTCGCAGCCACTCAGGTCGCCGCCTCAACTTACATCAACGTGTGGCTGTCATTAACACATTCATCTTATCGAATGCGTGGTACATCGCCCAACTGCTTAGTGTTCCGAAGCCGATCGGGAGGGCGATTTCGCAGGCAGTCTACTGGCTCCTGTGGCGGCATGAAATTTTTAAAGTCAAGGCTTCGACCTGTGTCATCGACAGGCAGCTGGGCGGCCTCGGTTTCACCGACGTTCCACGCAAATGCGGCGCTCTGCTCGTCCACCGGACGGCCACCCTGCAGTCCGACAACCCGGCAGGAAGCACCGCGGCACTCCTGGAGCTCTACCGCCCACGCTCTGAAGCGGCGCCCGTCTCTCTCGCGGCCATCCCGTATAAGATGTCCTACATACGGGAGTACTTTTTAACGAGGAGCTACGCTCTTTCAACGGCTACCGACAGACACAGGACCGCCCGCGGACTCTACGTTGCCCTGACTGGACAACCTCCGCGTCATAAACTGGTGTTCCGGAACCCCACAGTGGAATGGGTGAACGTGTGGGCAAACATCAACAACCCGGTGTTGCCGTCGGATGTGAGTGCGCTCTGGTTTAAGATCGTCAACAACACCCTAGCGACGAACCAGCGGCTTGCCGACATTCATCTCCTTCCCTCTGCCAACTGTGGTAGATGTGGTGCTGTGGACACACGGGAACATCGTTTTGAGTGTGCATCGGTGTCGACGGTATGGCGGTTGTGTCAACGAATGGTCGCCCACATTAATAGAACGCCTCCTCACCTTGTGACTGTTCGTCGTGTGATAGTGCCTAACTTCAAAGCTTTCCCGCGGACGAAAAATAACGCCACTGTCTGGATCTTAGGGCATACGATTTATGCCCTTATCGATATGGCCGTCACTGATACTGTGATTTACCTAGATTATTTGTGGGCCCAGTATATGACACTGAAGGATTGCGTTCAATTTCGCGAATTGTTTGCGAATTTTTTGAAGGCGGCCTTGGATTACGGCTATGAAATGGAACTGCGGCAAACACCTTGAACTGAGATTTACTGAGCTGACGCGTTCTATTTTTAATTTCTTTTTCCTTCTTTTATTTGTTTTATTTGCGTTATGGTTGGTGACTTGTGCCACACCCACACTACGGGTCGTTCTGGTTTTATCTCCAAGAGAGGAGTGTCCTTTTACTTTTGAGGAATTTTATTTTGTTCACAAGACTTCACGGGGATTTTAGAAGATACAGCCTGTTTGTGTGGAACATTCATAGTTGCAGGAGTGTTTTTTTTCCAATCTCTTAAATCCTGTTCCCGGACTGTCGCGATTTCATTTTATTACTTTCCTGTGATTTCTGTTTCTTTCGTGTGATGCACACATCGACATAAACTCTCATGTTGTGCTGTTGTGCTGCGTTGCCACCTGTTTTGTAACAACACTCTGCTACATCGGAGTGACTGACGTTAGTCAGGAGGGACAATATATTTTTCTTTTAAGTGGAATATGAGTTTAGTTGAACTACGAGCAGAAGAGTTGAACCAGCGGAGGAAAGAAGACCGTCCACGAATTCCGCGATAAAATTTTTCTTAGTTCTCCATTTTTTCTGTGGAAGAAGACACCACACCATCTGAGCAGAAGATGATTTTGTTTTACGTTATACCACTGTTCCACGAAGTTCGACAGTAAAGCAAATATAGCGATGAAGCTCGCCGAAGAAGGCATATTTTGGTGAGAGTAAGGAGGGCTATAAGGGGAGTTGGGAGGCCAAAAAAAAAAAAAAAAAAAAAAAAAAAAAAAAAAAAAAAAAAAAAAAAGTGGTAGAATGCTCGCCTGCCACGCGGGCGGCCCGGGTTCGATTCCCGGCCGATGCATCGTTTTGCTTTTCCCGCGGTGCCGTGTGGCTTGCGCGCTTGAGATGCACGATCCACAAGAATGTATAGCGGGATTCCCTTGAGAAGAACCGAGAACGCAGCACGCGCGGTTCCCCACTCAGACGCTCGCGTCATGTTCTGCGGACTGGCGTCGGCCTGGCCTCACAAGTTGCTGTGTCCAGGTGCCTCCGAGGCAATGAACTTGAACGACGGGGAGTACTGCCCATCGTTGCAAAAGCTGCAGCACCACCACAATCAACTGGGCCGGCAATGCACGTGTAGCAACAGAACACGTTATCCACCAAGTAGTGTATCTCTGCGTCTAACAATGGGTACGCTACTGGCCCAGTTCCCAGGACCAACGGTCCGCCCCGTGCCTCGGTAGCGCAGTAGTCAGCGCGTAAGTCTCATAATTTTAAGGTCGTGAGTTCGATCCTCACCCGGGGCATTTAATTTTCTGTGACTCACGGTGGTGCTGTCGCTAGGGCTCGAACTTATTTCTTGTTTGTTATCCACAACGTTTCAACGCTTCAGAGAGAAAATTTATACTTCCTGTTATTGATACTGACAGCTTTCCTTTTCCTCTTCTCCCAGTAGAGCATGAAGCCAAAAGCATTGCTCTGAGACTTTTGAGGTGCGCGCCTTGCCAGCCAGTATGCGCAATGACGTTCGCAAAGAGAGAAGGGTGCGAGAGACCATCCGATCCGTCGAACGGACGCCCAAATCCGGTGAGATCTAGTGGCTAGGATGCCTGGCTATCACCCCGGAGGCCCGGGCTCGATTGCCGGAACCGGATCGGAATTTTTTCCACACGAATCGTCTCAAGTTGCAGCAGTGCGTGCTGCCGTTTCCCGTCCTGCTCGCAGTACAGCTACTGTTTCGTGACCGCCAGCAGAACATAGACGGGCGAAGCAGACACACGGTGACCCTAGAAGTGGCGTGTGGCTTCATGCGACGTGTTTCCAGCGTAGGGCTGAGCAACCGTCCGCGTCGAGGCCCGTTAGCTCAGTTGGTTAGAGCGTCGTGCTAATAACGCGAAGGTCGTGGGTTCGATCCCCCCACGGGCCAGTAGACTTTTACTACTACGAAAAGGCAGCGCCGATTTCAGCTGGCGAGTGTGATGACCAAAAGATCATCGCCGTGCGTGGACGTTGGCAGAGGATCCGAACCCGACTCGTCGGGAAGCGCTGCAGCATTCGCTCGGCAATGGTCACAATATGTTGAATACGCTGGTTCTCATACGGCAAAGAGAAAATGAAAGAAAATGCCCGATTGCCGACGTGTAACAACTTTGGCCCTTGTCAGTGCTTGGGCGGGTGACCGCATGGGAACACAGGGTACTGTTGGCAATTTTGCTTCCTATTTTTCTTTCTCCTTTGTTTTCGCAGCTGCAGACCGATTCAGTGAGGGAGACGCCACCGTGAAATGAAGGGGCGTGCTGTGTGTCCACCGCCTCGCCTCTCCCTGCCTCTCTCAGTCGTTTCTCGTGCTTGTCGTTTTGATATAGGCCGACTGGAGAGCGTCAGCTCTCGCGTCAGCTGAGCAAAGTCGAGACAAGTCGAGACACACTGTAGGCTGGTCTGCAGCGAGTAAGAGGGAGAAAGAACATTAATTTAACGGCGCGTGGCAAAAGTACTCATACGCAAAGCTGAAAGCCTGCTGCGGTGGCCGGGAATCGAACCCGGATCAACTGCTTGCAAGGCAACTATGCTGACCTTTACACCACCACCGCACAACCGGGCGCCCCCACGCCGCGCTGTGTCGGCTTCCCGCCAGTCGGCAGCGGCCGAAGGTGATCGTAGCCCTAGGCGCATTACGAGGTAGGCTAGGGGAGCACATGCAGATGCATTCGCACGGCGTATCCATGCACATTTCGCACCCTTTGGCAAGAGTCGGCGCCGGCGACGCAAGAGGACGCAGAGGACGGCGTTCTGGCGGCATTTTTAGGCAGTACAGTGCAGGATTCAGCGTCTGCAGCATTTTCTCGACAGAATGCTACGGCGCTTGACGGCAGTCCCACGTTATCTCGAGACATCTGCTCGGGAAGCAGCGAAAGATTGCTACTGGTCTGAGCATCGGTGGTTCAGTGGTAGAATGCTCGCCTGCCACGCGGGCGGCCCGGGTTCGATTCCCGGCCGATGCATCGTTTTGCTTTTCCCGCGGTGCCGTGTGGCTTGCGCGCTTGAGATGCACGATCCACAAGAATGTATAGCGGGATTCCCTTGAGAAGAACCGAGAACGCAGCACGCGCGGTTCCCCACTCAGACGCTCGCGTCATGTTCTGCGGACTGGCGTCGGCCTGGCCTCACAAGTTGCTGTGTCCAGGTGCCTCCGAGGCAATGAACTTGAACGACGGGGAGTACTGCCCATCGTTGCAAAAGCTGCAGCACCACCACAATCAACTGGGCCGGCAATGCACGTGTAGCAACAGAACACGTTATCCACCAAGTAGTGTATCTCTGCGTCTAACAATGGGTACGCTACTTGCCCAGTTCCCAGGACCAACGGTCCGCCCCGTGCCTCGGTAGCGCAGTAGTCAGCGCGTAAGTCTCATAATTTTAAGGTCGTGAGTTCGATCCTCACCCGGGGCATTTAATTTTCTGTGACTCACGGTGGTGCTGTCGCTAGGGCTCGAACTTATTTCTTGTTTGTTATCCACAACGTTTCAACGCTTCAGAGAGAAAATTTATACTTCCTGTTATTGATACTGACAGCTTTCCTTTTCCTCTTCTCCCAGTAGAGCATGAAGCCAAAAGCATTGCTCTGAGACTTTTGAGGTGCGCGCCTTGCCAGCCAGTATGCGCAATGACGTTCGCAAAGAGAGAAGGGTGCGAGAGACCATCCGATCCGTCGAACGGACGCCCAAATCCGGTGAGATCTAGTGGCTAGGATGCCTGGCTATCACCCCGGAGGCCCGGGCTCGATTGCCGGAACCGGAACGGAATTTTTTCCACACGAATCGTCTCAAGTTGCAGCAGTGCGTGCTGCCGTTTCCCGTCCTGCTCGCAGTACAGCTACTGTTTCGTGACCGCCAGCAGAACATAGACGGGCGAAGCAGACACACGGTGACCCTAGAAGTGGCGTGTGGCTTCATGCGACGTGTTTCCAGCGTAGGGCTGAGCAACCGTCCGCGTCGAGGCCCGTTAGCTCAGTTGGTTAGAGCGTCGTGCTAATAACGCGAAGGTCGTGGGTTCGATCCCCCCACGGGCCAGTAGACTTTTACTACTACGAAAAGGCAGCGCCGATTTCAGCTGGCGAGTGTGATGACCAAAAGATCATCGCCGTGCGTGGACGTTGGCAGAGGATCCGAACCCGACTCGTCGGGAAGCGCTGCAGCATTCGCTCGGCAATGGTCACAATATGTTGAATACGCTGGTTCTCATACGGCAAAGAGAAAATGAAAGAAAATGCCCGATTGCCGACGTGTAACAACTTTGGCCCTTGTCAGTGCTTGGGCGGGTGACCGCATGGGAACACAGGGTACTGTTGGCAATTTTGCTTCCTATTTTTCTTTCTCCTTTGTTTTCGCAGCTGCAGACCGATTCAGTGAGGGAGACGCCACCGTGAAATGAAGGGGCGTGCTGTGTGTCCACCGCCTCGCCTCTCCCTGCCTCTCTCAGTCGTTTCTCGTGCTTGTCGTTTTGATATAGGCCGACTGGAGAGCGTCAGCTCTCGCGTCAGCTGAGCAAAGTCGAGACAAGTCGAGACACACTGTAGGCTGGTCTGCAGCGAGTAAGAGGGAGAAAGAACATTAATTTAACGGCGCGTGGCAAAAGTACTCATACGCAAAGCTGAAAGCCTGCTGCGGTGGCCGGGAATCGAACCCGGATCAACTGCTTGCAAGGCAACTATGCTGACCTTTACACCACCACCGCACAACCGGGCGCCCCCACGCCGCGCTGTGTCGGCTTCCCGCCAGTCGGCAGCGGCCGAAGGTGATCGTAGCCCTAGGCGCATTACGAGGTAGGCTAGGGGAGCACATGCAGATGCATTCGCACGGCGTATCCATGCACATTTCGCACCCTTTGGCAAGAGTCGGCGCCGGCGACGCAAGAGGACGCAGAGGACGGCGTTCTGGCGGCATTTTTAGGCAGTACAGTGCAGGATTCAGCGTCTGCAGCATTTTCTCGACAGAATGCTACGGCGCTTGACGGCAGTCCCACGTTATCTCGAGACATCTGCTCGGGAAGCAGCGAAAGATTGCTACTGGTCTGAGCATCGGTGGTTCAGTGGTAGAATGCTCGCCTGCCACGCGGGCGGCCCGGGTTCGATTCCCGGCCGATGCATCGTTTTGCTTTTCCCGCGGTGCCGTGTGGCTTGCGCGCTTGAGATGCACGATCCACAAGAATGTATAGCGGGATTCCCTTGAGAAGAACCGAGAACGCAGCACGCGCGGTTCCCCACTCAGACGCTCGCGTCATGTTCTGCGGACTGGCGTCGGCCTGGCCTCACAAGTTGCTGTGTCCAGGTGCCTCCGAGGCAATGAACTTGAACGACGGGGAGTACTGCCCATCGTTGCAAAAGCTGCAGCACCACCACAATCAACTGGGCCGGCAATGCACGTGTAGCAACAGAACACGTTATCCACCAAGTAGTGTATCTCTGCGTCTAACAATGGGTACGCTACTTGCCCAGTTCCCAGGACCAACGGTCCGCCCCGTGCCTCGGTAGCGCAGTAGTCAGCGCGTAAGTCTCATAATTTTAAGGTCGTGAGTTCGATCCTCACCCGGGGCATTTAATTTTCTGTGACTCACGGTGGTGCTGTCGCTAGGGCTCGAACTTATTTCTTGTTTGTTATCCACAACGTTTCAACGCTTCAGAGAGAAAATTTATACTTCCTGTTATTGATACTGACAGCTTTCCTTTTCCTCTTCTCCCAGTAGAGCATGAAGCCAAAAGCATTGCTCTGAGACTTTTGAGGTGCGCGCCTTGCCAGCCAGTATGCGCAATGACGTTCGCAAAGAGAGAAGGGTGCGAGAGACCATCCGATCCGTCGAACGGACGCCCAAATCCGGTGAGATCTAGTGGCTAGGATGCCTGGCTATCACCCCGGAGGCCCGGGCTCGATTGCCGGAACCGGAACGGAATTTTTTCCACACGAATCGTCTCAAGTTGCAGCAGTGCGTGCTGCCGTTTCCCGTCCTGCTCGCAGTACAGCTACTGTTTCGTGACCGCCAGCAGAACATAGACGGGCGAAGCAGACACACGGTGACCCTAGAAGTGGCGTGTGGCTTCATGCGACGTGTTTCCAGCGTAGGGCTGAGCAACCGTCCGCGTCGAGGCCCGTTAGCTCAGTTGGTTAGAGCGTCGTGCTAATAACGCGAAGGTCGTGGGTTCGATCCCCCCACGGGCCAGTAGACTTTTACTACTACGAAAAGGCAGCGCCGATTTCAGCTGGCGAGTGTGATGACCAAAAGATCATCGCCGTGCGTGGACGTTGGCAGAGGATCCGAACCCGACTCGTCGGGAAGCGCTGCAGCATTCGCTCGGCAATGGTCACAATATGTTGAATACGCTGGTTCTCATACGGCAAAGAGAAAATGAAAGAAAATGCCCGATTGCCGACGTGTAACAACTTTGGCCCTTGTCAGTGCTTGGGCGGGTGACCGCATGGGAACACAGGGTACTGTTGGCAATTTTGCTTCCTATTTTTCTTTCTCCTTTGTTTTCGCAGCTGCAGACCGATTCAGTGAGGGAGACGCCACCGTGAAATGAAGGGGCGTGCTGTGTGTCCACCGCCTCGCCTCTCCCTGCCTCTCTCAGTCGTTTCTCGTGCTTGTCGTTTTGATATAGGCCGACTGGAGAGCGTCAGCTCTCGCGTCAGCTGAGCAAAGTCGAGACAAGTCGAGACACACTGTAGGCTGGTCTGCAGCGAGTAAGAGGGAGAAAGAACATTAATTTAACGGCGCGTGGCAAAAGTACTCATACGCAAAGCTGAAAGCCTGCTGCGGTGGCCGGGAATCGAACCCGGATCAACTGCTTGCAAGGCAACTATGCTGACCTTTACACCACCACCGCACAACCGGGCGCCCCCACGCCGCGCTGTGTCGGCTTCCCGCCAGTCGGCAGCGGCCGAAGGTGATCGTAGCCCTAGGCGCATTACGAGGTAGGCTAGGGGAGCACATGCAGATGCATTCGCACGGCGTATCCATGCACATTTCGCACCCTTTGGCAAGAGTCGGCGCCGGCGACGCAAGAGGACGCAGAGGACGGCGTTCTGGCGGCATTTTTAGGCAGTACAGTGCAGGATTCAGCGTCTGCAGCATTTTCTCGACAGAATGCTACGGCGCTTGACGGCAGTCCCACGTTATCTCGAGACATCTGCTCGGGAAGCAGCGAAAGATTGCTACTGGTCTGAGCATCGGTGGTTCAGTGGTAGAATGCTCGCCTGCCACGCGGGCGGCCCGGGTTCGATTCCCGGCCGATGCATCGTTTTGCTTTTCCCGCGGTGCCGTGTGGCTTGCGCGCTTGAGATGCACGATCCACAAGAATGTATAGCGGGATTCCCTTGAGAAGAACCGAGAACGCAGCACGCGCGGTTCCCCACTCAGACGCTCGCGTCATGTTCTGCGGACTGGCGTCGGCCTGGCCTCACAAGTTGCTGTGTCCAGGTGCCTCCGAGGCAATGAACTTGAACGACGGGGAGTACTGCCCATCGTTGCAAAAGCTGCAGCACCACCACAATCAACTGGGCCGGCAATGCACGTGTAGCAACAGAACACGTTATCCACCAAGTAGTGTATCTCTGCGTCTAACAATGGGTACGCTACTTGCCCAGTTCCCAGGACCAACGGTCCGCCCCGTGCCTCGGTAGCGCAGTAGTCAGCGCGTAAGTCTCATAATTTTAAGGTCGTGAGTTCGATCCTCACCCGGGGCATTTAATTTTCTGTGACTCACGGTGGTGCTGTCGCTAGGGCTCGAACTTATTTCTTGTTTGTTATCCACAACGTTTCAACGCTTCAGAGAGAAAATTTATACTTCCTGTTATTGATACTGACAGCTTTCCTTTTCCTCTTCTCCCAGTAGAGCATGAAGCCAAAAGCATTGCTCTGAGACTTTTGAGGTGCGCGCCTTGCCAGCCAGTACGCGCAATGACGTTCGCAAAGAGAGAAGGGTGCGAGAGACCATCCGATCCGTCGAACGGACGCCCAAATCCGGTGAGATCTAGTGGCTAGGATGCCTGGCTATCACCCCGGAGGCCCGGGCTCGATTGCCGGAACCGGAACGGAATTTTTTCCACACGAATCGTCTCAATTTTCAGCAGTGCGTGCTGCCGTTTCCCGTCCTGCTCGCAGTACAGCTACTGTTTCGTGACCGCCAGCAGTACATAGACGGGCGAAGCAGACACACGGTGACCCTAGAAGTGGCGTGTGGCTTCATGCGACGTGTTTCCAGCGTAGGGCTGAGCAACCGTCCGCGTCGAGGCCCGTTAGCTCAGTTGGTTAGAGCGTCGTGCTAATAACGCGAAGGTCGTGGTGTTCGATCCCCCCACGGGCCAGTAGGCTTTTACTACTACGAAAAGGCAGCGCCGATTTCAGCTGGCGAGTGTGATGACCAAAAGATCATCGCCGTGCGTGGACGTTGGCAGAGGATCCGAACCCGACTCGTCGGGAAGCGCTGCAGCATTCGCTCGGCAATGGTCACAATATGTTGAATACGCTGGTTCTCATACGGCAAAGAGAAAATGAAAGAAAATGCCCGATTGCCGACGTGTAACAACTTTGGCCCTTGTCAGTGCTTGGGCGGGTGACCGCATGGGAACACAGGGTACTGTTGGCAATTTTGCTTCCTATTTTTCTTTCTCCTTTGTTTTCGCAGCTGCAGACCGATTCAGTGAGGGAGACGCCACCGTGAAATGAAGGGGCGTGCTGTGTGTCCACCGCCTCGCCTCTCCCTGCCTCTCTCAGTCGTTTCTCGTGCTTGTCGTTTTGATATAGGCCGACTGGAGAGCGTCAGCTCTCGCGTCAGCTGAGCAAAGTCGAGACAAGTCGAGACACACTGTAGGCTGGTCTGCAGCGAGTAAGAGGGAGAAAGAACATTAATTTAACGGCGCGTGGCAAAAGTACTCATACGCAAAGCTGAAAGCCTGCTGCGGTGGCCGGGAATCGAACCCGGATCAACTGCTTGCAAGGCAACTATGCTGACCTTTACACCACCACCGCACAACCGGGCGCCCCCACGCCGCGCTGTGTCGGCTTCCCGCCAGTCGGCAGCGGCCGAAGGTGATCGTAGCCCTAGGCGCATTACGAGGTAGGCTAGGGGAGCACATGCAGATGCATTCGCACGGCGTATCCATGCACATTTCGCACCCTTTGGCAAGAGTCGGCGCCGGCGACGCAAGAGGACGCAGAGGACGGCGTTCTGGCGGCATTTTTAGGCAGTACAGTGCAGGATTCAGCGTCTGCAGCATTTTCTCGACAGAATGCTACGGCGCTTGACGGCAGTCCCACGTTATCTCGAGACATCTGCTCGGGAAGCAGCGAAAGATTGCTACTGGTCTGAGCATCGGTGGTTCAGTGGTAGAATGCTCGCCTGCCACGCGGGCGGCCCGGGTTCGATTCCCGGCCGATGCATCGTTTTGCTTTTCCCGCGGTGCCGTGTGGCTTGCGCGCTTGAGATGCACGATCCACAAGAATGTATAGCGGGATTCCCTTGAGAAGAACCGAGAACGCAGCACGCGCGGTTCCCCACTCAGACGCTCGCGTCATGTTCTGCGGACTGGCGTCGGCCTGGCCTCACAAGTTGCTGTGTCCAGGTGCCTCCGAGGCAATGAACTTGAACGACGGGGAGTACTGCCCATCGTTGCAAAAGCTGCAGCACCACCACAATCAACTGGGCCGGCAATGCACGTGTAGCAACAGAACACGTTATCCACCAAGTAGTGTATCTCTGCGTCTAACAATGGGTACGCTACTTGCCCAGTTCCCAGGACCAACGGTCCGCCCCGTGCCTCGGTAGCGCAGTAGTCAGCGCGTAAGTCTCATAATTTTAAGGTCGTGAGTTCGATCCTCACCCGGGGCATTTAATTTTCTGTGACTCACGGTGGTGCTGTCGCTAGGGCTCGAACTTATTTCTTGTTTGTTATCCACAACGTTTCAACGCTTCAGAGAGAAAATTTATACTTCCTGTTATTGATACTGACAGCTTTCCTTTTCCTCTTCTCCCAGTAGAGCATGAAGCCAAAAGCATTGCTCTGAGACTTTTGAGGTGCGCGCCTTGCCAGCCAGTATGCGCAATGACGTTCGCAAAGAGAGAAGGGTGCGAGAGACCATCCGATCCGTCGAACGGACGCCCAAATCCGGTGAGATCTAGTGGCTAGGATGCCTGGCTATCACCCCGGAGGCCCGGGCTCGATTGCCGGAACCGGAACGGAATTTTTTCCACACGAATCGTCTCAAGTTGCAGCAGTGCGTGCTGCCGTTTCCCGTCCTGCTCGCAGTACAGCTACTGTTTCGTGACCGCCAGCAGAACATAGACGGGCGAAGCAGACACACGGTGACCCTAGAAGTGGCGTGTGGCTTCATGCGACGTGTTTCCAGCGTAGGGCTGAGCAACCGTCCGCGTCGAGGCCCGTTAGCTCAGTTGGTTAGAGCGTCGTGCTAATAACGCGAAGGTCGTGGGTTCGATCCCCCCACGGGCCAGTAGACTTTTACTACTACGAAAAGGCAGCGCCGATTTCAGCTGGCGAGTGTGATGACCAAAAGATCATCGCCGTGCGTGGACGTTGGCAGAGGATCCGAACCCGACTCGTCGGGAAGCGCTGCAGCATTCGCTCGGCAATGGTCACAATATGTTGAATACGCTGGTTCTCATACGGCAAAGAGAAAATGAAAGAAAATGCCCGATTGCCGACGTGTAACAACTTTGGCCCTTGTCAGTGCTTGGGCGGGTGACCGCATGGGAACACAGGGTACTGTTGGCAATTTTGCTTCCTATTTTTCTTTCTCCTTTGTTTTCGCAGCTGCAGACCGATTCAGTGAGGGAGACGCCACCGTGAAATGAAGGGGCGTGCTGTGTGTCCACCGCCTCGCCTCTCCCTGCCTCTCTCAGTCGTTTCTCGTGCTTGTCGTTTTGATATAGGCCGACTGGAGAGCGTCAGCTCTCGCGTCAGCTGAGCAAAGTCGAGACAAGTCGAGACACACTGTAGGCTGGTCTGCAGCGAGTAAGAGGGAGAAAGAACATTAATTTAACGGCGCGTGGCAAAAGTACTCATACGCAAAGCTGAAAGCCTGCTGCGGTGGCCGGGAATCGAACCCGGATCAACTGCTTGCAAGGCAACTATGCTGACCTTTACACCACCACCGCACAACCGGGCGCCCCCACGCCGCGCTGTGTCGGCTTCCCGCCAGTCGGCAGCGGCCGAAGGTGATCGTAGCCCTAGGCGCATTACGAGGTAGGCTAGGGGAGCACATGCAGATGCATTCGCACGGCGTATCCATGCACATTTCGCACCCTTTGGCAAGAGTCGGCGCCGGCGACGCAAGAGGACGCAGAGGACGGCGTTCTGGCGGCATTTTTAGGCAGTACAGTGCAGGATTCAGCGTCTGCAGCATTTTCTCGACAGAATGCTACGGCGCTTGACGGCAGTCCCACGTTATCTCGAGACATCTGCTCGGGAAGCAGCGAAAGATTGCTACTGGTCTGAGCATCGGTGGTTCAGTGGTAGAATGCTCGCCTGCCACGCGGGCGGCCCGGGTTCGATTCCCGGCCGATGCATCGTTTTGCTTTTCCCGCGGTGCCGTGTGGCTTGCGCGCTTGAGATGCACGATCCACAAGAATGTATAGCGGGATTCCCTTGAGAAGAACCGAGAACGCAGCACGCGCGGTTCCCCACTCAGACGCTCGCGTCATGTTCTGCGGACTGGCGTCGGCCTGGCCTCACAAGTTGCTGTGTCCAGGTGCCTCCGAGGCAATGAACTTGAACGACGGGGAGTACTGCCCATCGTTGCAAAAGCTGCAGCACCACCACAATCAACTGGGCCGGCAATGCACGTGTAGCAACAGAACACGTTATCCACCAAGTAGTGTATCTCTGCGTCTAACAATGGGTACGCTACTTGCCCAGTTCCCAGGACCAACGGTCCGCCCCGTGCCTCGGTAGCGCAGTAGTCAGCGCGTAAGTCTCATAATTTTAAGGTCGTGAGTTCGATCCTCACCCGGGGCATTTAATTTTCTGTGACTCACGGTGGTGCTGTCGCTAGGGCTCGAACTTATTTCTTGTTTGTTATCCACAACGTTTCAACGCTTCAGAGAGAAAATTTATACTTCCTGTTATTGATACTGACAGCTTTCCTTTTCCTCTTCTCCCAGTAGAGCATGAAGCCAAAAGCATTGCTCTGAGACTTTTGAGGTGCGCGCCTTGCCAGCCAGTACGCGCAATGACGTTCGCAAAGAGAGAAGGGTGCGAGAGACCATCCGATCCGTCGAACGGACGCCCAAATCCGGTGAGATCTAGTGGCTAGGATGCCTGGCTATCACCCCGGAGGCCCGGGCTCGATTGCCGGAACCGGAACGGAATTTTTTCCACACGAATCGTCTCAATTTTCAGCAGTGCGTGCTGCCGTTTCCCGTCCTGCTCGCAGTACAGCTACTGTTTCGTGACCGCCAGCAGTACATAGACGGGCGAAGCAGACACACGGTGACCCTAGAAGTGGCGTGTGGCTTCATGCGACGTGTTTCCAGCGTAGGGCTGAGCAACCGTCCGCGTCGAGGCCCGTTAGCTCAGTTGGTTAGAGCGTCGTGCTAATAACGCGAAGGTCGTGGTGTTCGATCCCCCCACGGGCCAGTAGGCTTTTACTACTACGAAAAGGCAGCGCCGATTTCAGCTGGCGAGTGTGATGACCAAAAGATCATCGCCGTGCGTGGACGTTGGCAGAGGATCCGAACCCGACTCGTCGGGAAGCGCTGCAGCATTCGCTCGGCAATGGTCACAATATGTTGAATACGCTGGTTCTCATACGGCAAAGAGAAAATGAAAGAAAATGCCCGATTGCCGACGTGTAACAACTTTGGCCCTTGTCAGTGCTTGGGCGGGTGACCGCATGGGAACACAGGGTACTGTTGGCAATTTTGCTTCCTATTTTTCTTTCTCCTTTGTTTTCGCAGCTGCAGACCGATTCAGTGAGGGAGACGCCACCGTGAAATGAAGGGGCGTGCTGTGTGTCCACCGCCTCGCCTCTCCCTGCCTCTCTCAGTCGTTTCTCGTGCTTGTCGTTTTGATATAGGCCGACTGGAGAGCGTCAGCTCTCGCGTCAGCTGAGCAAAGTCGAGACAAGTCGAGACACACTGTAGGCTGGTCTGCAGCGAGTAAGAGGGAGAAAGAACATTAATTTAACGGCGCGTGGCAAAAGTACTCATACGCAAAGCTGAAAGCCTGCTGCGGTGGCCGGGAATCGAACCCGGATCAACTGCTTGCAAGGCAACTATGCTGACCTTTACACCACCACCGCACAACCGTGCGCCCCCACGCCGCGCTGTGTCGGCTTCCCGCCAGTCGGCAGCGGCCGAAGGTGATCGTAGCCCTAGGCGCATTACGAGGTAGGCTAGGGGAGCACATGCAGATGCATTCGCACGGCGTATCCATGCACATTTCGCACCCTTTGGCAAGAGTCGGCGCCGGCGACGCAAGAGGACGCAGAGGACGGCGTTCTGGCGGCATTTTTAGGCAGTACAGTGCAGGATTCAGCGTCTGCAGCATTTTCTCGACAGAATGCTACGGCGCTTGACGGCAGTCCCACGTTATCTCGAGACATCTGCTCGGGAAGCAGCGAAAGATTGCTACTGGTCTGAGCATCGGTGGTTCAGTGGTAGAATGCTCGCCTGCCACGCGGGCGGCCCGGGTTCGATTCCCGGCCGATGCATCGTTTTGCTTTTCCCGCGGTGCCGTGTGGCTTGCGCGCTTGAGATGCACGATCCACAAGAATGTATAGCGGGATTCCCTTGAGAAGAACCGAGAACGCAGCACGCGCGGTTCCCCACTCAGACGCTCGCGTCATGTTCTGCGGACTGGCGTCGGCCTGGCCTCACAAGTTGCTGTGTCCAGGTGCCTCCGAGGCAATGAACTTGAACGACGGGGAGTACTGCCCATCGTTGCAAAAGCTGCAGCACCACCACAATCAACTGGGCCGGCAATGCACGTGTAGCAACAGAACACGTTATCCACCAAGTAGTGTATCTCTGCGTCTAACAATGGGTACGCTACTTGCCCAGTTCCCAGGACCAACGGTCCGCCCCGTGCCTCGGTAGCGCAGTAGTCAGCGCGTAAGTCTCATAATTTTAAGGTCGTGAGTTCGATCCTCACCCGGGGCATTTAATTTTCTGTGACTCACGGTGGTGCTGTCGCTAGGGCTCGAACTTATTTCTTGTTTGTTATCCACAACGTTTCAACGCTTCAGAGAGAAAATTTATACTTCCTGTTATTGATACTGACAGCTTTCCTTTTCCTCTTCTCCCAGTAGAGCATGAAGCCAAAAGCATTGCTCTGAGACTTTTGAGGTGCGCGCCTTGCCAGCCAGTATGCGCAATGACGTTCGCAAAGAGAGAAGGGTGCGAGAGACCATCCGATCCGTCGAACGGACGCCCAAATCCGGTGAGATCTAGTGGCTAGGATGCCTGGCTATCACCCCGGAGGCCCGGGCTCGATTGCCGGAACCGGAACGGAATTTTTTCCACACGAATCGTCTCAAGTTGCAGCAGTGCGTGCTGCCGTTTCCCGTCCTGCTCGCAGTACAGCTACTGTTTCGTGACCGCCAGCAGAACATAGACGGGCGAAGCAGACACACGGTGACCCTAGAAGTGGCGTGTGGCTTCATGCGACGTGTTTCCAGCGTAGGGCTGAGCAACCGTCCGCGTCGAGGCCCGTTAGCTCAGTTGGTTAGAGCGTCGTGCTAATAACGCGAAGGTCGTGGGTTCGATCCCCCCACGGGCCAGTAGACTTTTACTACTACGAAAAGGCAGCGCCGATTTCAGCTGGCGAGTGTGATGACCAAAAGATCATCGCCGTGCGTGGACGTTGGCAGAGGATCCGAACCCGACTCGTCGGGAAGCGCTGCAGCATTCGCTCGGCAATGGTCACAATATGTTGAATACGCTGGTTCTCATACGGCAAAGAGAAAATGAAAGAAAATGCCCGATTGCCGACGTGTAACAACTTTGGCCCTTGTCAGTGCTTGGGCGGGTGACCGCATGGGAACACAGGGTACTGTTGGCAATTTTGCTTCCTATTTTTCTTTCTCCTTTGTTTTCGCAGCTGCAGACCGATTCAGTGAGGGAGACGCCACCGTGAAATGAAGGGGCGTGCTGTGTGTCCACCGCCTCGCCTCTCCCTGCCTCTCTCAGTCGTTTCTCGTGCTTGTCGTTTTGATATAGGCCGACTGGAGAGCGTCAGCTCTCGCGTCAGCTGAGCAAAGTCGAGACAAGTCGAGACACACTGTAGGCTGGTCTGCAGCGAGTAAGAGGGAGAAAGAACATTAATTTAACGGCGCGTGGCAAAAGTACTCATACGCAAAGCTGAAAGCCTGCTGCGGTGGCCGGGAATCGAACCCGGATCAACTGCTTGCAAGGCAACTATGCTGACCTTTACACCACCACCGCACAACCGGGCGCCCCCACGCCGCGCTGTGTCGGCTTCCCGCCAGTCGGCAGCGGCCGAAGGTGATCGTAGCCCTAGGCGCATTACGAGGTAGGCTAGGGGAGCACATGCAGATGCATTCGCACGGCGTATCCATGCACATTTCGCACCCTTTGGCAAGAGTCGGCGCCGGCGACGCAAGAGGACGCAGAGGACGGCGTTCTGGCGGCATTTTTAGGCAGTACAGTGCAGGATTCAGCGTCTGCAGCATTTTCTCGACAGAATGCTACGGCGCTTGACGGCAGTCCCACGTTATCTCGAGACATCTGCTCGGGAAGCAGCGAAAGATTGCTACTGGTCTGAGCATCGGTGGTTCAGTGGTAGAATGCTCGCCTGCCACGCGGGCGGCCCGGGTTCGATTCCCGGCCGATGCATCGTTTTGCTTTTCCCGCGGTGCCGTGTGGCTTGCGCGCTTGAGATGCACGATCCACAAGAATGTATAGCGGGATTCCCTTGAGAAGAACCGAGAACGCAGCACGCGCGGTTCCCCACTCAGACGCTCGCGTCATGTTCTGCGGACTGGCGTCGGCCTGGCCTCACAAGTTGCTGTGTCCAGGTGCCTCCGAGGCAATGAACTTGAACGACGGCGAGTACTGCCCATCGTTGCAAAAGCTGCAGCACCACCACAATCAACTGGGCCGGCAATGCACGTGTAGCAACAGAACACGTTATCCACCAAGTAGTGTATCTCTGCGTCTAACAATGGGTACGCTACTTGCCCAGTTCCCAGGACCAACGGTCCGCCCCGTGCCTCGGTAGCGCAGTAGTCAGCGCGTAAGTCTCATAATTTTAAGGTCGTGAGTTCGATCCTCACCCGGGGCATTTAATTTTCTGTGACTCACGGTGGTGCTGTCGCTAGGGCTCGAACTTATTTCTTGTTTGTTATCCACAACGTTTCAACGCTTCAGAGAGAAAATTTATACTTCCTGTTATTGATACTGACAGCTTTCCTTTTCCTCTTCTCCCAGTAGAGCATGAAGCCAAAAGCATTGCTCTGAGACTTTTGAGGTGCGCGCCTTGCCAGCCAGTACGCGCAATGACGTTCGCAAAGAGAGAAGGGTGCGAGAGACCATCCGATCCGTCGAACGGACGCCCAAATCCGGTGAGATCTAGTGGCTAGGATGCCTGGCTATCACCCCGGAGGCCCGGGCTCGATTGCCGGAACCGGAACGGAATTTTTTCCACACGAATCGTCTCAATTTTCAGCAGTGCGTGCTGCCGTTTCCCGTCCTGCTCGCAGTACAGCTACTGTTTCGTGACCGCCAGCAGTACATAGACGGGCGAAGCAGACACACGGTGACCCTAGAAGTGGCGTGTGGCTTCATGCGACGTGTTTCCAGCGTAGGGCTGAGCAACCGTCCGCGTCGAGGCCCGTTAGCTCAGTTGGTTAGAGCGTCGTGCTAATAACGCGAAGGTCGTGGTGTTCGATCCCCCCACGGGCCAGTAGGCTTTTACTACTACGAAAAGGCAGCGCCGATTTCAGCTGGCGAGTGTGATGACCAAAAGATCATCGCCGTGCGTGGACGTTGGCAGAGGATCCGAACCCGACTCGTCGGGAAGCGCTGCAGCATTCGCTCGGCAATGGTCACAATATGTTGAATACGCTGGTTCTCATACGGCAAAGAGAAAATGAAAGAAAATGCCCGATTGCCGACGTGTAACAACTTTGGCCCTTGTCAGTGCTTGGGCGGGTGACCGCATGGGAACACAGGGTACTGTTGGCAATTTTGCTTCCTATTTTTCTTTCTCCTTTGTTTTCGCAGCTGCAGACCGATTCAGTGAGGGAGACGCCACCGTGAAATGAAGGGGCGTGCTGTGTGTCCACCGCCTCGCCTCTCCCTGCCTCTCTCAGTCGTTTCTCGTGCTTGTCGTTTTGATATAGGCCGACTGGAGAGCGTCAGCTCTCGCGTCAGCTGAGCAAAGTCGAGACAAGTCGAGACACACTGTAGGCTGGTCTGCAGCGAGTAAGAGGGAGAAAGAACATTAATTTAACGGCGCGTGGCAAAAGTACTCATACGCAAAGCTGAAAGCCTGCTGCGGTGGCCGGGAATCGAACCCGGATCAACTGCTTGCAAGGCAACTATGCTGACCTTTACACCACCACCGCACAACCGGGCGCCCCCACGCCGCGCTGTGTCGGCTTCCCGCCAGTCGGCAGCGGCCGAAGGTGATCGTAGCCCTAGGCGCATTACGAGGTAGGCTAGGGGAGCACATGCAGATGCATTCGCACGGCGTATCCATGCACATTTCGCACCCTTTGGCAAGAGTCGGCGCCGGCGACGCAAGAGGACGCAGAGGACGGCGTTCTGGCGGCATTTTTAGGCAGTACAGTGCAGGATTCAGCGTCTGCAGCATTTTCTCGACAGAATGCTACGGCGCTTGACGGCAGTCCCACGTTATCTCGAGACATCTGCTCGGGAAGCAGCGAAAGATTGCTACTGGTCTGAGCATCGGTGGTTCAGTGGTAGAATGCTCGCCTGCCACGCGGGCGGCCCGGGTTCGATTCCCGGCCGATGCATCGTTTTGCTTTTCCCGCGGTGCCGTGTGGCTTGCGCGCTTGAGATGCACGATCCACAAGAATGTATAGCGGGATTCCCTTGAGAAGAACCGAGAACGCAGCACGCGCGGTTCCCCACTCAGACGCTCGCGTCATGTTCTGCGGACTGGCGTCGGCCTGGCCTCACAAGTTGCTGTGTCCAGGTGCCTCCGAGGCAATGAACTTGAACGACGGCGAGTACTGCCCATCGTTGCAAAAGCTGCAGCACCACCACAATCAACTGGGCCGGCAATGCACGTGTAGCAACAGAACACGTTATCCACCAAGTAGTGTATCTCTGCGTCTAACAATGGGTACGCTACTTGCCCAGTTCCCAGGACCAACGGTCCGCCCCGTGCCTCGGTAGCGCAGTAGTCAGCGCGTAAGTCTCATAATTTTAAGGTCGTGAGTTCGATCCTCACCCGGGGCATTTAATTTTCTGTGACTCACGGTGGTGCTGTCGCTAGGGCTCGAACTTATTTCTTGTTTGTTATCCACAACGTTTCAACGCTTCAGAGAGAAAATTTATACTTCCTGTTATTGATACTGACAGCTTTCCTTTTCCTCTTCTCCCAGTAGAGCATGAAGCCAAAAGCATTGCTCTGAGACTTTTGAGGTGCGCGCCTTGCCAGCCAGTACGCGCAATGACGTTCGCAAAGAGAGAAGGGTGCGAGAGACCATCCGATCCGTCGAACGGACGCCCAAATCCGGTGAGATCTAGTGGCTAGGATGCCTGGCTATCACCCCGGAGGCCCGGGCTCGATTGCCGGAACCGGAACGGAATTTTTTCCACACGAATCGTCTCAATTTTCAGCAGTGCGTGCTGCCGTTTCCCGTCCTGCTCGCAGTACAGCTACTGTTTCGTGACCGCCAGCAGTACATAGACGGGCGAAGCAGACACACGGTGACCCTAGAAGTGGCGTGTGGCTTCATGCGACGTGTTTCCAGCGTAGGGCTGAGCAACCGTCCGCGTCGAGGCCCGTTAGCTCAGTTGGTTAGAGCGTCGTGCTAATAACGCGAAGGTCGTGGTGTTCGATCCCCCCACGGGCCAGTAGGCTTTTACTACTACGAAAAGGCAGCGCCGATTTCAGCTGGCGAGTGTGATGACCAAAAGATCATCGCCGTGCGTGGACGTTGGCAGAGGATCCGAACCCGACTCGTCGGGAAGCGCTGCAGCATTCGCTCGGCAATGGTCACAATATGTTGAATACGCTGGTTCTCATACGGCAAAGAGAAAATGAAAGAAAATGCCCGATTGCCGACGTGTAACAACTTTGGCCCTTGTCAGTGCTTGGGCGGGTGACCGCATGGGAACACAGGGTACTGTTGGCAATTTTGCTTCCTATTTTTCTTTCTCCTTTGTTTTCGCAGCTGCAGACCGATTCAGTGAGGGAGACGCCACCGTGAAATGAAGGGGCGTGCTGTGTGTCCACCGCCTCGCCTCTCCCTGCCTCTCTCAGTCGTTTCTCGTGCTTGTCGTTTTGATATAGGCCGACTGGAGAGCGTCAGCTCTCGCGTCAGCTGAGCAAAGTCGAGACAAGTCGAGACACACTGTAGGCTGGTCTGCAGCGAGTAAGAGGGAGAAAGAACATTAATTTAACGGCGCGTGGCAAAAGTACTCATACGCAAAGCTGAAAGCCTGCTGCGGTGGCCGGGAATCGAACCCGGATCAACTGCTTGCAAGGCAACTATGCTGACCTTTACACCACCACCGCACAACCGGGCGCCCCCACGCCGCGCTGTGTCGGCTTCCCGCCAGTCGGCAGCGGCCGAAGGTGATCGTAGCCCTAGGCGCATTACGAGGTAGGCTAGGGGAGCACATGCAGATGCATTCGCACGGCGTATCCATGCACATTTCGCACCCTTTGGCAAGAGTCGGCGCCGGCGACGCAAGAGGACGCAGAGGACGGCGTTCTGGCGGCATTTTTAGGCAGTACAGTGCAGGATTCAGCGTCTGCAGCATTTTCTCGACAGAATGCTACGGCGCTTGACGGCAGTCCCACGTTATCTCGAGACATCTGCTCGGGAAGCAGCGAAAGATTGCTACTGGTCTGAGCATCGGTGGTTCAGTGGTAGAATGCTCGCCTGCCACGCGGGCGGCCCGGGTTCGATTCCCGGCCGATGCATCGTTTTGCTTTTCCCGCGGTGCCGTGTGGCTTGCGCGCTTGAGATGCACGATCCACAAGAATGTATAGCGGGATTCCCTTGAGAAGAACCGAGAACGCAGCACGCGCGGTTCCCCACTCAGACGCTCGCGTCATGTTCTGCGGACTGGCGTCGGCCTGGCCTCACAAGTTGCTGTGTCCAGGTGCCTCCGAGGCAATGAACTTGAACGACGGCGAGTACTGCCCATCGTTGCAAAAGCTGCAGCACCACCACAATCAACTGGGCCGGCAATGCACGTGTAGCAACAGAACACGTTATCCACCAAGTAGTGTATCTCTGCGTCTAACAATGGGTACGCTACTTGCCCAGTTCCCAGGACCAACGGTCCGCCCCGTGCCTCGGTAGCGCAGTAGTCAGCGCGTAAGTCTCATAATTTTAAGGTCGTGAGTTCGATCCTCACCCGGGGCATTTAATTTTCTGTGACTCACGGTGGTGCTGTCGCTAGGGCTCGAACTTATTTCTTGTTTGTTATCCACAACGTTTCAACGCTTCAGAGAGAAAATTTATACTTCCTGTTATTGATACTGACAGCTTTCCTTTTCCTCTTCTCCCAGTAGAGCATGAAGCCAAAAGCATTGCTCTGAGACTTTTGAGGTGCGCGCCTTGCCAGCCAGTACGCGCAATGACGTTCGCAAAGAGAGAAGGGTGCGAGAGACCATCCGATCCGTCGAACGGACGCCCAAATCCGGTGAGATCTAGTGGCTAGGATGCCTGGCTATCACCCCGGAGGCCCGGGCTCGATTGCCGGAACCGGAACGGAATTTTTTCCACACGAATCGTCTCAATTTTCAGCAGTGCGTGCTGCCGTTTCCCGTCCTGCTCGCAGTACAGCTACTGTTTCGTGACCGCCAGCAGTACATAGACGGGCGAAGCAGACACACGGTGACCCTAGAAGTGGCGTGTGGCTTCATGCGACGTGTTTCCAGCGTAGGGCTGAGCAACCGTCCGCGTCGAGGCCCGTTAGCTCAGTTGGTTAGAGCGTCGTGCTAATAACGCGAAGGTCGTGGTGTTCGATCCCCCCACGGGCCAGTAGGCTTTTACTACTACGAAAAGGCAGCGCCGATTTCAGCTGGCGAGTGTGATGACCAAAAGATCATCGCCGTGCGTGGACGTTGGCAGAGGATCCGAACCCGACTCGTCGGGAAGCGCTGCAGCATTCGCTCGGCAATGGTCACAATATGTTGAATACGCTGGTTCTCATACGGCAAAGAGAAAATGAAAGAAAATGCCCGATTGCCGACGTGTAACAACTTTGGCCCTTGTCAGTGCTTGGGCGGGTGACCGCATGGGAACACAGGGTACTGTTGGCAATTTTGCTTCCTATTTTTCTTTCTCCTTTGTTTTCGCAGCTGCAGACCGATTCAGTGAGGGAGACGCCACCGTGAAATGAAGGGGCGTGCTGTGTGTCCACCGCCTCGCCTCTCCCTGCCTCTCTCAGTCGTTTCTCGTGCTTGTCGTTTTGATATAGGCCGACTGGAGAGCGTCAGCTCTCGCGTCAGCTGAGCAAAGTCGAGACAAGTCGAGACACACTGTAGGCTGGTCTGCAGCGAGTAAGAGGGAGAAAGAACATTAATTTAACGGCGCGTGGCAAAAGTACTCATACGCAAAGCTGAAAGCCTGCTGCGGTGGCCGGGAATCGAACCCGGATCAACTGCTTGCAAGGCAACTATGCTGACCTTTACACCACCACCGCACAACCGGGCGCCCCCACGCCGCGCTGTGTCGGCTTCCCGCCAGTCGGCAGCGGCCGAAGGTGATCGTAGCCCTAGGCGCATTACGAGGTAGGCTAGGGGAGCACATGCAGATGCATTCGCACGGCGTATCCATGCACATTTCGCACCCTTTGGCAAGAGTCGGCGCCGGCGACGCAAGAGGACGCAGAGGACGGCGTTCTGGCGGCATTTTTAGGCAGTACAGTGCAGGATTCAGCGTCTGCAGCATTTTCTCGACAGAATGCTACGGCGCTTGACGGCAGTCCCACGTTATCTCGAGACATCTGCTCGGGAAGCAGCGAAAGATTGCTACTGGTCTGAGCATCGGTGGTTCAGTGGTAGAATGCTCGCCTGCCACGCGGGCGGCCCGGGTTCGATTCCCGGCCGATGCATCGTTTTGCTTTTCCCGCGGTGCCGTGTGGCTTGCGCGCTTGAGATGCACGATCCACAAGAATGTATAGCGGGATTCCCTTGAGAAGAACCGAGAACGCAGCACGCGCGGTTCCCCACTCAGACGCTCGCGTCATGTTCTGCGGACTGGCGTCGGCCTGGCCTCACAAGTTGCTGTGTCCAGGTGCCTCCGAGGCAATGAACTTGAACGACGGCGAGTACTGCCCATCGTTGCAAAAGCTGCAGCACCACCACAATCAACTGGGCCGGCAATGCACGTGTAGCAACAGAACACGTTATCCACCAAGTAGTGTATCTCTGCGTCTAACAATGGGTACGCTACTTGCCCAGTTCCCAGGACCAACGGTCCGCCCCGTGCCTCGGTAGCGCAGTAGTCAGCGCGTAAGTCTCATAATTTTAAGGTCGTGAGTTCGATCCTCACCCGGGGCATTTAATTTTCTGTGACTCACGGTGGTGCTGTCGCTAGGGCTCGAACTTATTTCTTGTTTGTTATCCACAACGTTTCAACGCTTCAGAGAGAAAATTTATACTTCCTGTTATTGATACTGACAGCTTTCCTTTTCCTCTTCTCCCAGTAGAGCATGAAGCCAAAAGCATTGCTCTGAGACTTTTGAGGTGCGCGCCTTGCCAGCCAGTACGCGCAATGACGTTCGCAAAGAGAGAAGGGTGCGAGAGACCATCCGATCCGTCGAACGGACGCCCAAATCCGGTGAGATCTAGTGGCTAGGATGCCTGGCTATCACCCCGGAGGCCCGGGCTCGATTGCCGGAACCGGAACGGAATTTTTTCCACACGAATCGTCTCAATTTTCAGCAGTGCGTGCTGCCGTTTCCCGTCCTGCTCGCAGTACAGCTACTGTTTCGTGACCGCCAGCAGTACATAGACGGGCGAAGCAGACACACGGTGACCCTAGAAGTGGCGTGTGGCTTCATGCGACGTGTTTCCAGCGTAGGGCTGAGCAACCGTCCGCGTCGAGGCCCGTTAGCTCAGTTGGTTAGAGCGTCGTGCTAATAACGCGAAGGTCGTGGTGTTCGATCCCCCCACGGGCCAGTAGGCTTTTACTACTACGAAAAGGCAGCGCCGATTTCAGCTGGCGAGTGTGATGACCAAAAGATCATCGCCGTGCGTGGACGTTGGCAGAGGATCCGAACCCGACTCGTCGGGAAGCGCTGCAGCATTCGCTCGGCAATGGTCACAATATGTTGAATACGCTGGTTCTCATACGGCAAAGAGAAAATGAAAGAAAATGCCCGATTGCCGACGTGTAACAACTTTGGCCCTTGTCAGTGCTTGGGCGGGTGACCGCATGGGAACACAGGGTACTGTTGGCAATTTTGCTTCCTATTTTTCTTTCTCCTTTGTTTTCGCAGCTGCAGACCGATTCAGTGAGGGAGACGCCACCGTGAAATGAAGGGGCGTGCTGTGTGTCCACCGCCTCGCCTCTCCCTGCCTCTCTCAGTCGTTTCTCGTGCTTGTCGTTTTGATATAGGCCGACTGGAGAGCGTCAGCTCTCGCGTCAGCTGAGCAAAGTCGAGACAAGTCGAGACACACTGTAGGCTGGTCTGCAGCGAGTAAGAGGGAGAAAGAACATTAATTTAACGGCGCGTGGCAAAAGTACTCATACGCAAAGCTGAAAGCCTGCTGCGGTGGCCGGGAATCGAACCCGGATCAACTGCTTGCAAGGCAACTATGCTGACCTTTACACCACCACCGCACAACCGGGCGCCCCCACGCCGCGCTGTGTCGGCTTCCCGCCAGTCGGCAGCGGCCGAAGGTGATCGTAGCCCTAGGCGCATTACGAGGTAGGCTAGGGGAGCACATGCAGATGCATTCGCACGGCGTATCCATGCACATTTCGCACCCTTTGGCAAGAGTCGGCGCCGGCGACGCAAGAGGACGCAGAGGACGGCGTTCTGGCGGCATTTTTAGGCAGTACAGTGCAGGATTCAGCGTCTGCAGCATTTTCTCGACAGAATGCTACGGCGCTTGACGGCAGTCCCACGTTATCTCGAGACATCTGCTCGGGAAGCAGCGAAAGATTGCTACTGGTCTGAGCATCGGTGGTTCAGTGGTAGAATGCTCGCCTGCCACGCGGGCGGCCCGGGTTCGATTCCCGGCCGATGCATCGTTTTGCTTTTCCCGCGGTGCCGTGTGGCTTGCGCGCTTGAGATGCACGATCCACAAGAATGTATAGCGGGATTCCCTTGAGAAGAACCGAGAACGCAGCACGCGCGGTTCCCCACTCAGACGCTCGCGTCATGTTCTGCGGACTGGCGTCGGCCTGGCCTCACAAGTTGCTGTGTCCAGGTGCCTCCGAGGCAATGAACTTGAACGACGGGGAGTACTGCCCATCGTTGCAAAAGCTGCAGCACCACCACAATCAACTGGGCCGGCAATGCACGTGTAGCAACAGAACACGTTATCCACCAAGTAGTGTATCTCTGCGTCTAACAATGGGTACGCTACTTGCCCAGTTCCCAGGACCAACGGTCCGCCCCGTGCCTCGGTAGCGCAGTAGTCAGCGCGTAAGTCTCATAATTTTAAGGTCGTGAGTTCGATCCTCACCCGGGGCATTTAATTTTCTGTGACTCACGGTGGTGCTGTCGCTAGGGCTCGAACTTATTTCTTGTTTGTTATCCACAACGTTTCAACGCTTCAGAGAGAAAATTTATACTTCCTGTTATTGATACTGACAGCTTTCCTTTTCCTCTTCTCCCAGTAGAGCATGAAGCCAAAAGCATTGCTCTGAGACTTTTGAGGTGCGCGCCTTGCCAGCCAGTACGCGCAATGACGTTCGCAAAGAGAGAAGGGTGCGAGAGACCATCCGATCCGTCGAACGGACGCCCAAATCCGGTGAGATCTAGTGGCTAGGATGCCTGGCTATCACCCCGGAGGCCCGGGCTCGATTGCCGGAACCGGAACGGAATTTTTTCCACACGAATCGTCTCAATTTTCAGCAGTGCGTGCTGCCGTTTCCCGTCCTGCTCGCAGTACAGCTACTGTTTCGTGACCGCCAGCAGTACATAGACGGGCGAAGCAGACACACGGTGACCCTAGAAGTGGCGTGTGGCTTCATGCGACGTGTTTCCAGCGTAGGGCTGAGCAACCGTCCGCGTCGAGGCCCGTTAGCTCAGTTGGTTAGAGCGTCGTGCTAATAACGCGAAGGTCGTGGTGTTCGATCCCCCCACGGGCCAGTAGGCTTTTACTACTACGAAAAGGCAGCGCCGATTTCAGCTGGCGAGTGTGATGACCAAAAGATCATCGCCGTGCGTGGACGTTGGCAGAGGATCCGAACCCGACTCGTCGGGAAGCGCTGCAGCATTCGCTCGGCAATGGTCACAATATGTTGAATACGCTGGTTCTCATACGGCAAAGAGAAAATGAAAGAAAATGCCCGATTGCCGACGTGTAACAACTTTGGCCCTTGTCAGTGCTTGGGCGGGTGACCGCATGGGAACACAGGGTACTGTTGGCAATTTTGCTTCCTATTTTTCTTTCTCCTTTGTTTTCGCAGCTGCAGACCGATTCAGTGAGGGAGACGCCACCGTGAAATGAAGGGGCGTGCTGTGTGTCCACCGCCTCGCCTCTCCCTGCCTCTCTCAGTCGTTTCTCGTGCTTGTCGTTTTGATATAGGCCGACTGGAGAGCGTCAGCTCTCGCGTCAGCTGAGCAAAGTCGAGACAAGTCGAGACACACTGTAGGCTGGTCTGCAGCGAGTAAGAGGGAGAAAGAACATTAATTTAACGGCGCGTGGCAAAAGTACTCATACGCAAAGCTGAAAGCCTGCTGCGGTGGCCGGGAATCGAACCCGGATCAACTGCTTGCAAGGCAACTATGCTGACCTTTACACCACCACCGCACAACCGGGCGCCCCCACGCCGCGCTGTGTCGGCTTCCCGCCAGTCGGCAGCGGCCGAAGGTGATCGTAGCCCTAGGCGCATTACGAGGTAGGCTAGGGGAGCACATGCAGATGCATTCGCACGGCGTATCCATGCACATTTCGCACCCTTTGGCAAGAGTCGGCGCCGGCGACGCAAGAGGACGCAGAGGACGGCGTTCTGGCGGCATTTTTAGGCAGTACAGTGCAGGATTCAGCGTCTGCAGCATTTTCTCGACAGAATGCTACGGCGCTTGACGGCAGTCCCACGTTATCTCGAGACATCTGCTCGGGAAGCAGCGAAAGATTGCTACTGGTCTGAGCATCGGTGGTTCAGTGGTAGAATGCTCGCCTGCCACGCGGGCGGCCCGGGTTCGATTCCCGGCCGATGCATCGTTTTGCTTTTCCCGCGGTGCCGTGTGGCTTGCGCGCTTGAGATGCACGATCCACAAGAATGTATAGCGGGATTCCCTTGAGAAGAACCGAGAACGCAGCACGCGCGGTTCCCCACTCAGACGCTCGCGTCATGTTCTGCGGACTGGCGTCGGCCTGGCCTCACAAGTTGCTGTGTCCAGGTGCCTCCGAGGCAATGAACTTGAACGACGGCGAGTACTGCCCATCGTTGCAAAAGCTGCAGCACCACCACAATCAACTGGGCCGGCAATGCACGTGTAGCAACAGAACACGTTATCCACCAAGTAGTGTATCTCTGCGTCTAACAATGGGTACGCTACTTGCCCAGTTCCCAGGACCAACGGTCCGCCCCGTGCCTCGGTAGCGCAGTAGTCAGCGCGTAAGTCTCATAATTTTAAGGTCGTGAGTTCGATCCTCACCCGGGGCATTTAATTTTCTGTGACTCACGGTGGTGCTGTCGCTAGGGCTCGAACTTATTTCTTGTTTGTTATCCACAACGTTTCAACGCTTCAGAGAGAAAATTTATACTTCCTGTTATTGATACTGACAGCTTTCCTTTTCCTCTTCTCCCAGTAGAGCATGAAGCCAAAAGCATTGCTCTGAGACTTTTGAGGTGCGCGCCTTGCCAGCCAGTACGCGCAATGACGTTCGCAAAGAGAGAAGGGTGCGAGAGACCATCCGATCCGTCGAACGGACGCCCAAATCCGGTGAGATCTAGTGGCTAGGATGCCTGGCTATCACCCCGGAGGCCCGGGCTCGATTGCCGGAACCGGAACGGAATTTTTTCCACACGAATCGTCTCAATTTTCAGCAGTGCGTGCTGCCGTTTCCCGTCCTGCTCGCAGTACAGCTACTGTTTCGTGACCGCCAGCAGTACATAGACGGGCGAAGCAGACACACGGTGACCCTAGAAGTGGCGTGTGGCTTCATGCGACGTGTTTCCAGCGTAGGGCTGAGCAACCGTCCGCGTCGAGGCCCGTTAGCTCAGTTGGTTAGAGCGTCGTGCTAATAACGCGAAGGTCGTGGTGTTCGATCCCCCCACGGGCCAGTAGGCTTTTACTACTACGAAAAGGCAGCGCCGATTTCAGCTGGCGAGTGTGATGACCAAAAGATCATCGCCGTGCGTGGACGTTGGCAGAGGATCCGAACCCGACTCGTCGGGAAGCGCTGCAGCATTCGCTCGGCAATGGTCACAATATGTTGAATACGCTGGTTCTCATACGGCAAAGAGAAAATGAAAGAAAATGCCCGATTGCCGACGTGTAACAACTTTGGCCCTTGTCAGTGCTTGGGCGGGTGACCGCATGGGAACACAGGGTACTGTTGGCAATTTTGCTTCCTATTTTTCTTTCTCCTTTGTTTTCGCAGCTGCAGACCGATTCAGTGAGGGAGACGCCACCGTGAAATGAAGGGGCGTGCTGTGTGTCCACCGCCTCGCCTCTCCCTGCCTCTCTCAGTCGTTTCTCGTGCTTGTCGTTTTGATATAGGCCGACTGGAGAGCGTCAGCTCTCGCGTCAGCTGAGCAAAGTCGAGACAAGTCGAGACACACTGTAGGCTGGTCTGCAGCGAGTAAGAGGGAGAAAGAACATTAATTTAACGGCGCGTGGCAAAAGTACTCATACGCAAAGCTGAAAGCCTGCTGCGGTGGCCGGGAATCGAACCCGGATCAACTGCTTGCAAGGCAACTATGCTGACCTTTACACCACCACCGCACAACCGGGCGCCCCCACGCCGCGCTGTGTCGGCTTCCCGCCAGTCGGCAGCGGCCGAAGGTGATCGTAGCCCTAGGCGCATTACGAGGTAGGCTAGGGGAGCACATGCAGATGCATTCGCACGGCGTATCCATGCACATTTCGCACCCTTTGGCAAGAGTCGGCGCCGGCGACGCAAGAGGACGCAGAGGACGGCGTTCTGGCGGCATTTTTAGGCAGTACAGTGCAGGATTCAGCGTCTGCAGCATTTTCTCGACAGAATGCTACAGCGCTTGACGGCAGTCCCACGTTATCTCGAGACATCTGCTCGGGAAGCAGCGAAAGATTGCTACTGGTCTGAGCATCGGTGGTTCAGTGGTAGAATGCTCGCCTGCCACGCGGGCGGCCCGGGTTCGATTCCCGGCCGATGCATCGTTTTGCTTTTCCCGCGGTGCCGTGTGGCTTGCGCGCTTGAGATGCACGATCCACAAGAATGTATAGCGGGATTCCCTTGAGAAGAACCGAGAACGCAGCACGCGCGGTTCCCCACTCAGACGCTCGCGTCATGTTCTGCGGACTGGCGTCGGCCTGGCCTCACAAGTTGCTGTGTCCAGGTGCCTCCGAGGCAATGAACTTGAACGACGGGGAGTACTGCCCATCGTTGCAAAAGCTGCAGCACCACCACAATCAACTGGGCCGGCAATGCACGTGTAGCAACAGAACACGTTATCCACCAAGTAGTGTATCTCTGCGTCTAACAATGGGTACGCTACTTGCCCAGTTCCCAGGACCAACGGTCCGCCCCGTGCCTCGGTAGCGCAGTAGTCAGCGCGTAAGTCTCATAATTTTAAGGTCGTGAGTTCGATCCTCACCCGGGGCATTTAATTTTCTGTGACTCACGGTGGTGCTGTCGCTAGGGCTCGAACTTATTTCTTGTTTGTTATCCACAACGTTTCAACGCTTCAGAGAGAAAATTTATACTTCCTGTTATTGATACTGACAGCTTTCCTTTTCCTCTTCTCCCAGTAGAGCATGAAGCCAAAAGCATTGCTCTGAGACTTTTGAGGTGCGCGCCTTGCCAGCCAGTACGCGCAATGACGTTCGCAAAGAGAGAAGGGTGCGAGAGACCATCCGATCCGTCGAACGGACGCCCAAATCCGGTGAGATCTAGTGGCTAGGATGCCTGGCTATCACCCCGGAGGCCCGGGCTCGATTGCCGGAACCGGAACGGAATTTTTTCCACACGAATCGTCTCAATTTTCAGCAGTGCGTGCTGCCGTTTCCCGTCCTGCTCGCAGTACAGCTACTGTTTCGTGACCGCCAGCAGTACATAGACGGGCGAAGCAGACACACGGTGACCCTAGAAGTGGCGTGTGGCTTCATGCGACGTGTTTCCAGCGTAGGGCTGAGCAACCGTCCGCGTCGAGGCCCGTTAGCTCAGTTGGTTAGAGCGTCGTGCTAATAACGCGAAGGTCGTGGTGTTCGATCCCCCCACGGGCCAGTAGGCTTTTACTACTACGAAAAGGCAGCGCCGATTTCAGCTGGCGAGTGTGATGACCAAAAGATCATCGCCGTGCGTGGACGTTGGCAGAGGATCCGAACCCGACTCGTCGGGAAGCGCTGCAGCATTCGCTCGGCAATGGTCACAATATGTTGAATACGCTGGTTCTCATACGGCAAAGAGAAAATGAAAGAAAATGCCCGATTGCCGACGTGTAACAACTTTGGCCCTTGTCAGTGCTTGGGCGGGTGACCGCATGGGAACACAGGGTACTGTTGGCAATTTTGCTTCCTATTTTTCTTTCTCCTTTGTTTTCGCAGCTGCAGACCGATTCAGTGAGGGAGACGCCACCGTGAAATGAAGGGGCGTGCTGTGTGTCCACCGCCTCGCCTCTCCCTGCCTCTCTCAGTCGTTTCTCGTGCTTGTCGTTTTGATATAGGCCGACTGGAGAGCGTCAGCTCTCGCGTCAGCTGAGCAAAGTCGAGACAAGTCGAGACACACTGTAGGCTGGTCTGCAGCGAGTAAGAGGGAGAAAGAACATTAATTTAACGGCGCGTGGCAAAAGTACTCATACGCAAAGCTGAAAGCCTGCTGCGGTGGCCGGGAATCGAACCCGGATCAACTGCTTGCAAGGCAACTATGCTGACCTTTACACCACCACCGCACAACCGGGCGCCCCCACGCCGCGCTGTGTCGGCTTCCCGCCAGTCGGCAGCGGCCGAAGGTGATCGTAGCCCTAGGCGCATTACGAGGTAGGCTAGGGGAGCACATGCAGATGCATTCGCACGGCGTATCCATGCACATTTCGCACCCTTTGGCAAGAGTCGGCGCCGGCGACGCAAGAGGACGCAGAGGACGGCGTTCTGGCGGCATTTTTAGGCAGTACAGTGCAGGATTCAGCGTCTGCAGCATTTTCTCGACAGAATGCTACGGCGCTTGACGGCAGTCCCACGTTATCTCGAGACATCTGCTCGGGAAGCAGCGAAAGATTGCTACTGGTCTGAGCATCGGTGGTTCAGTGGTAGAATGCTCGCCTGCCACGCGGGCGGCCCGGGTTCGATTCCCGGCCGATGCATCGTTTTGCTTTTCCCGCGGTGCCGTGTGGCTTGCGCGCTTGAGATGCACGATCCACAAGAATGTATAGCGGGATTCCCTTGAGAAGAACCGAGAACGCAGCACGCGCGGTTCCCCACTCAGACGCTCGCGTCATGTTCTGCGGACTGGCGTCGGCCTGGCCTCACAAGTTGCTGTGTCCAGGTGCCTCCGAGGCAATGAACTTGAACGACGGCGAGTACTGCCCATCGTTGCAAAAGCTGCAGCACCACCACAATCAACTGGGCCGGCAATGCACGTGTAGCAACAGAACACGTTATCCACCAAGTAGTGTCTCTCTGCGTCTAACAATGGGTACGCTACTTGCCCAGTTCCCAGGACCAACGGTCCGCCCCGTGCCTCGGTAGCGCAGTAGTCAGCGCGTAAGTCTCATAATTTTAAGGTCGTGAGTTCGATCCTCACCCGGGGCATTTAATTTTCTGTGACTCACGGTGGTGCTGTCGCTAGGGCTCGAACTTATTTCTTGTTTGTTATCCACAACGTTTCAACGCTTCAGAGAGAAAATTTATACTTCCTGTTATTGATACTGACAGCTTTCCTTTTCCTCTTCTCCCAGTAGAGCATGAAGCCAAAAGCATTGCTCTGAGACTTTTGAGGTGCGCGCCTTGCCAGCCAGTATGCGCAATGACGTTCGCAAAGAGAGAAGGGTGCGAGAGACCATCCGATCCGTCGAACGGACGCCCAAATCCGGTGAGATCTAGTGGCTAGGATGCCTGGCTATCACCCCGGAGGCCCGGGCTCGATTGCCGAAACCGGAACGGAATTTTTTCCACACGAATCGTCTCAAGTTTCAGCAGTGCGTGCTGCCGTTTCCCGTCCTGCTCGCAGTACAGCTACTGTTTCGTGACCGCCAGCAGAACATAGACGGGCGAAGCAGACACACGGTGACCCTAGAAGTGGCGTGTGGCTTCATGCGACGTGTTTCCAGCGTAGGGCTGAGCAACCGTCCGCGTCGAGGCCCGTTAGCTCAGTTGGTTAGAGCGTCGTGCTAATAACGCGAAGGTCGTGGGTTCGATCCCCCCACGGGCCAGTAGACTTTTACTACTACGAAAAGGCAGCGCCGATTTCAGCTGGCGAGTGTGATGACCAAAAGATCATCGCCGTGCGTGGACGTTGGCAGAGGATCCGAACCCGACTCGTCGGGAAGCGCTGCAGCATTCGCTCGGCAATGGTCACAATATGTTGAATACGCTGGTTCTCATACGGCAAAGAGAAAATGAAAGAAAATGCCCGATTGCCGACGTGTAACAACTTTGGCCCTTGTCAGTGCTTGGGCGGGTGACCGCATGGGAACACAGGGTACTGTTGGCAATTTTGCTTCCTATTTTTCTTTCTCCTTTGTTTTCGCAGCTGCAGACCGATTCAGTGAGGGAGACGCCACCGTGAAATGAAGGGGCGTGCTGTGTGTCCACCGCCTCGCCTCTCCCTGCCTCTCTCAGTCGTTTCTCGTGCTTGTCGTTTTGATATAGGCCGACTGGAGAGCGTCAGCTCTCGCGTCAGCTGAGCAAAGTCGAGACAAGTCGAGACACACTGTAGGCTGGTCTGCAGCGAGTAAGAGGGAGAAAGAACATTAATTTAACGGCGCGTGGCAAAAGTACTCATACGCAAAGCTGAAAGCCTGCTGCGGTGGCCGGGAATCGAACCCGGATCAACTGCTTGCAAGGCAACTATGCTGACCTTTACACCACCACCGCACAACCGGGCGCCCCCACGCCGCGCTGTGTCGGCTTCCCGCCAGTCGGCAGCGGCCGAAGGTGATCGTAGCCCTAGGCGCATTACGAGGTAGGCTAGGGGAGCACATGCAGATGCATTCGCACGGCGTATCCATGCACATTTCGCACCCTTTGGCAAGAGTCGGCGCCGGCGACGCAAGAGGACGCAGAGGACGGCGTTCTGGCGGCATTTTTAGGCAGTACAGTGCAGGATTCAGCGTCTGCAGCATTTTCTCGACAGAATGCTACGGCGCTTGACGGCAGTCCCACGTTATCTCGAGACATCTGCTCGGGAAGCAGCGAAAGATTGCTACTGGTCTGAGCATCGGTGGTTCAGTGGTAGAATGCTCGCCTGCCACGCGGGCGGCCCGGGTTCGATTCCCGGCCGATGCATCGTTTTGCTTTTCCCGCGGTGCCGTGTGGCTTGCGCGCTTGAGATGCACGATCCACAAGAATGTATAGCGGGATTCCCTTGAGAAGAACCGAGAACGCAGCACGCGCGGTTCCCCACTCAGACGCTCGCGTCATGTTCTGCGGACTGGCGTCGGCCTGGCCTCACAAGTTGCTGTGTCCAGGTGCCTCCGAGGCAATGAACTTGAACGACGGGGAGTACTGCCCATCGTTGCAAAAGCTGCAGCACCGCCACAATCAACTGGGCCGGCAATGCACGTGTAGCAACAGAACACGTTATCCACCAAGTAGTGTATCTCTGCGTCTAACAATGGGTACGCTACTTGCCCAGTTCCCAGGACCAACGGTCCGCCCCGTGCCTCGGTAGCGCAGTAGTCAGCGCGTAAGTCTCATAATTTTAAGGTCGTGAGTTCGATCCTCACCCGGGGCATTTAATTTTCTGTGACTCACGGTGGTGCTGTCGCTAGGGCTCGAACTTATTTCTTGTTTGTTATCCACAACGTTTCAACGCTTCAGAGAGAAAATTTATACTTCCTGTTATTGATACTGACAGCTTTCCTTTTCCTCTTCTCCCAGTAGAGCATGAAGCCAAAAGCATTGCTCTGAGACTTTTGAGGTGCGCGCCTTGCCAGCCAGTACGCGCAATGACGTTCGCAAAGAGAGAAGGGTGCGAGAGACCATCCGATCCGTCGAACGGACGCCCAAATCCGGTGAGATCTAGTGGCTAGGATGCCTGGCTATCACCCCGGAGGCCCGGGCTCGATTGCCGGAACCGGAACGGAATTTTTTCCACACGAATCGTCTCAATTTTCAGCAGTGCGTGCTGCCGTTTCCCGTCCTGCTCGCAGTACAGCTACTGTTTCGTGACCGCCAGCAGTACATAGACGGGCGAAGCAGACACACGGTGACCCTAGAAGTGGCGTGTGGCTTCATGCGACGTGTTTCCAGCGTAGGGCTGAGCAACCGTCCGCGTCGAGGCCCGTTAGCTCAGTTGGTTAGAGCGTCGTGCTAATAACGCGAAGGTCGTGGTGTTCGATCCCCCCACGGGCCAGTAGGCTTTTACTACTACGAAAAGGCAGCGCCGATTTCAGCTGGCGAGTGTGATGACCAAAAGATCATCGCCGTGCGTGGACGTTGGCAGAGGATCCGAACCCGACTCGTCGGGAAGCGCTGCAGCATTCGCTCGGCAATGGTCACAATATGTTGAATACGCTGGTTCTCATACGGCAAAGAGAAAATGAAAGAAAATGCCCGATTGCCGACGTGTAACAACTTTGGCCCTTGTCAGTGCTTGGGCGGGTGACCGCATGGGAACACAGGGTACTGTTGGCAATTTTGCTTCCTATTTTTCTTTCTCCTTTGTTTTCGCAGCTGCAGACCGATTCAGTGAGGGAGACGCCACCGTGAAATGAAGGGGCGTGCTGTGTGTCCACCGCCTCGCCTCTCCCTGCCTCTCTCAGTCGTTTCTCGTGCTTGTCGTTTTGATATAGGCCGACTGGAGAGCGTCAGCTCTCGCGTCAGCTGAGCAAAGTCGAGACAAGTCGAGACACACTGTAGGCTGGTCTGCAGCGAGTAAGAGGGAGAAAGAACATTAATTTAACGGCGCGTGGCAAAAGTACTCATACGCAAAGCTGAAAGCCTGCTGCGGTGGCCGGGAATCGAACCCGGATCAACTGCTTGCAAGGCAACTATGCTGACCTTTACACCACCACCGCACAACCGGGCGCCCCCACGCCGCGCTGTGTCGGCTTCCCGCCAGTCGGCAGCGGCCGAAGGTGATCGTAGCCCTAGGCGCATTACGAGGTAGGCTAGGGGAGCACATGCAGATGCATTCGCACGGCGTATCCATGCACATTTCGCACCCTTTGGCAAGAGTCGGCGCCGGCGACGCAAGAGGACGCAGAGGACGGCGTTCTGGCGGCATTTTTAGGCAGTACAGTGCAGGATTCAGCGTCTGCAGCATTTTCTCGACAGAATGCTACGGCGCTTGACGGCAGTCCCACGTTATCTCGAGACATCTGCTCGGGAAGCAGCGAAAGATTGCTACTGGTCTGAGCATCGGTGGTTCAGTGGTAGAATGCTCGCCTGCCACGCGGGCGGCCCGGGTTCGATTCCCGGCCGATGCATCGTTTTGCTTTTCCCGCGGTGCCGTGTGGCTTGCGCGCTTGAGATGCACGATCCACAAGAATGTATAGCGGGATTCCCTTGAGAAGAACCGAGAACGCAGCACGCGCGGTTCCCCACTCAGACGCTCGCGTCATGTTCTGCGGACTGGCGTCGGCCTGGCCTCACAAGTTGCTGTGTCCAGGTGCCTCCGAGGCAATGAACTTGAACGACGGGGAGTACTGCCCATCGTTGCAAAAGCTGCAGCACCACCACAATCAACTGGGCCGGCAATGCACGTGTAGCAACAGAACACGTTATCCACCAAGTAGTGTATCTCTGCGTCTAACAATGGGTACGCTACTTGCCCAGTTCCCAGGACCAACGGTCCGCCCCGTGCCTCGGTAGCGCAGTAGTCAGCGCGTAAGTCTCATAATTTTAAGGTCGTGAGTTCGATCCTCACCCGGGGCATTTAATTTTCTGTGACTCACGGTGGTGCTGTCGCTAGGGCTCGAACTTATTTCTTGTTTGTTATCCACAACGTTTCAACGCTTCAGAGAGAAAATTTATACTTCCTGTTATTGATACTGACAGCTTTCCTTTTCCTCTTCTCCCAGTAGAGCATGAAGCCAAAAGCATTGCTCTGAGACTTTTGAGGTGCGCGCCTTGCCAGCCAGTACGCGCAATGACGTTCGCAAAGAGAGAAGGGTGCGAGAGACCATCCGATCCGTCGAACGGACGCCCAAATCCGGTGAGATCTAGTGGCTAGGATGCCTGGCTATCACCCCGGAGGCCCGGGCTCGATTGCCGGAACCGGAACGGAATTTTTTCCACACGAATCGTCTCAATTTTCAGCAGTGCGTGCTGCCGTTTCCCGTCCTGCTCGCAGTACAGCTACTGTTTCGTGACCGCCAGCAGTACATAGACGGGCGAAGCAGACACACGGTGACCCTAGAAGTGGCGTGTGGCTTCATGCGACGTGTTTCCAGCGTAGGGCTGAGCAACCGTCCGCGTCGAGGCCCGTTAGCTCAGTTGGTTAGAGCGTCGTGCTAATAACGCGAAGGTCGTGGTGTTCGATCCCCCCACGGGCCAGTAGGCTTTTACTACTACGAAAAGGCAGCGCCGATTTCAGCTGGCGAGTGTGATGACCAAAAGATCATCGCCGTGCGTGGACGTTGGCAGAGGATCCGAACCCGACTCGTCGGGAAGCGCTGCAGCATTCGCTCGGCAATGGTCACAATATGTTGAATACGCTGGTTCTCATACGGCAAAGAGAAAATGAAAGAAAATGCCCGATTGCCGACGTGTAACAACTTTGGCCCTTGTCAGTGCTTGGGCGGGTGACCGCATGGGAACACAGGGTACTGTTGGCAATTTTGCTTCCTATTTTTCTTTCTCCTTTGTTTTCGCAGCTGCAGACCGATTCAGTGAGGGAGACGCCACCGTGAAATGAAGGGGCGTGCTGTGTGTCCACCGCCTCGCCTCTCCCTGCCTCTCTCAGTCGTTTCTCGTGCTTGTCGTTTTGATATAGGCCGACTGGAGAGCGTCAGCTCTCGCGTCAGCTGAGCAAAGTCGAGACAAGTCGAGACACACTGTAGGCTGGTCTGCAGCGAGTAAGAGGGAGAAAGAACATTAATTTAACGGCGCGTGGCAAAAGTACTCATACGCAAAGCTGAAAGCCTGCTGCGGTGGCCGGGAATCGAACCCGGATCAACTGCTTGCAAGGCAACTATGCTGACCTTTACACCACCACCGCACAACCGGGCGCCCCCACGCCGCGCTGTGTCGGCTTCCCGCCAGTCGGCAGCGGCCGAAGGTGATCGTAGCCCTAGGCGCATTACGAGGTAGGCTAGGGGAGCACATGCAGATGCATTCGCACGGCGTATCCATGCACATTTCGCACCCTTTGGCAAGAGTCGGCGCCGGCGACGCAAGAGGACGCAGAGGACGGCGTTCTGGCGGCATTTTTAGGCAGTACAGTGCAGGATTCAGCGTCTGCAGCATTTTCTCGACAGAATGCTACGGCGCTTGACGGCAGTCCCACGTTATCTCGAGACATCTGCTCGGGAAGCAGCGAAAGATTGCTACTGGTCTGAGCATCGGTGGTTCAGTGGTAGAATGCTCGCCTGCCACGCGGGCGGCCCGGGTTCGATTCCCGGCCGATGCATCGTTTTGCTTTTCCCGCGGTGCCGTGTGGCTTGCGCGCTTGAGATGCACGATCCACAAGAATGTATAGCGGGATTCCCTTGAGAAGAACCGAGAACGCAGCACGCGCGGTTCCCCACTCAGACGCTCGCGTCATGTTCTGCGGACTGGCGTCGGCCTGGCCTCACAAGTTGCTGTGTCCAGGTGCCTCCGAGGCAATGAACTTGAACGACGGGGAGTACTGCCCATCGTTGCAAAAGCTGCAGCACCACCACAATCAACTGGGCCGGCAATGCACGTGTAGCAACAGAACACGTTATCCACCAAGTAGTGTATCTCTGCGTCTAACAATGGGTACGCTACTTGCCCAGTTCCCAGGACCAACGGTCCGCCCCGTGCCTCGGTAGCGCAGTAGTCAGCGCGTAAGTCTCATAATTTTAAGGTCGTGAGTTCGATCCTCACCCGGGGCATTTAATTTTCTGTGACTCACGGTGGTGCTGTCGCTAGGGCTCGAACTTATTTCTTGTTTGTTATCCACAACGTTTCAACGCTTCAGAGAGAAAATTTATACTTCCTGTTATTGATACTGACAGCTTTCCTTTTCCTCTTCTCCCAGTAGAGCATGAAGCCAAAAGCATTGCTCTGAGACTTTTGAGGTGCGCGCCTTGCCAGCCAGTACGCGCAATGACGTTCGCAAAGAGAGAAGGGTGCGAGAGACCATCCGATCCGTCGAACGGACGCCCAAATCCGGTGAGATCTAGTGGCTAGGATGCCTGGCTATCACCCCGGAGGCCCGGGCTCGATTGCCGGAACCGGAACGGAATTTTTTCCACACGAATCGTCTCAATTTTCAGCAGTGCGTGCTGCCGTTTCCCGTCCTGCTCGCAGTACAGCTACTGTTTCGTGACCGCCAGCAGTACATAGACGGGCGAAGCAGACACACGGTGACCCTAGAAGTGGCGTGTGGCTTCATGCGACGTGTTTCCAGCGTAGGGCTGAGCAACCGTCCGCGTCGAGGCCCGTTAGCTCAGTTGGTTAGAGCGTCGTGCTAATAACGCGAAGGTCGTGGTGTTCGATCCCCCCACGGGCCAGTAGGCTTTTACTACTACGAAAAGGCAGCGCCGATTTCAGCTGGCGAGTGTGATGACCAAAAGATCATCGCCGTGCGTGGACGTTGGCAGAGGATCCGAACCCGACTCGTCGGGAAGCGCTGCAGCATTCGCTCGGCAATGGTCACAATATGTTGAATACGCTGGTTCTCATACGGCAAAGAGAAAATGAAAGAAAATGCCCGATTGCCGACGTGTAACAACTTTGGCCCTTGTCAGTGCTTGGGCGGGTGACCGCATGGGAACACAGGGTACTGTTGGCAATTTTGCTTCCTATTTTTCTTTCTCCTTTGTTTTCGCAGCTGCAGACCGATTCAGTGAGGGAGACGCCACCGTGAAATGAAGGGGCGTGCTGTGTGTCCACCGCCTCGCCTCTCCCTGCCTCTCTCAGTCGTTTCTCGTGCTTGTCGTTTTGATATAGGCCGACTGGAGAGCGTCAGCTCTCGCGTCAGCTGAGCAAAGTCGAGACAAGTCGAGACACACTGTAGGCTGGTCTGCAGCGAGTAAGAGGGAGAAAGAACATTAATTTAACGGCGCGTGGCAAAAGTACTCATACGCAAAGCTGAAAGCCTGCTGCGGTGGCCGGGAATCGAACCCGGATCAACTGCTTGCAAGGCAACTATGCTGACCTTTACACCACCACCGCACAACCGGGCGCCCCCACGCCGCGCTGTGTCGGCTTCCCGCCAGTCGGCAGCGGCCGAAGGTGATCGTAGCCCTAGGCGCATTACGAGGTAGGCTAGGGGAGCACATGCAGATGCATTCGCACGGCGTATCCATGCACATTTCGCACCCTTTGGCAAGAGTCGGCGCCGGCGACGCAAGAGGACGCAGAGGACGGCGTTCTGGCGGCATTTTTAGGCAGTACAGTGCAGGATTCAGCGTCTGCAGCATTTTCTCGACAGAATGCTACGGCGCTTGACGGCAGTCCCACGTTATCTCGAGACATCTGCTCGGGAAGCAGCGAAAGATTGCTACTGGTCTGAGCATCGGTGGTTCAGTGGTAGAATGCTCGCCTGCCACGCGGGCGGCCCGGGTTCGATTCCCGGCCGATGCATCGTTTTGCTTTTCCCGCGGTGCCGTGTGGCTTGCGCGCTTGAGATGCACGATCCACAAGAATGTATAGCGGGATTCCCTTGAGAAGAACCGAGAACGCAGCACGCGCGGTTCCCCACTCAGACGCTCGCGTCATGTTCTGCGGACTGGCGTCGGCCTGGCCTCACAAGTTGCTGTGTCCAGGTGCCTCCGAGGCAATGAACTTGAACGACGGGGAGTACTGCCCATCGTTGCAAAAGCTGCAGCACCACCACAATCAACTGGGCCGGCAATGCACGTGTAGCAACAGAACACGTTATCCACCAAGTAGTGTATCTCTGCGTCTAACAATGGGTACGCTACTTGCCCAGTTCCCAGGACCAACGGTCCGCCCCGTGCCTCGGTAGCGCAGTAGTCAGCGCGGAAGTCTCATAATTTTAAGGTCGTGAGTTCGATCCTCACCCGGGGCATTTAATTTTCTGTGACTCACGGTGGTGCTGTCGCTAGGGCTCGAACTTATTTCTTGTTTGTTATCCACAACGTTTCAACGCTTCAGAGAGAAAATTTATACTTCCTGTTATTGATACTGACAGCTTTCCTTTTCCTCTTCTCCCAGTAGAGCATGAAGCCAAAAGCATTGCTCTGAGACTTTTGAGGTGCGCGCCTTGCCAGCCAGTACGCGCAATGACGTTCGCAAAGAGAGAAGGGTGCGAGAGACCATCCGATCCGTCGAACGGACGCCCAAATCCGGTGAGATCTAGTGGCTAGGATGCCTGGCTATCACCCCGGAGGCCCGGGCTCGATTGCCGGAACCGGAACGGAATTTTTTCCACACGAATCGTCTCAATTTTCAGCAGTGCGTGCTGCCGTTTCCCGTCCTGCTCGCAGTACAGCTACTGTTTCGTGACCGCCAGCAGTACATAGACGGGCGAAGCAGACACACGGTGACCCTAGAAGTGGCGTGTGGCTTCATGCGACGTGTTTCCAGCGTAGGGCTGAGCAACCGTCCGCGTCGAGGCCCGTTAGCTCAGTTGGTTAGAGCGTCGTGCTAATAACGCGAAGGTCGTGGTGTTCGATCCCCCCACGGGCCAGTAGGCTTTTACTACTACGAAAAGGCAGCGCCGATTTCAGCTGGCGAGTGTGATGACCAAAAGATCATCGCCGTGCGTGGACGTTGGCAGAGGATCCGAACCCGACTCGTCGGGAAGCGCTGCAGCATTCGCTCGGCAATGGTCACAATATGTTGAATACGCTGGTTCTCATACGGCAAAGAGAAAATGAAAGAAAATGCCCGATTGCCGACGTGTAACAACTTTGGCCCTTGTCAGTGCTTGGGCGGGTGACCGCATGGGAACACAGGGTACTGTTGGCAATTTTGCTTCCTATTTTTCTTTCTCCTTTGTTTTCGCAGCTGCAGACCGATTCAGTGAGGGAGACGCCACCGTGAAATGAAGGGGCGTGCTGTGTGTCCACCGCCTCGCCTCTCCCTGCCTCTCTCAGTCGTTTCTCGTGCTTGTCGTTTTGATATAGGCCGACTGGAGAGCGTCAGCTCTCGCGTCAGCTGAGCAAAGTCGAGACAAGTCGAGACACACTGTAGGCTGGTCTGCAGCGAGTAAGAGGGAGAAAGAACATTAATTTAACGGCGCGTGGCAAAAGTACTCATACGCAAAGCTGAAAGCCTGCTGCGGTGGCCGGGAATCGAACCCGGATCAACTGCTTGCAAGGCAACTATGCTGACCTTTACACCACCACCGCACAACCGGGCGCCCCCACGCCGCGCTGTGTCGGCTTCCCGCCAGTCGGCAGCGGCCGAAGGTGATCGTAGCCCTAGGCGCATTACGAGGTAGGCTAGGGGAGCACATGCAGATGCATTCGCACGGCGTATCCATGCACATTTCGCACCCTTTGGCAAGAGTCGGCGCCGGCGACGCAAGAGGACGCAGAGGACGGCGTTCTGGCGGCATTTTTAGGCAGTACAGTGCAGGATTCAGCGTCTGCAGCATTTTCTCGACAGAATGCTACGGCGCTTGACGGCAGTCCCACGTTATCTCGAGACATCTGCTCGGGAAGCAGCGAAAGATTGCTACTGGTCTGAGCATCGGTGGTTCAGTGGTAGAATGCTCGCCTGCCACGCGGGCGGCCCGGGTTCGATTCCCGGCCGATGCATCGTTTTGCTTTTCCCGCGGTGCCGTGTGGCTTGCGCGCTTGAGATGCACGATCCACAAGAATGTATAGCGGGATTCCCTTGAGAAGAACCGAGAACGCAGCACGCGCGGTTCCCCACTCAGACGCTCGCGTCATGTTCTGCGGACTGGCGTCGGCCTGGCCTCACAAGTTGCTGTGTCCAGGTGCCTCCGAGGCAATGAACTTGAACGACGGCGAGTACTGCCCATCGTTGCAAAAGCTGCAGCACCACCACAATCAACTGGGCCGGCAATGCACGTGTAGCAACAGAACACGTTATCCACCAAGTAGTGTATCTCTGCGTCTAACAATGGGTACGCTACTTGCCCAGTTCCCAGGACCAACGGTCCGCCCCGTGCCTCGGTAGCGCAGTAGTCAGCGCGTAAGTCTCATAATTTTAAGGTCGTGAGTTCGATCCTCACCCGGGGCATTTAATTTTCTGTGACTCACGGTGGTGCTGTCGCTAGGGCTCGAACTTATTTCTTGTTTGTTATCCACAACGTTTCAACGCTTCAGAGAGAAAATTTATACTTCCTGTTATTGATACTGACAGCTTTCCTTTTCCTCTTCTCCCAGTAGAGCATGAAGCCAAAAGCATTGCTCTGAGACTTTTGAGGTGCGCGCCTTGCCAGCCAGTACGCGCAATGACGTTCGCAAAGAGAGAAGGGTGCGAGAGACCATCCGATCCGTCGAACGGACGCCCAAATCCGGTGAGATCTAGTGGCTAGGATGCCTGGCTATCACCCCGGAGGCCCGGGCTCGATTGCCGGAACCGGAACGGAATTTTTTCCACACGAATCGTCTCAATTTTCAGCAGTGCGTGCTGCCGTTTCCCGTCCTGCTCGCAGTACAGCTACTGTTTCGTGACCGCCAGCAGTACATAGACGGGCGAAGCAGACACACGGTGACCCTAGAAGTGGCGTGTGGCTTCATGCGACGTGTTTCCAGCGTAGGGCTGAGCAACCGTCCGCGTCGAGGCCCGTTAGCTCAGTTGGTTAGAGCGTCGTGCTAATAACGCGAAGGTCGTGGTGTTCGATCCCCCCACGGGCCAGTAGGCTTTTACTACTACGAAAAGGCAGCGCCGATTTCAGCTGGCGAGTGTGATGACCAAAAGATCATCGCCGTGCGTGGACGTTGGCAGAGGATCCGAACCCGACTCGTCGGGAAGCGCTGCAGCATTCGCTCGGCAATGGTCACAATATGTTGAATACGCTGGTTCTCATACGGCAAAGAGAAAATGAAAGAAAATGCCCGATTGCCGACGTGTAACAACTTTGGCCCTTGTCAGTGCTTGGGCGGGTGACCGCATGGGAACACAGGGTACTGTTGGCAATTTTGCTTCCTATTTTTCTTTCTCCTTTGTTTTCGCAGCTGCAGACCGATTCAGTGAGGGAGACGCCACCGTGAAATGAAGGGGCGTGCTGTGTGTCCACCGCCTCGCCTCTCCCTGCCTCTCTCAGTCGTTTCTCGTGCTTGTCGTTTTGATATAGGCCGACTGGAGAGCGTCAGCTCTCGCGTCAGCTGAGCAAAGTCGAGACAAGTCGAGACACACTGTAGGCTGGTCTGCAGCGAGTAAGAGGGAGAAAGAACATTAATTTAACGGCGCGTGGCAAAAGTACTCATACGCAAAGCTGAAAGCCTGCTGCGGTGGCCGGGAATCGAACCCGGATCAACTGCTTGCAAGGCAACTATGCTGACCTTTACACCACCACCGCACAACCGGGCGCCCCCACGCCGCGCTGTGTCGGCTTCCCGCCAGTCGGCAGCGGCCGAAGGTGATCGTAGCCCTAGGCGCATTACGAGGTAGGCTAGGGGAGCACATGCAGATGCATTCGCACGGCGTATCCATGCACATTTCGCACCCTTTGGCAAGAGTCGGCGCCGGCGACGCAAGAGGACGCAGAGGACGGCGTTCTGGCGGCATTTTTAGGCAGTACAGTGCAGGATTCAGCGTCTGCAGCATTTTCTCGACAGAATGCTACGGCGCTTGACGGCAGTCCCACGTTATCTCGAGACATCTGCTCGGGAAGCAGCGAAAGATTGCTACTGGTCTGAGCATCGGTGGTTCAGTGGTAGAATGCTCGCCTGCCACGCGGGCGGCCCGGGTTCGATTCCCGGCCGATGCATCGTTTTGCTTTTCCCGCGGTGCCGTGTGGCTTGCGCGCTTGAGATGCACGATCCACAAGAATGTATAGCGGGATTCCCTTGAGAAGAACCGAGAACGCAGCACGCGCGGTTCCCCACTCAGACGCTCGCGTCATGTTCTGCGGACTGGCGTCGGCCTGGCCTCACAAGTTGCTGTGTCCAGGTGCCTCCGAGGCAATGAACTTGAACGACGGGGAGTACTGCCCATCGTTGCAAAAGCTGCAGCACCACCACAATCAACTGGGCCGGCAATGCACGTGTAGCAACAGAACACGTTATCCACCAAGTAGTGTATCTCTGCGTCTAACAATGGGTACGCTACTTGCCCAGTTCCCAGGACCAACGGTCCGCCCCGTGCCTCGGTAGCGCAGTAGTCAGCGCGTAAGTCTCATAATTTTAAGGTCGTGAGTTCGATCCTCACCCGGGGCATTTAATTTTCTGTGACTCACGGTGGTGCTGTCGCTAGGGCTCGAACTTATTTCTTGTTTGTTATCCACAACGTTTCAACGCTTCAGAGAGAAAATTTATACTTCCTGTTATTGATACTGACAGCTTTCCTTTTCCTCTTCTCCCAGTAGAGCATGAAGCCAAAAGCATTGCTCTGAGACTTTTGAGGTGCGCGCCTTGCCAGCCAGTACGCGCAATGACGTTCGCAAAGAGAGAAGGGTGCGAGAGACCATCCGATCCGTCGAACGGACGCCCAAATCCGGTGAGATCTAGTGGCTAGGATGCCTGGCTATCACCCCGGAGGCCCGGGCTCGATTGCCGGAACCGGAACGGAATTTTTTCCACACGAATCGTCTCAATTTTCAGCAGTGCGTGCTGCCGTTTCCCGTCCTGCTCGCAGTACAGCTACTGTTTCGTGACCGCCAGCAGTACATAGACGGGCGAAGCAGACACACGGTGACCCTAGAAGTGGCGTGTGGCTTCATGCGACGTGTTTCCAGCGTAGGGCTGAGCAACCGTCCGCGTCGAGGCCCGTTAGCTCAGTTGGTTAGAGCGTCGTGCTAATAACGCGAAGGTCGTGGTGTTCGATCCCCCCACGGGCCAGTAGGCTTTTACTACTACGAAAAGGCAGCGCCGATTTCAGCTGGCGAGTGTGATGACCAAAAGATCATCGCCGTGCGTGGACGTTGGCAGAGGATCCGAACCCGACTCGTCGGGAAGCGCTGCAGCATTCGCTCGGCAATGGTCACAATATGTTGAATACGCTGGTTCTCATACGGCAAAGAGAAAATGAAAGAAAATGCCCGATTGCCGACGTGTAACAACTTTGGCCCTTGTCAGTGCTTGGGCGGGTGACCGCATGGGAACACAGGGTACTGTTGGCAATTTTGCTTCCTATTTTTCTTTCTCCTTTGTTTTCGCAGCTGCAGACCGATTCAGTGAGGGAGACGCCACCGTGAAATGAAGGGGCGTGCTGTGTGTCCACCGCCTCGCCTCTCCCTGCCTCTCTCAGTCGTTTCTCGTGCTTGTCGTTTTGATATAGGCCGACTGGAGAGCGTCAGCTCTCGCGTCAGCTGAGCAAAGTCGAGACAAGTCGAGACACACTGTAGGCTGGTCTGCAGCGAGTAAGAGGGAGAAAGAACATTAATTTAACGGCGCGTGGCAAAAGTACTCATACGCAAAGCTGAAAGCCTGCTGCGGTGGCCGGGAATCGAACCCGGATCAACTGCTTGCAAGGCAACTATGCTGACCTTTACACCACCACCGCACAACCGGGCGCCCCCACGCCGCGCTGTGTCGGCTTCCCGCCAGTCGGCAGCGGCCGAAGGTGATCGTAGCCCTAGGCGCATTACGAGGTAGGCTAGGGGAGCACATGCAGATGCATTCGCACGGCGTATCCATGCACATTTCGCACCCTTTGGCAAGAGTCGGCGCCGGCGACGCAAGAGGACGCAGAGGACGGCGTTCTGGCGGCATTTTTAGGCAGTACAGTGCAGGATTCAGCGTCTGCAGCATTTTCTCGACAGAATGCTACGGCGCTTGACGGCAGTCCCACGTTATCTCGAGACATCTGCTCGGGAAGCAGCGAAAGATTGCTACTGGTCTGAGCATCGGTGGTTCAGTGGTAGAATGCTCGCCTGCCACGCGGGCGGCCCGGGTTCGATTCCCGGCCGATGCATCGTTTTGCTTTTCCCGCGGTGCCGTGTGGCTTGCGCGCTTGAGATGCACGATCCACAAGAATGTATAGCGGGATTCCCTTGAGAAGAACCGAGAACGCAGCACGCGCGGTTCCCCACTCAGACGCTCGCGTCATGTTCTGCGGACTGGCGTCGGCCTGGCCTCACAAGTTGCTGTGTCCAGGTGCCTCCGAGGCAATGAACTTGAACGACGGGGAGTACTGCCCATCGTTGCAAAAGCTGCAGCACCACCACAATCAACTGGGCCGGCAATGCACGTGTAGCAACAGAACACGTTATCCACCAAGTAGTGTATCTCTGCGTCTAACAATGGGTACGCTACTTGCCCAGTTCCCAGGACCAACGGTCCGCCCCGTGCCTCGGTAGCGCAGTAGTCAGCGCGTAAGTCTCATAATTTTAAGGTCGTGAGTTCGATCCTCACCCGGGGCATTTAATTTTCTGTGACTCACGGTGGTGCTGTCGCTAGGGCTCGAACTTATTTCTTGTTTGTTATCCACAACGTTTCAACGCTTCAGAGAGAAAATTTATACTTCCTGTTATTGATACTGACAGCTTTCCTTTTCCTCTTCTCCCAGTAGAGCATGAAGCCAAAAGCATTGCTCTGAGACTTTTGAGGTGCGCGCCTTGCCAGCCAGTACGCGCAATGACGTTCGCAAAGAGAGAAGGGTGCGAGAGACCATCCGATCCGTCGAACGGACGCCCAAATCCGGTGAGATCTAGTGGCTAGGATGCCTGGCTATCACCCCGGAGGCCCGGGCTCGATTGCCGGAACCGGAACGGAATTTTTTCCACACGAATCGTCTCAATTTTCAGCAGTGCGTGCTGCCGTTTCCCGTCCTGCTCGCAGTACAGCTACTGTTTCGTGACCGCCAGCAGTACATAGACGGGCGAAGCAGACACACGGTGACCCTAGAAGTGGCGTGTGGCTTCATGCGACGTGTTTCCAGCGTAGGGCTGAGCAACCGTCCGCGTCGAGGCCCGTTAGCTCAGTTGGTTAGAGCGTCGTGCTAATAACGCGAAGGTCGTGGTGTTCGATCCCCCCACGGGCCAGTAGGCTTTTACTACTACGAAAAGGCAGCGCCGATTTCAGCTGGCGAGTGTGATGACCAAAAGATCATCGCCGTGCGTGGACGTTGGCAGAGGATCCGAACCCGACTCGTCGGGAAGCGCTGCAGCATTCGCTCGGCAATGGTCACAATATGTTGAATACGCTGGTTCTCATACGGCAAAGAGAAAATGAAAGAAAATGCCCGATTGCCGACGTGTAACAACTTTGGCCCTTGTCAGTGCTTGGGCGGGTGACCGCATGGGAACACAGGGTACTGTTGGCAATTTTGCTTCCTATTTTTCTTTCTCCTTTGTTTTCGCAGCTGCAGACCGATTCAGTGAGGGAGACGCCACCGTGAAATGAAGGGGCGTGCTGTGTGTCCACCGCCTCGCCTCTCCCTGCCTCTCTCAGTCGTTTCTCGTGCTTGTCGTTTTGATATAGGCCGACTGGAGAGCGTCAGCTCTCGCGTCAGCTGAGCAAAGTCGAGACAAGTCGAGACACACTGTAGGCTGGTCTGCAGCGAGTAAGAGGGAGAAAGAACATTAATTTAACGGCGCGTGGCAAAAGTACTCATACGCAAAGCTGAAAGCCTGCTGCGGTGGCCGGGAATCGAACCCGGATCAACTGCTTGCAAGGCAACTATGCTGACCTTTACACCACCACCGCACAACCGGGCGCCCCCACGCCGCGCTGTGTCGGCTTCCCGCCAGTCGGCAGCGGCCGAAGGTGATCGTAGCCCTAGGCGCATTACGAGGTAGGCTAGGGGAGCACATGCAGATGCATTCGCACGGCGTATCCATGCACATTTCGCACCCTTTGGCAAGAGTCGGCGCCGGCGACGCAAGAGGACGCAGAGGACGGCGTTCTGGCGGCATTTTTAGGCAGTACAGTGCAGGATTCAGCGTCTGCAGCATTTTCTCGACAGAATGCTACGGCGCTTGACGGCAGTCCCACGTTATCTCGAGACATCTGCTCGGGAAGCAGCGAAAGATTGCTACTGGTCTGAGCATCGGTGGTTCAGTGGTAGAATGCTCGCCTGCCACGCGGGCGGCCCGGGTTCGATTCCCGGCCGATGCATCGTTTTGCTTTTCCCGCGGTGCCGTGTGGCTTGCGCGCTTGAGATGCACGATCCACAAGAATGTATAGCGGGATTCCCTTGAGAAGAACCGAGAACGCAGCACGCGCGGTTCCCCACTCAGACGCTCGCGTCATGTTCTGCGGACTGGCGTCGGCCTGGCCTCACAAGTTGCTGTGTCCAGGTGCCTCCGAGGCAATGAACTTGAACGACGGCGAGTACTGCCCATCGTTGCAAAAGCTGCAGCACCACCACAATCAACTGGGCCGGCAATGCACGTGTAGCAACAGAACACGTTATCCACCAAGTAGTGTATCTCTGCGTCTAACAATGGGTACGCTACTTGCCCAGTTCCCAGGACCAACGGTCCGCCCCGTGCCTCGGTAGCGCAGTAGTCAGCGCGTAAGTCTCATAATTTTAAGGTCGTGAGTTCGATCCTCACCCGGGGCATTTAATTTTCTGTGACTCACGGTGGTGCTGTCGCTAGGGCTCGAACTTATTTCTTGTTTGTTATCCACAACGTTTCAACGCTTCAGAGAGAAAATTTATACTTCCTGTTATTGATACTGACAGCTTTCCTTTTCCTCTTCTCCCAGTAGAGCATGAAGCCAAAAGCATTGCTCTGAGACTTTTGAGGTGCGCGCCTTGCCAGCCAGTATGCGCAATGACGTTCGCAAAGAGAGAAGGGTGCGAGAGACCATCCGATCCGTCGAACGGACGCCCAAATCCGGTGAGATCTAGTGGCTAGGATGCCTGGCTATCACCCCGGAGGCCCGGGCTCGATTGCCGAAACCGGAACGGAATTTTTTCCACACGAATCGTCTCAAGTTTCAGCAGTGCGTGCTGCCGTTTCCCGTCCTGCTCGCAGTACAGCTACTGTTTCGTGACCGCCAGCAGAACATAGACGGGCGAAGCAGACACACGGTGACCCTAGAAGTGGCGTGTGGCTTCATGCGACGTGTTTCCAGCGTAGGGCTGAGCAACCGTCCGCGTCGAGGCCCGTTAGCTCAGTTGGTTAGAGCGTCGTGCTAATAACGCGAAGGTCGTGGGTTCGATCCCCCCACGGGCCAGTAGACTTTTACTACTACGAAAAGGCAGCGCCGATTTCAGCTGGCGAGTGTGATGACCAAAAGATCATCGCCGTGCGTGGACGTTGGCAGAGGATCCGAACCCGACTCGTCGGGAAGCGCTGCAGCATTCGCTCGGCAATGGTCACAATATGTTGAATACGCTGGTTCTCATACGGCAAAGAGAAAATGAAAGAAAATGCCCGATTGCCGACGTGTAACAACTTTGGCCCTTGTCAGTGCTTGGGCGGGTGACCGCATGGGAACACAGGGTACTGTTGGCAATTTTGCTTCCTATTTTTCTTTCTCCTTTGTTTTCGCAGCTGCAGACCGATTCAGTGAGGGAGACGCCACCGTGAAATGAAGGGGCGTGCTGTGTGTCCACCGCCTCGCCTCTCCCTGCCTCTCTCAGTCGTTTCTCGTGCTTGTCGTTTTGATATAGGCCGACTGGAGAGCGTCAGCTCTCGCGTCAGCTGAGCAAAGTCGAGACAAGTCGAGACACACTGTAGGCTGGTCTGCAGCGAGTAAGAGGGAGAAAGAACATTAATTTAACGGCGCGTGGCAAAAGTACTCATACGCAAAGCTGAAAGCCTGCTGCGGTGGCCGGGAATCGAACCCGGATCAACTGCTTGCAAGGCAACTATGCTGACCTTTACACCACCACCGCACAACCGGGCGCCCCCACGCCGCGCTGTGTCGGCTTCCCGCCAGTCGGCAGCGGCCGAAGGTGATCGTAGCCCTAGGCGCATTACGAGGTAGGCTAGGGGAGCACATGCAGATGCATTCGCACGGCGTATCCATGCACATTTCGCACCCTTTGGCAAGAGTCGGCGCCGGCGACGCAAGAGGACGCAGAGGACGGCGTTCTGGCGGCATTTTTAGGCAGTACAGTGCAGGATTCAGCGTCTGCAGCATTTTCTCGACAGAATGCTACGGCGCTTGACGGCAGTCCCACGTTATCTCGAGACATCTGCTCGGGAAGCAGCGAAAGATTGCTACTGGTCTGAGCATCGGTGGTTCAGTGGTAGAATGCTCGCCTGCCACGCGGGCGGCCCGGGTTCGATTCCCGGCCGATGCATCGTTTTGCTTTTCCCGCGGTGCCGTGTGGCTTGCGCGCTTGAGATGCACGATCCACAAGAATGTATAGCGGGATTCCCTTGAGAAGAACCGAGAACGCAGCACGCGCGGTTCCCCACTCAGACGCTCGCGTCATGTTCTGCGGACTGGCGTCGGCCTGGCCTCACAAGTTGCTGTGTCCAGGTGCCTCCGAGGCAATGAACTTGAACGACGGGGAGTACTGCCCATCGTTGCAAAAGCTGCAGCACCACCACAATCAACTGGGCCGGCAATGCACGTGTAGCAACAGAACACGTTATCCACCAAGTAGTGTATCTCTGCGTCTAACAATGGGTACGCTACTTGCCCAGTTCCCAGGACCAACGGTCCGCCCCGTGCCTCGGTAGCGCAGTAGTCAGCGCGTAAGTCTCATAATTTTAAGGTCGTGAGTTCGATCCTCACCCGGGGCATTTAATTTTCTGTGACTCACGGTGGTGCTGTCGCTAGGGCTCGAACTTATTTCTTGTTTGTTATCCACAACGTTTCAACGCTTCAGAGAGAAAATTTATACTTCCTGTTATTGATACTGACAGCTTTCCTTTTCCTCTTCTCCCAGTAGAGCATGAAGCCAAAAGCATTGCTCTGAGACTTTTGAGGTGCGCGCCTTGCCAGCCAGTACGCGCAATGACGTTCGCAAAGAGAGAAGGGTGCGAGAGACCATCCGATCCGTCGAACGGACGCCCAAATCCGGTGAGATCTAGTGGCTAGGATGCCTGGCTATCACCCCGGAGGCCCGGGCTCGATTGCCGGAACCGGAACGGAATTTTTTCCACACGAATCGTCTCAATTTTCAGCAGTGCGTGCTGCCGTTTCCCGTCCTGCTCGCAGTACAGCTACTGTTTCGTGACCGCCAGCAGTACATAGACGGGCGAAGCAGACACACGGTGACCCTAGAAGTGGCGTGTGGCTTCATGCGACGTGTTTCCAGCGTAGGGCTGAGCAACCGTCCGCGTCGAGGCCCGTTAGCTCAGTTGGTTAGAGCGTCGTGCTAATAACGCGAAGGTCGTGGTGTTCGATCCCCCCACGGGCCAGTAGGCTTTTACTACTACGAAAAGGCAGCGCCGATTTCAGCTGGCGAGTGTGATGACCAAAAGATCATCGCCGTGCGTGGACGTTGGCAGAGGATCCGAACCCGACTCGTCGGGAAGCGCTGCAGCATTCGCTCGGCAATGGTCACAATATGTTGAATACGCTGGTTCTCATACGGCAAAGAGAAAATGAAAGAAAATGCCCGATTGCCGACGTGTAACAACTTTGGCCCTTGTCAGTGCTTGGGCGGGTGACCGCATGGGAACACAGGGTACTGTTGGCAATTTTGCTTCCTATTTTTCTTTCTCCTTTGTTTTCGCAGCTGCAGACCGATTCAGTGAGGGAGACGCCACCGTGAAATGAAGGGGCGTGCTGTGTGTCCACCGCCTCGCCTCTCCCTGCCTCTCTCAGTCGTTTCTCGTGCTTGTCGTTTTGATATAGGCCGACTGGAGAGCGTCAGCTCTCGCGTCAGCTGAGCAAAGTCGAGACAAGTCGAGACACACTGTAGGCTGGTCTGCAGCGAGTAAGAGGGAGAAAGAACATTAATTTAACGGCGCGTGGCAAAAGTACTCATACGCAAAGCTGAAAGCCTGCTGCGGTGGCCGGGAATCGAACCCGGATCAACTGCTTGCAAGGCAACTATGCTGACCTTTACACCACCACCGCACAACCGGGCGCCCCCACGCCGCGCTGTGTCGGCTTCCCGCCAGTCGGCAGCGGCCGAAGGTGATCGTAGCCCTAGGCGCATTACGAGGTAGGCTAGGGGAGCACATGCAGATGCATTCGCACGGCGTATCCATGCACATTTCGCACCCTTTGGCAAGAGTCGGCGCCGGCGACGCAAGAGGACGCAGAGGACGGCGTTCTGGCGGCATTTTTAGGCAGTACAGTGCAGGATTCAGCGTCTGCAGCATTTTCTCGACAGAATGCTACGGCGCTTGACGGCAGTCCCACGTTATCTCGAGACATCTGCTCGGGAAGCAGCGAAAGATTGCTACTGGTCTGAGCATCGGTGGTTCAGTGGTAGAATGCTCGCCTGCCACGCGGGCGGCCCGGGTTCGATTCCCGGCCGATGCATCGTTTTGCTTTTCCCGCGGTGCCGTGTGGCTTGCGCGCTTGAGATGCACGATCCACAAGAATGTATAGCGGGATTCCCTTGAGAAGAACCGAGAACGCAGCACGCGCGGTTCCCCACTCAGACGCTCGCGTCATGTTCTGCGGACTGGCGTCGGCCTGGCCTCACAAGTTGCTGTGTCCAGGTGCCTCCGAGGCAATGAACTTGAACGACGGGAGTACTGCCCATCGTTGCAAAAGCTGCAGCACCACCACAATCAACTGGGCCGGCAATGCACGTGTAGCAACAGAACACGTTATCCACCAAGTAGTGTATCTCTGCGTCTAACAATGGGTACGCTACTTGCCCAGTTCCCAGGACCAACGGTCCGCCCCGTGCCTCGGTAGCGCAGTAGTCAGCGCGTAAGTCTCATAATTTTAAGGTCGTGAGTTCGATCCTCACCCGGGGCATTTAATTTTCTGTGACTCACGGTGGTGCTGTCGCTAGGGCTCGAACTTATTTCTTGTTTGTTATCCACAACGTTTCAACGCTTCAGAGAGAAAATTTATACTTCCTGTTATTGATACTGACAGCTTTCCTTTTCCTCTTCTCCCAGTAGAGCATGAAGCCAAAAGCATTGCTCTGAGACTTTTGAGGTGCGCGCCTTGCCAGCCAGTACGCGCAATGACGTTCGCAAAGAGAGAAGGGTGCGAGAGACCATCCGATCCGTCGAACGGACGCCCAAATCCGGTGAGATCTAGTGGCTAGGATGCCTGGCTATCACCCCGGAGGCCCGGGCTCGATTGCCGGAACCGGAACGGAATTTTTTCCACACGAATCGTCTCAATTTTCAGCAGTGCGTGCTGCCGTTTCCCGTCCTGCTCGCAGTACAGCTACTGTTTCGTGACCGCCAGCAGTACATAGACGGGCGAAGCAGACACACGGTGACCCTAGAAGTGGCGTGTGGCTTCATGCGACGTGTTTCCAGCGTAGGGCTGAGCAACCGTCCGCGTCGAGGCCCGTTAGCTCAGTTGGTTAGAGCGTCGTGCTAATAACGCGAAGGTCGTGGTGTTCGATCCCCCCACGGGCCAGTAGGCTTTTACTACTACGAAAAGGCAGCGCCGATTTCAGCTGGCGAGTGTGATGACCAAAAGATCATCGCCGTGCGTGGACGTTGGCAGAGGATCCGAACCCGACTCGTCGGGAAGCGCTGCAGCATTCGCTCGGCAATGGTCACAATATGTTGAATACGCTGGTTCTCATACGGCAAAGAGAAAATGAAAGAAAATGCCCGATTGCCGACGTGTAACAACTTTGGCCCTTGTCAGTGCTTGGGCGGGTGACCGCATGGGAACACAGGGTACTGTTGGCAATTTTGCTTCCTATTTTTCTTTCTCCTTTGTTTTCGCAGCTGCAGACCGATTCAGTGAGGGAGACGCCACCGTGAAATGAAGGGGCGTGCTGTGTGTCCACCGCCTCGCCTCTCCCTGCCTCTCTCAGTCGTTTCTCGTGCTTGTCGTTTTGATATAGGCCGACTGGAGAGCGTCAGCTCTCGCGTCAGCTGAGCAAAGTCGAGACAAGTC